>NC_085841.1:285123043-285427329 GCF_035594765.1 Anolis carolinensis
CCTTGTTGTTTTGAAATCTCAACTGTGCTATATTATATATCGTAGAATTTACTGGAGGAGTGTGTGTGCATTTTATCTTTAAAGCAGGGCTTCTCAAACCATGCTCCGTGGAGCCCTTGGGGCTCCATGGTGATAGTCAGGGGCTCCATTGTGTCATGCCGCTTCCTGCCTCCTCCTCTTTAATCCTCCTCCTCTTTAATCCTCCTCCTTCTCTTCCTGAGAAATGCAGGGAAAGAAAAGTTTGGAGCTGCTGAAACAGCAGCAGCAACATCCCACTGAAAGTTATCCTTGGTAAAATGTACTGGATGTTTTCTTATCTTGATTACTATTGAACACATTACATTTGCTAAAGATCATTACAAGCTCACATCCACAGTCTCAGATTATTTTCAGTCATGCTTTGTTGACATTTGTGTAGGTGGTTTTCCTGATTTAAGCTTCTGCCAAGCACACTGTGGTGCATTCAGTCTCCTGTATTGTATCTTATATGCTATACTCTATAGATTATACCAGGTTCCACTCAGTAGTTTATTGGTCTATCCCCAGGCAGCTGACAATCAAAAATGCCTGGCCTGTAACCAGTGGTGATGATGGGGCTTAAAAATGGATTAAAATTGTTATGGAAGGGCCTTTTTACTGAGATAACACAAGGGCTTTAGGCTTAGGTCCTGAAATATCAGGAAATTGAATGCTGTTGATCTGACAACTCTAGGGGTGGACTGTTACCAGTTTGTTTGCTCTGCTTGTCTGCACATTTATTTCCTAATGGATGATGGGCCCCTAGGAAGAGATGGCAGGAAGACAGTATGTGCAATTATTTGTACTATGCTAAAGTTGTTGCAATGACCTAATAAGGTATTCAGGCTTCACATATTATTCCAGTATTCCACTCTTAGAATTTCAGCTCAAAATTCCTGGCTACAAGCCTACAATAGACAATGAGAGAAAGCAGAATTCCAAATGTATTATTTCTCTAGGCTACACTGTATTTCACATTCTTATTTTGTTATCAGATTACAAGCAGTAAAAGTACAGAATGAAACCCAAAATGTGAACAAATGGGTTTGATCATTCAACTACTTCACTAAAATACTTTCAATTATCAGAGAAAACTGCATTTTTGAGTAATAGCTTCTCTTTCTGAAGATCAATATAGCCCTTAGTGGCAATATACAAAAAGAAACAATGTTACACTCAAATACTACTATCATTGGAAAGATATCGCCTTGTAGCTCACACAGCTATCACAAGCATATAAGTAGGATTATGTACTTGCTGGACTAATGAAGTAAACATAGAAGAAGTATAAGGATTAATAAAATAATTCTAATTTTCTGCTGAGGCAAGAAATACTAAGTGACACCCTTCCACTTGTCAGGATACAAATAATGGAAACTGATTCTCAATATAGTTAGTTTTAACCAAAGGTATTATAAACACATGAAATACAGTTTACCATCGATATTCATGTATTCTGTACCCATGGATTCAAACACCCATGCCAAATATATATACCGTATATACTCGAGTATAAGCCCATCCTAATATAAGCCGAGGCACCTAATTTTACCACTAAAAACTGGGAAAACTTACTGACTCGATTATAAGCCAAGGGTGGAAAATGCGACAGCTACTGGTAAATTTAAAAATGAAAATAGATCCCAATGAAATTATATTGAGGCATCAGTAGGTTAAAGGTTTTTGAATATTTACTGTATTTCAAAGAAAAAAGTAAATTAGCTCTGTAAGTGGAAAAGTAGGGTCAACAAAAATAATATGGTATTAACAATAACTTAATAATAATAATGAATAATTAATAATCATAATCATAATCATAATCAATCTCCCTCTCATCTTTTCCACTTCAAACCAGCCAACATTCTGCAAAGGTTGAGGAGCTGAGGGAAAGATGGAAAAGCAGAAGGGAAGCCTGCAGAGTAATGTAGTTTTCTCCCTCAATCATTTGGGGGGGGGGGGGTGAAAAGGAATGGAGAAAAATGGAGAAGGGCTTGGTTAACCAGCAGCCTCCAGGACAACTTCCAGTGTAAATGCCCCTTCGTTGCTATTAGGAAAGGGGGCAATTTTTAATTCTTTAGGGAGGGAGGTCCAGAGGTGGGGCACAATCACAGAGAAGGCCCCGTCTTTCATCCCCACCAATCTCTTCTGCTGACTGCAGTGCCTGTGCTGGTTTGTATGTAGATATGTGGTTTTGCAAATAGTCTGGGCCTGAACCATTTAGAGCTTTATAGTTATTAATGACTAGCACTTTGTATTTAGCCTGGAAGTAGACCGGCAGCCAGTGGAGCTGCCATAACATGAGAGTCATTCTCTCCTGATACAACGCTCCAGTTAGTCACCTGGTTGCCGACGGTGGTGGTGGTGGTGGTTGTTGTTACATCATACATATTGACTTCCTTTACTACCACTGATGTAGTATCTGATGTGGTATTATTTAAGTCATGCACCGCTGCAATTTCTTACTACAAAGTGTTGGAAAATCTATTTGCAAATTGTCTTGTTTCTTTTACTGTTGAATGTTATACCAAGATCACTCTAAAATTGGATATGGATAACTCAGACTTTGATAGATGTCTATCACTTACTTGATCAAAAATTGAATAATTGATCTATGTTCCTCTCTTTTGTATGCAGCTAGTTCCATTGTGAGTGATCAGGTAAATTTCACTTTTTTGGAGCTACAGAAAAAATTGCTGTCTGTCTCCTCAGTGAAAATCAGCATAAGTTTTAGTTCTGTGTTGTATAATTCATGCAAAATTGTAGTAAAACCCTAAATGTATTTGAAGAAGTAGACATATGACTATCACAAGGGGCTTTTTAAGCATCCTAGGGTGCTTCCCTGTCAGTCCAGTGATTAATGGGCATGTTGTCCATCACACTTTGTCACTGGACTTCCAGCGGAGCCCTCGCCCACAACCAAAGCGGAAGTATTATAGGAAGCTTCCCTCCAAACATGGGAGCCTGCCCATGTTGGGCTGGCTCCATTGGAGCCAGTACAGATCCACATGGCTTTGGTTATGCTTTCCTGTGTGATGGGGAAGTGTCGCTGTGAGGGAGCGGTGTGCAGGGCGATAGATTCACACCACTGTTCTCAGTTCACTGGCCAAGCCAGGAGAAACAGGGCACTTATCCTGGCTAATGTGAAGCTTATGCTACCAACTTTATTGTCTCAGTTCGTCTCTAAGGTGCTACATGATCACTTTGAATACTGATATTCCAGACTAACATAGCTATGTCTTTGAAGTCCTTATTCTGTCTGGAACATCAGCTAAAATGGTATTGGGGGATTTTAATGCATACAGAGGCCACCCCCCTACCTCACTTTAGTGGTTACGTGAAAGCTAGAGACAAGAGCAGGAAAAAAAGATAATAACCTTTCAACTTCCATTACAACATAGTATAAAATGACATTTGCTTTTTGAACATGCTCAAATGGATATTTGAGTGCTAGAATGTACAGATTGACATGAACCTTGCGAGGCTTCTATTGTCCTTCTGACTCATGTAGTGAAACCTTTCAGCTTCTCTCAAATAGTTCTGCCATTTAATACTTTACAGATTGCTGCTTGAAAGAAAATAGTTGTTTTATCCATTAAAATGCTTCTGGTATGCTTTAATGCCTTTACAGAAGCCTTACCTTTTAACTCTTTTCAAAATTAATCTAATGCCGATTCTATTGTGCCTACATTTCTTGATTCTCGGGTAATGTTTCATCCCTCCCATCCTTTTCAGGAACTGGGTACATTAGCGGCTCTTAAAATAATTCTTTTTGTACTCTTTTGTATCAGTAAACAACTTTTGCAGCTGCTCACAATTCCTGTCTCAGCTGATATATGTTCATGCTTTTATAAACATTTCTTATAAATTTCACCCAAGGCCATTTCACTATTTTCCCAAGTCTTGGTTGATATTGATAATCTTTTCTCAGCAGGAGAAAGGATATTAGATAATTTATATTTTCCTCCTTCATTGGAAAGAAGAGCTTTGATTTTTTAGTTTTCTTATCAACTTTGTTTTTTCATATATATCTTCATTGGGATTTTGTTTTAACCTCTGTTTTTCCCTTTGGCAGTGCTCCAATAACTTCTTGTTGCAACATTTCTTTTTCTGTCTAATGATTCTGTAACCTTTACTATGAGTGTTGTTTTGTATCTGATGTGCTTAAGGGGACATCATGTCTTCTAAGGTTTTATCTAATGGCTTCTTTATTTATCTATAACACTGTTCAAAAGATTGTCTCAATGTGTGGAGATTTAAATGGGCTGTGGGGAAAGGGCTATGCATCTCCAGATGTCTAACAGCATTAGAGATATTAGTCTTTGCATGTGAAACCTCCATAGCCACATTTGGCTCAACAGTAACAGAGCTCCCAATTAGAAGGCCTGATAAGGCATCTGCCAGATGTGGCTCCAAAACCATCTTCATACTTTTGTACTAAATAAACAAAGGTCAAATTTAGTTTTGGATGTTCAGGGGCATTGGGGGAGTGGGGGTGAGAATTTCACATAGTCATCTTCTTCCAATGTAACATATTGATAATATTTCTGATGCTCTTCAATATTAATACAATAGTCTTCTTATGTTTACAACCAATACAGTAGTCTAGCATGAGTTTTTCTAATATCACATTTTCAGGAGGAAGGAAATAAAGAGTTTAACAATTAGAAATGAACAGAGCATACATTAAAATAGGTGGGCTCTAACCCTGATACTCGAGGATAATAGATTTTGCAGCCCTTTTGGTGAGATGATATAATGGTAATCACTCTGAAGATATGTTTCTTAAATTAAATTTTTGTATGACACTTCGATATGGATGCATAGTTGGTAGATGTCTAATTTGAACTTTCTTAATGTCATTTTTTTTCTAGAAATTCAGTGGTCTAGCTAAATCATCTAAGGTGCAAACATATGAGATGTCCTTCACTTTGTTGGTATTATTATTAAATAATTCAATGTGATAACTGACATATTTTTGAATCTCTTGGACACAGTGTTGTATGATTTTATCTGGAAGGAATGGCAGAAGTAGGATTTGTGACAATGTTCATTTATAATGTTTTTCATATGGTAGGAACCACACATACATTTAAATGATTGATTGAAAGAATTGCTTGCTATTTTTCAGTCATGAATGGTGTCTTGACAGTGATGGAGAGAAGAGGGATCATACGGAAAGCATTGTACCTCAGTGGGACATGAGAGAAGCCTCCTAGCAGGATGGTAACTTATCCAGGTCTCCCCTGGGCAACGTCTCTGTAGATGGCCAATTCACTCACATCAGAAGCAACTTGTTTTCAAGTCACTTCTGACATGATAAAAAATGTACCTCAGTGGTGGAGACCATCCTTGACAAGCAGGAAAGGCACTTTAGTTTCAGGCATTCCAAAACTGTGTGTCTCATATGAACATGGTCAATGGTCCAATATTCTGATTCAGTATAAAGCAGGATGCTATGTTTTAAAAAGGAATATATTCTCAAGCTAGTTAGAACAAGAGTACTTTGGCTAATTAGCAGTTATCTTCCACTTGTATAGGGTTAGCTAGGCAAAAGTACACAACTGAAGTTGTGGTGTTGTTTATTCATCGAGTCACTTCTGACTCTTTGTGACTTCATTGACCAGTTCACGCCAGAGCTTCCTGTTGGCTGTCGTCATCCCCAACTCCTTCAAGGTCGAGCCAGTCACTTCAAGGATACCATCCATCCATCTTGCCTTTTGTCGGCCCCTCTTCCTTTTCCTTCCTTTTCCCCCAGCATCATTATCTTCTCTAAGTTTTCCTGTCTTCTCATTATGTGGCCAAAGTACTTCATTTTTGTATCTAATATCCTTCCCTCCAGTGAGCAGACAGACATTATTTCCTAGAGTATGGACTAGTTGGGTCTTCCTGTGGTCCAAGACACTCTCAGAACTTTCCTCCTACACCAAAGTTCAAAAGCGGCTATCTTCTTTCGCTCAGCCTTCCTTATGGTCCAGCTCTCTCATCCATAGGTTACTATGGGGAATACCACTACTTTAACTATGTGGACCTTTGTTGCCAGTGTGATGTCTCTATTCTTCACTATTTTATCAAGATTGGCCATTGCTCTCCTCTCAAGAAGTAAACGTCTTCTGATTTCCTGGCTGCAGTCCATGTTTGGAGTAATCTTCATGCCTCTATGTTTTTCCCCTCTATTTGCCAGTTATCAATCAGTCTGGTTGACATAATCTTTGGGTTTTTTTAATGTTTAAGTGCAACCCAGCTTTTGCACTTTCTTCTGTCACCTTGGTTATAGGTCTCCTCAACTCCTCCTCATTTTCAGCCATAAAAGTGGCATTGTCTGCATATCTAATATTGTTAATGTTTCTTCCAGCAATTTTAACTCCAGCCTTGGATTCATCGCATGTCACATGATGTGTTCTGCATACAAGTTAAACAGGTAGGGTTGGTTTTTTTCAAATAGTCATATTCACAGGGACTAGTACAATACCGGTTCCTAGCAACGCTGTGTCACATTCTATTAGACCTTTATTTTGTATTGCATTAGCCTAGACCCTGGGCACAGGAAGTGTAATGAAAATGGAACCTGATATTGTCTGACATCCTGTATGCATCGCACAGAGCCAGATCATCAGTTTGGACAATGACTGCTTAATCGTATTGATTGCTATAGTTGTCCCTGGAAAGCTTGTTTATTTCACCACTTTGATTTCCATCCCATGTAATCTGCCATACTAATCTATGTATAAGTTAGCAGCTGTCAGGTTTTTTCCCCCAGATTTTTGTAGCTGATATTTTTACTTACGAAACTGTTAGTTTAAATTCAATCTTACAGTGAGCCAAACACATATCATATTGAATCCTCAATCTTTGGAAGAAAGGATAAGATAAAAATACATAATGAGAGTCAAATAATATGTTATTTAGATTTTCAGGAAATTTTAGGATATTAATCCTGTGCAGAAAATGCTATAATTGGCAATTTATTCTATATACACAGATGATTAATTAGTACAGAAAACAGCATTTTCTGTGCAGAGAAAAACTCTGGAATTATATTTCTGAATATTATTTTCCACAGAGAACATGTTTTAGGTTTAGAAAATATTGTTTCTTGCACAAAAAACCACATATAAATGTTGCACCAAATTGTATGTAGCCTTCTAAAACTATCTGGTTTTCAAAGGGTTTCCTTTAGTGGGAGAAATTATGGAAGTTACTCATTGCTTCCTTTGAAAATAAATTCAATGGAATGACATATCTAATAATTTTACCATGACAACAATGGCTTGCATCCATTTATCGATTGCATGTAATGTACATCTGTTGAATCAATGGAATTTATATAGGTTTTCCCACTTTCATGCTTTTGTTGTTGGAATTATTATGTGCAGTTGGATCTACACATGTGTGCATTTAAATGTTGCAAATTTTATTGCTCATGGATCATTTGCTAATGCCCAATGTTGTTATTAATAGGCACTGCAAGGCTGGTAAGTCCCTATTAAAAATGGTAGAAGGCAGCAGCAAAGGTGTGAGTAGGAGAGAGAGATGGGGGCAGGTGGGGGGAAATGAATCATGGAGGAAACTGCTGCCAGTTGTCAGATGAATCAGACAGTGCGAGCACCCGAAAACCAGGCAGGAGCCAATATAACACACAAGCTGTTTATTGAAGCACAGTATATATGTCTATGTGCATTTAAGGTGGAAAGTCAGAGTAAGAAATAGTCCATAATATATAGTCTATTGCAATTCAGAAAGTTCCTCAATGTCCAATTTGTAATCTACAAGTGAAGCTCGATAGCTTCCTTTAAGAAATCAAAGTTTGTCCATGAAACAATAGCAGGAACAAAGTGCTGCAAATCCACTTGAAAAGTCCCATAGCAAAATTAAGGAAGCAAGTTAAACAAGGCAAAGTCAATCTCGATTCAGGAACAAGGAAATCGCGGTAACAAGGCAAGGTCTACTTGGGAGTCATGGCTCGACACGGCTCACCTGGAACTGGGAACTCAACATGGATTCAGGAGACAAGGCAAGGTGCTGGAAACTGGAACCTCTTCCGAGGAAAGGCAAAGTTGACACCTCAATGAGAATAGAATGAGGAGTACTTTTAACAGAATCCCAAGTCTGCAAGAATTAGGGAGTACAGGACCCACAGAGTTCTCATGGGAAAATTAATCATTATCCAATTTGAGAGTGAGTCTCTGACTTCTTCTCAATCCCTGTTTCTTGCTCCTATCTTTTGTAACAAAATCTGTCCTATTAAAATTCCATTCTCCCTCAAGTCTGTACCATCTGGTATGGGTAACACTGGAGAGATTTCAGAATGTTTGTCAATTAGCAGATCCTGTGATTCTACAACATCCAGCACCTGCAAGGCCATGGGGCCTGGAACTGAAGCAGAAATGTCCTCGAATTCCATTGCCTCATCTGTTTCTAACTCTAAGTCTCGATAAAACCTGGACCATGATGGCTGATCCACAACACAGAGGCTGGTTTCACCAGGACTACTTCATCACAGGAAGCTGCTCAAGTCTGCTTCTACCACCACTATAGCTGTTATGTCTTGGCCAGAGAAACACTTCTCTCTCTTCTGCCACCTCCATCACCTCTGCATTGCTTTCTCTACCCTCTTTTATGCAAGTGGAGGCATCTACAGAGGGCCAGAGTCTACTGTCACCTCCTCTTCATTACACAACTTCTCTTCTAGGGCTGCTGCTGCCCCTGTATGAGGAACTCACTGTTCTTCCTGGATGTGTTGTGACTATCTCAGCCGCACACATCTCAGCTAGTTGTCACTGCCCAGATGAAACAGAGATATATGTGGTACAAAGCATTAGCAAGAGGAATAAGAGAAGGTCAAATAGTGGCATGGTCCAATAGTGGTATGCAGATTCCACATGCCACTATTTCCTCAACTACACCCAGTACTCAGCTTACAGGGGTCTGCTCCTCCTCCTCTTACTCCTGTATGCTGTATATGGCTCTGACCAGGCTCCCTGAAACTACCAGTGTTGTTTCAATTTCATGCACCCCAGCCATGTCCCTTTTAGTCTGCACCACCACCTGGCCAAGAAAGAAGAAGGGAAGGGGCTGTTCAGGTCAAGGCAGCAGTACCCTCTCCTGGGCATAAGATATTTGTGTTTTTTCACTTTAATGGGATTCTTCCATCAATAACACCAGCGAATTTGGATGGCCATTTGTTTAGAGTTAATCTGCCTGAATTCTAAAGATCTAGATAAGACTGGATATAGTGGTGAGACAAAAATGGTAAGCAGTGAAATGGGTGTGTTAAAATAGCATAAGCCAGATATATGCAGGAGAAGGTAACCATAAAATTGCATGCAGCCTGGATTGGTGGAAGAGGTGAAAGAATAATAGTTTTCAAATCTAAGTTTTTAATTACCACCACAATTTTTATGAGTTTTAACTGAACTAACAAAGAAATTTCCAGGAAAAGAAATGCTTATAACACAACTCAGGCAGACACTTAAAAATTAGGCAACATTGTTTGTACACTTGCTTTCCAATACTCAAAATAAGAGACTCATTTTGTCTTTGTTTAAAGGCCTCCACAGAAAGAGAATCCACCAGGGCAGTCAATTGCATTCTCTAACCCCGCACTCACATTGCTTTGACACATGGCTGATTTCTGTCAGGAGTTCCACAGGCTCACAGGAACCCTGAATTTCCCTTCCAGATTTCCTTCAGTCATACGAAAACATTGTATCTTTCCCACGTTAGCTGAAAACCACAGGCAGCTTCTCTCGATTGAGGCTCCATTGTCCCTTGTTACATATTAACTCAGAGTAATAAATTGTATCCACTACTTACTTTCACTTCCCTGCCTGCAAAAGAGCTCATTTTTCAGGCTGCTTCCACAAACCAAATATTAACCATAAAACACTTTCTGAGCTGAGCAGATCTCATTCAGCTTGGCCGAGGCGGTCCAGAACTGCCTCGGGAACAAGGAAATGCAGGTCTTTCAACCGCGGATATGGAAACCCACCAGGTCCCCATATTCGCAACTCAATGGATTCACTCCGGACCAATTCGATTTCACTCCGGGACACTTTCCAAACTAAACTGTTATCTCATTTTTTTTGCCACAATGGCCCCGATTTGTCTCCAGACCAATGTATTGGCTCCCTTTCATGAATGAGTTTGCCATTTTATGAATGAGCACGGGCAACACAATCTAAAATGACCCTTTGTGCCTTTTTATGAATTATTTAGGTATCAGGGACCCCTTTCCCCTTTCCCTGCATGAACCCCATGTATCCCTTGTGCTATCTCCCAGTTCTAGGGGAACTCCAAAAAGCCCTTTTGCCTGCTGGGCTGCTGGAGAATCTCTGGGATTCCTCTTTTCCCCCCATGAGAAACACAAAGGGGATCAAAGCCCTTTGAACACCTCATGGGACTACCTGCTTCTGTCTCCCAACACATGGGGATGCTAGATCCTGCGTTTCTCCCCAATTGTGACTCCCACATGTGTCTCCTATCAATTTTATTTTATTTTTATTATTTTTATTATTATACTTTTTGATATCTTGCCCCTTATAAAAGAAGCACTGTGACCATGATGTGAACCTTTGATCAGCACACCTTCCTGACCTGAACACCACCAGGATGCCTTCGGCTATGTACTACCAATATGGATTACCATGATCACCCTCTGGAAAATAAAACAATGGACTTCTTCTCAAACCTCAGGGGGTGATGCCAGACCATTTGAGAATGAAGAAACCTTTGGACATTTCAATCATTCACCTAAATGGCTTACCACCTCTGCGGGGACATAAGGATAAGCCACAGCTATCAAGACAAAGCCATCTTCCTTCCTTGGACTCTGAATCATTTTAATCCCATCAAGATCCCCGATGCTGCTGCTCTTTTGACAATAGGACTGGCATTCAGGTGTCAGATTCCCATCCAAGAGACTTGTTATTTCAATCAATGTATCAATAGCCAGATCTGGCTTGCAGGACCCTGGGGCTCCCCCCAGACTGCTTGACAAAGGACCTGACATAAAGTCACTCATTAATCCTGTCATTGATATGTTTGCCTTTGTTTTTCCTGTTGCCGCACCTCCATCTCCCCTATTGGCCAGTGAGGGAGAGACATCACAGGCAGGGCTCTCACTCCCATTGGCTGGGGTGTGCGAGACCGCTCCTCCTGCCTCCTGATGTCAGGGACTCCCCTGACCAATCATCCGGCTGGGTGGGCGGGAGCAGGAAATTCAAAATGCAAAAGTATAAAATGTGTATTCTTCTATGTAATGGCATGTCGGTTCTTCTTGCAACTTATTGCTGCTGTCATCCTGCTCCAGCTGGACCAGAGTAAACTCGGTGACCTCTGCTTCAAACTTGGTGAGCCTTTTATTGGGAATAGGGAAATATTTATTTTGCTTCTCACAAGATCACCAGGTGTTGTGCAACCCTCTTTGTGGGTCTGGCACGGATCTCTCTTTCCAGAGAGATCCCCCAAATCTTTGATCTCCTCATCATTAAAAAAGTTGTTCTATTGGAAATGTCCTATAGAATCATTTTTCTTGTAATAATGAATCCATTGGTTCAACTCCTGGTTTCTAGAGCATCAGAACATATGCCTGCTCCATTTTATGCATGGCATACATTCAAATATTTAAAGATGTCTGTTACCTCTAAATCTCTTATTCTTTAACCAAAACATACTCAACAGAAGGCAAGTTGCACCAGAGTTAAACAAGTGGCTTTGTTCTTTTTTCATACACAGAGATTACACTAGCTCTAGAAAAAGCAGCTAAGGCAAATTGTGGCCAGGTGAAAATATACATTTTGTGCTTTTTGGCTTCATTATGCACAAAAAGAATACATTAGCACAGCTAAGGAAAGTTGTGCCTGGGTGAAAATAATAGTTGTGTGCTTTTTTTACTGAATTAAGCACACAGAGAACACACTTTCATACCATGTTTCCCCGAAAATTAGACAGTGTCTTATATTAATTTTTGCTCCCAAAGATGCGCTAGGTCTTATTTTCTGGGGATGTCTTATTTTAGGGGAAACAGGGTAGCTAAGGCAACTTGTACACACAGCACACAGAGAGCAATGTAGTCCAATAACCCTCAAAGATTCCCTAAACTGCAGCAAAAATAAAATATAAAACAGTTGAAAGGCGAAAGACACCCCCCCCCCCCAAAAAAAAGTTCCTGCTTGCCAATGCCTGTTTCAGTGTTTCGTGCAAAGCTTCTCTCTCCTTTGCTTTCCACAGCACGAAGTAAGCCTCAGCTAGAAAGCTAATAGGTAATCTATAAGCAGCAGCAGAAAGCTATCAGCGGCAGCAGCCAACAAATGGAGTCTCCTTTTCTTCTTTGGTGCAACCGTGCCCTATGCCTGCCTGGCTGCCTGACTGCCTGAAGCAATACTACAGAGCTCCTCTGTCTTTCCCTTCTTGAATGGAGGGTGTGGTGAGGCACTGGAAAATTTAAAGAACAATGACCATGGCTCCTACTCTGCCTCTTCTAACCCCTCCCTCAATCCTGATTGGCTGAGAGGCATGACAACAGTTTGGCTTTATCTCCCAGTAGTGCTTGGTTACTCTCTGAATTTAAACTGCATCACAGAAAGTTATGACATTTACACAACTTACAAAAAATACCAGGCTAAAGTTTTGATTCTTTTCTCTCTTTTTTTGGTGTGAACAATGCCCTCACATCAGACATCACATGGTAAATACTAATCTAATGAATTTGATCTGACTTACAACAAGCTATGAAAATATTGCACAGCCCTAATGACCAGGTATCTTATATGCACATCCAAAATTGGAATGTCATGTAAGAGCTCAAAGGAAGGTTTTTTCTTTTCTCTTGGGACCAATCCTGAAAAATAAAATCTGTGAAATGTTTGAATGATATTTTCCTAAAACAAACAATTAAATATTTGAAAGGAGAGAGATGATAGTAATGGGAGATGTCAACCACTGTGATATTTGTTAGAAATCACACTGCAGAGTGTAAGGTCCAAGAAATTCCTCACTAGCCTCACAGACAATTAAATTGAACAAAAGATGGAGGAAGCAACAAGCAGATCGGCTATTTTGGATTTGATCCTAACCAATAGAGATGAACTGGTCAATAGAGTTCAAGAAGGATATTGACAAGTTGGAATATTACTAGAAATGAGCAAACAAGATTATCAAAGATCTATACAGCAAATCTTATGAGAAACATCTGAAGGAGCTGGGTGTATTTAACTTGGAGAAGAGAAGACTGAAAAGTGATATGATAGCTGTCTTTACATATCTGAAGGGCTGAATATGGAGCAAGCTTGATTTCTGCTGCTTCAGAGATTAGAAAACCAAGCAATGGGGAGAGAGAGAGAGAGAGAGAGAGAGAGAGAGAGAGAGAGAGAGAGAGAGAAAGAGAGAGATCTTTCTTGCACGATCCTATGACTATAAAAGTGCACAGAAGTAGACCATTTTATAAAAAATGAAATATGCACTGTATTTTAAGCACAGGATTTCTGCCCTCAATGTTAAATCATTTGAAATTAAGTATGTTTTCTACTTTTTTGTTGATGCTAGAAAAGGCACTAAAGTAGCATTATAAATAGATGTAAATGTTGTGTTTTGTTTGATATGGCTGTCAGTGATGAAAAACAAAGTAAAGAAAAGATTGACAAGATGGGAAATAACTGATTAGAAAATTGAAATATTCATTAATCAGGCGGGGTACGTTCTTATAAGGGTAAAATGGAAGGTACTTGAAATGTAAATGAATTTTATCTGAAGAATTATACATGTTTAGTAGGCAGTTTAAAGCTTCTTGATGTGTTAATATTGGGGACTAATGAACTGTAAAATGATGATCAAGGAAGGATTCACATAAATGGAAATCCACCAGTGCTCTGCTTTTCATACTGAAATCTGAGCATATTTCCAGAGTCTGCAATGTTAAACTACACCCTGATATTATTAAGCAATAGTTATGGTCTGAGTTTGATTCTTGGACAATGACCAAATGAAATTATTATAGGCATCTCCTTTATGTAGGCATAATATATAGGAAATCACTATCATTTGTAAAATATATATATATATGATAACCTGGAAGACTGAAATTGATAAAATCTGCTTTTACTCATCAGTGCTCTATTCCACAACATAGGAAGATATTTAGAAGTATAAATCTGGGTAGAAATGATGAAGATCATGGAGGATTAAACAGAAGTGGGAATATACTGAAGGAGTGAATTAGGAGGAAAGTATGGTCTCACAAGGTGGACATTAAGAGGAGTGGCCTGAGTTCCCTGGACAACTATTTGCTGTCTTTCCAATTGAAATTAAAAGACAAAAATAACCCCTTTATGGCCTGAAAGCCTATGGAACAAAGAATTGTGTTTTGTTGTTTGCTATCACCGGTAGGAAACCACAAGATTTTGTTATTAGTTTCATTTTCAAATTATTCACAAATACATATGAGCAACTAATTTATCATAACAAAACATATCAAAACATGTTTTAAAAGGTAAAGGTTTTCCCTTGACATTAAGTCCAGTCGTGTCCAACTCTGAGGATCAATGCTCATCTCCATTTCTAAGCCAAAGAGCCAGCATTGTCAATAATAATAATAATAATAATAATAATAATAATAATAACTTTATTTTTATACCCCGCCCCATCTCCCCGAAGGGACTTGGGGCGGCTTACATGGGGCCAGGCCCGATAAAACAAACAAAACAGTAACAAAGCAATAAGACAATTATCACAGTAAAAAACATCAACATCAATAAAAACAATCATTAAAATCAACAAGCAGGATATAGTGTTAAAAACAGGAGACTAATTCGTAGATCCCAGGCGAAATGCAGAATGATACGAAATGGCAAAAGGAAATTTCACAGTTGGACAATAAAGTGCAGTATAAAATGGCAAAACAACAACAATGGGACTATTATGGAATGGACAGATAGATCAATCCAGCAACAACTAAACATCGAAGGCCTTTTGAAACATAGACACCTCCTAGGTCATGTGGCCAGCATGACTGCATGGAGCGTCGTTACCTTCTCACAGAAGCAGTACCTATTTATCTATTCACATTGGCATGTTTTCAAACTGCTAGATTGGCAGAAGTTGGGGCTAATAGCGGGAGCTCACTCCGCTCCCCAGAGTCAAACTGCCAACCTTTCAATCAGCAGGTTCAGCAGCTCAGCGGTTAATCCACTGCACCACTGGGGGCTCCCAAAAAGACATGTTTTAGTCACTGTGAAAAGCACAAAAATGCATAATCAAGAAAGTCACTTTATCGAATAAGGGAAAATGTGCCCTAAAATGCATATGAATTTTCAATCTAATTTGAAACAAGGATGGGAGGAATGCAGATAAAATTTGGAAAAAAATACAGATACAACATTTGTTAAAGGTTTTTATATCCCTGCTGTTTCTGCTATGTTAGAAAAAGGCAAAGGTTGCATCTACACAGTTTTAAAAGGCCTTTAGCTTTCTCTGCCAATGAGTGTTGGTGCTTCACCAAACTGCAATTCCATTATTACATATCATTTAGCGGTGGAAGTTAAAACAATGTCAAACTATATTAATTCTTCAGTGTAGTATCCGACTTTGCAGTCAGACCTCTGAACAAATCTCTGAGGATGCTTGCACAGATGCAGGCAAACCATCAGGAGAGAATGCTACTGGAACATGGCCATACTGCCCAAAAAAACTCACGGAAACCAGTGATCCCAGCTATGAAAGCCTTTGATAACATATTTCAATGTTCTTGGCCTTGTCATGAGTTTCCTTCATATATGTAATAAAGGGGGGGGGGAGAGAAAGTTTGCTTTACTGGTTCCTTATAATCAGGTAGACGATGCTTTAGGCTAACTATCTCTTCATGTTTAAAATGTTTTAATATGTATCTTTTATAGAAATACATTTTAATATGCGTATTTGTCTATTTTTACAATGTTTATGTGTTTTAATTATTCTGTAACCTGTTTCAAGCCATGAGGAGAGGTGGGCAAGAAATAATAATAATAATAATAATAATAATAATAATAATAAGAAGAAGAAGAAGAAGAAGAAGAAGAAGAAGAAGAAGACCTGGCTCTGGCTCACGAATGGGACCCTGAAGAAGGAGACAGAAGGCCTGATCCTTGCAGCCCAGGAGCAAGCCATCAGAACAAATGCAATTAAGGCCAAGATTGAAAAATCAGCTGATGACCCAAAATGCAGACTGTGCAAGGAAACCGACGAAACCATTGATCATATCCTCAGCTGCTGTAAGAAAATCGCACAGACAGACTACAAACAGAGGCACAACTATGTGGCCCAAATGATTCATTGGAACTTATGCCTCAAGTACCACCTCCCAGCAGCAAAGAACTGGTGGGATCACAAACCTGCAAAAATATTGGAAAATGAACATGCAAAGATACTGTGGGACTTCCGAATCCAGACTGACAAAGTTCTGGAACACAACACACCAGACATCACAGTTGTGGAAAAGAACAAGGTTTGGATCATTGATGTTGCCATCCCAGGTGACAGTCGCACACTGGGTGCTGTGCCAAAAGATCTCAGCCGGCATTTGGAAACAATAGACATTGACAAAATCACCATCTGCCAACTGCAAAAGGCCAGCCTACTGGGATCTGCACACATCATCAGAAAATACATCACACAGTCCTAGACACTTGGGAAGTGTTCGACTTGTGGTTTTGCGAAACGAAATCCAGCATATCTATCTTGTTTGCTGTGCCATACAACGTCGTTGTGTTGATAATAATAATAATAATAATAATAATAATAATAATAATAATAATTGCCATCAATTTATGCCTATATAGTTTATAAATATATAATGAAAGGCTCTAAAACCTTTCTTCTGCTTTGGAACTGGGTCATCCAAAATTAAGCTAGTGGCTTCTACATTCTTGAGTGATGCTGTAAGTATGCTGGAGTACATATATCTGCTGCCGTTCATTTTCCGGTCCCAATTCAAGGTGCAGACCATCATTTATAAAGCCCTAAACGGTTTGGGACCCACCTACCTTCGTGACCGTATCTCCTACCATAAACCTGCCCGATCTCTCCGATCATCAGGGGAGGCCCTCCTGTCGCCACTGCCTATATCTCAGGCCCGCCTTGTGGGTACAAAGGAGAGGGCCTTTTCTGCTGTGGCCCCCCGTTTGTGGAACTCACTGCCCATTGAAATCAGGCAAGCCCCCACCCTTTTAGCCTTTAGGAAAGATTTAAAAACATGGTTCTTCCGGTGTGCTTTCGGAGAGTAACTGTTCCTTGTTACTCCCCCCAACATTTATCCTCTAGACCAGGGGTCCCCAAACTAAGGCCCGGGGGCCAGATGCGGCCCATCAGAGCCATTTATCCGGCCCCCACGGCACAACGGCAGAAGGGGGTTGGGCTAAATGACCCAAGGGGTCTCTTCTTCTCTTACAACTATTATTATTATTATTATTATTATTATTATTATTATTATTATTATTATTATTTATTAACATTAAGACTGGGTGGCCATCTGTCAGGGGTGCTTTGCTTGTGCTTTCAATGCACAAAGGCAGAAGGGGATTGGATTCAATGGCCCAAAGGGTCTCTTCCAACCTTCTTTTTTATTATTATTGTTATTATTATTAACATTGAGGCTGGGTGGCCATCTGTCAGGGGTGCTTTGCTTGTGCTTTCAATGCACAAAGGCAGAAGGGGATTTGATTCAGTGGCCCAAAGGGTCTCTTCCAACTCTCTTTTTGTTGTTTTTGTTGTTGTTGTTATTATTATTATTATTATTATTATTATTATTATTATTATTATTATTATTATTATTGCTTGGTGGCCAACTATAGTCCGACCCTCCAATGATCTGAAGGATCATGAACTGGCCTCCTGTTTAAAAAGTTTGGGGACCCCTGCTCTAGACTGTTTTACTATCTGATGTCCCTGTCCCCTGAGGGTTTTTATTCTTAACCTCTTCTCACCCCAAGTTTTAACTTAGTGTTCATGCGGCCCGCCCCTGTTATATTGCTTTTTTGACTTTGTGTTGTACTGCACATTATTATCTATTGTATTGTTTAATTGTATTTTGATATGTTGTTTTTTATATTTTGTTATATTGTATTGTCCTGGGCACGGCCCTATGTAAGCCGCCCCGAGTCCCCGTTGGGGAGATGGTGGCGGGGTATAAATAAAGTTTTATTATTATTATTATTATTATTATTATTATTATTATTATTATTATTAATCAAAAAGAAACAGCATTAAAATGCAAGCTTCCTAGAAAACTTTCTGAATGACTTTCCACTTTCAGCTGGAAGACCGTTGCTGCCATTTATGTCTAGTGAAAATGAAAGGCAATAGGTTGTTGTTATTGTTGTTGTTTTTAAAAAAACCCTTGGTTTTTTTTATGGTTGAGCATAGTCTCAGCAGAATGTTGTTGTGCTTGGGGCAGGGAACAATCAACGGGAAAGAATGATGAAAAGGGGGAATAAAGAGAATATAAAGAGATATAAAGAGATATAAAGAGATGATAAAGAGAAGAATGGGGCTTCAGAGGCTGCCTTTCTCATATCCAGCAATTGGTGGCTGGTAGCTGTCATGTTAATAGGGTGTTCCATGTAGTTCCATATTGCACTGGATGCTTCAATCCAGACTTTGACAGAGCTATCCAAAATGCTACATCCTTAAAGTTCAGACATAAAATAGATTTACCACAGCATTGAGCTAGAAACTGTCAGATACTACTAATATCCAGAATAGTGCTTATGTTACCTCTCCAATTTATCCCTACAGAATATTTAAGTTTGAGACTAGCAACACCGGGCATGCCCTAGGCAACATCCTTGCAGATGGCCAATTCTCTGACCCCAGAAGTCACTCCTGACATGAAAAAGCAACATTCTCTAGTGTTTCATTCAGCACATCGTTAGTCAGATCAAATTTGTTAAATTGGACTTATGACACAATATCTGACATGTGCGTACGGCCCGTGCCAAAAACGTAAGAATTGATACTTGCCCAATACTTTTTAATTTGAATATTGTAAACTTTGGAAATCTCCAAAAGTCAGTTTCATTTTCAGTGCAAGCAAGCAAAGCAAAGCCAGAAAGGCTGTCATTCCTCTTTAAATTAGTGGCATCTTGCAATTAGGAGAGGGGAGCAGCTGGGAGAAAGCAGAGTTCTCTGGGAAAAGGACTAAGAGAACACAGAATTCTGGGAAATGGTGTTTGGGAAGGCAAGGAGCCCTATGCCAGAGAATTCAAAAGGTTCTGTCCTATACTACGTTTCCCAGAATTCCACTCAGCATCAGAAAGCCCCAATCATAATAGGGGAGAGATTTGTCCTTTCGTAGCAGCAGCCAGCCAGAGTTCCAATAAACGGTTGAATCTGCAAAGAGGGTTGACTGATACTTCTTGTAAGTAAATCTGCTGTGCTGGGAAGAAATGGAAGTTATATTGAATAATATGAGAGACATTCACTGAGATAGCTGTTGTGGCTTTATTAAAAAATGTTTTTGTCAAAACCTTTAAAAATTCCCTAAAATTGGTAGATTTATGAATAATTCTGAAAGTTGGGGAAAAGATCCCCTGTTATCTTGTATCATTGTAAAGAAAATACGAGATAGCTCTTGTAGTTTTTTTTAATGTTGTTTATAAAAAAAATTGAAAATTTCCCACAAATCCGTGGATAAATGAAACGTTCTGAAACTTGATGGGCTAACAGTGGTAAATGTGTTCTATCATTGTAGCAAGTTTCACCCCAATAGCTATAAAAATGAGGGAGAATAGAGCCCCCGAAGTTTCTCTACTTGACCAATTAAAAGGTAAAGGTTTTCCCCTGAAAAGGTTTTCCCCTGAAAAGGTTTTCCCCTGAAAAGGTAAAGGTTGTCCAGTCGTGACTGACTCTGGGGCTTGGTGCTCATCTCCATTTCTAAGCCGAAGAGCTGGCATTGTCCATAGACCCCTCCAAGGTCATGTGGCCGGCATGACTGCATGGAGCGCCGTTACCTTCCCGCCGGAGCGGTACCTATTGATCTACTCACATTTGCATGTTTTCGAACTGCTAGGTTGGCAGGAGCTGGGGCTAACAGCGGGCACTCACTCTGCTCCCGGGATTTGAACCTGGGACTTTTGGTCTGCAAGTTCAGCAGCTCAGTGCTTTAACATACTGCGCTGCCACCAGGGGCCACTTGACCAAGTACTATAACGAAAAAGTAACAAAATTTCATTATTCTAGTGATAGTAATGAAAGTTTCACTAACAATACTTTAGAAACACTTTAGAAAAGAAACACTGGCACCCCCTTCCAACTTTTTCCTTTTGTTCATGAGTCTGCTGCTGTTCTCTCCTTTTCAATCGATTCTGTTGTAAGTAACTGGATTTCATATTAAAATTAAATACCATTGTAAACAATATGTAAAGACCAAACATCTTTTAAATAAAATAGTTTTGTTCATGTTTATGTCTTTAACTAGAGGGGAAACTGGTTCATATTTTTACCATGGTTTTGTATGTCTAGAAAGCTATTAACAACTGCTGAATTTTGTCAAGCTTTAGATGCTACCCTAATTATAATTAAAAGAAATAAACTCCATTGAACCCATTGTGTTCCCCAGATGAAATATTTTTAATAAGGCTGTTCACAAGTTCATTCTTTTGAATTATTTTATGTGGAATTCAATCTCATAGTCCCTTTTCTTGGCCTTCTTGATTTTCTGATCATCTGGCCCTTTGCTCGTTCAGTTCCAACAACAGAGAAAGAATTATTCCCTCAGTACTAGCTAAGGTCTGCTAAAATGAATTTGTTCATTCCTCATAACAGTTACCCTTAACTGACAATATTTTAGCACATTTTTACTGCATACTTTTCTATCATTCTTTCTTTCTAGGAAAATGTGAAGGAATTATGTGATAGGGAGTTACTAGGATATTCTAAACCAGTGGTTCTCAACCTGGGGTCCCCAGTGGTTTTTGCCCTTCAACTCCCAGAAATCCTAACAGCTGGTAAGCTGTCTGGGATTTCTGGATGTTGTATGTCAAAAACATCTGGGGACCCCAGGTTGAGAGCCACTGTTCTAAACAGACCCAGCATCAGGTTTGATGGTGCCCTGGCACTGCCATTCCCTGGAGCAAAGCCAGTGAACTCTTCTCCTCTTCCAATGTACCCACCCCCCTTCATGGATGATGGCCACAGAGCTTTCACAGTAGAAGATGGGTATATTTAGCTTCCCCTCTTTCCTTTCATTTCCTTACCAAGACAGTGTGTGTTTAATCTAGGTGCAAGCAGAAGTAGACTTTATACCTAATGAGTCATCATATAGAATAATTCAGAAACTTCACCTTCTGTTGTGTCCTTGACACCAAACTAAATCTAATTGAGTTAACTTATATGAGAGTAGATTTTAGAAGAAAATGAGAAATAAGTTAAACAGAGGTATATCAATATCAATTACACATTTATCCAGGAGGCAATTGGCTTTTCCTCACTGAAGGAAAGACCAGAATTCTTATAATTGATCCACTTCTGTGGCTTCTGTATTGAGCAGAAGTTGAACTTCATGCCCTACAAAGGCTTTTACAATACTATCATTCTATGCATTTGTACACCGTATAAGCAGCACCTGACTTACCAGGCTTGAATGTTGCGGGGTGGGGTGCCTCCTCTGGAAAACGGCATCAGCAGGGGGTTTCTCCTTCCCAGGAGCCCCCTGCTCAGTGGGAAAATTTCCCGCCACTATATGGCAGGCTGCCTATCAGTGGCCTGGCCCCTTCTGCTATCTGTGGGCTGGGCCCACAATCTATTGGCTGGGGTCACCCTTTTTAGGCGACCCCTTGCTGGGCACAGGCACTGCGCCTTCTTAGGACTTATGGACTCCATTCCGGGCAGCTTGGAATGTCAGCTCCCTTCGGGACCCGTTACCTATGGACTGGGACTCTTTTTGGGTCGGGGCTTTGTGTCCCCACCCCCTGTTTGGCTCTAGTTATCCTTTCGTTTCGGTTGTGGGCTGAGGGTGTTTATTTTGCTTATTGATGGCAGGGAACTGGGGTTGGCGGCAAGGGGAGTGCGGTTCCCCACCCCCCTTTTTGTGGCGTTTGGCATGGGCCCTGGATCTGGTTTGCCTCCCCCCCATTGTATATGTGGGAGTGCCCAGTTTGCCAGAGGTACGGGGTAATGCTGGCTCGGTTTTTACCTGGCTGCACCCTGGCGTGCTTGGTATCGGACAGCATTGGGCTGACCGATCTTAGATCCAGGACCCATGCATGGCGGCCAACCCCCATTGTTACTGTTATCAATAAACAAGTTGTAGACAATTTTTTATCCAACCATGTGTTTGTGTCTTCCTTGGTCTTTCTGGAGGGGGGCATCTCTCCCTTCCCATACAATGCTTTATGACAACTCAGCTGCTAGGGCGATTTACTAATGAAATATGATTATAGGTTAAATGAGCTTCATTCTGTTGTGCAAACAATTTTAAACTATAGTGAAGCTCAAGAAAGGCAAGAATAATTATAGACACTGAAAGTCCCCTAGTGCTTACCATATTACTAGAAGATGTTTCCATGTTTTCAGATCAGTGAAACTGAAGAATCATAGCCTATTTCATAATCTCTTGCACAAAGTCTCTGGCAAATGAATATAATACGTTTGGTGTAACTGAATAATTCTTTTATAGCTGAAAGGTCATAGGATTCAAGCATACAAATGTGGATGAGGCACAACTATCCCATTTTGAAGATAAGCAGGGCCTGTTCTGGATACGACTTAGATGTAGTGCTGTAGGCCACTGCTTCTTACTGTGGGTCCCAAACCCAAATAGGGTCCCCTTAGTTCAGTGTTGAGGCCCCAATTTTTTTCTGAACATTATCTAGTCGTTGTTTTAGACATTTACATGGATCTGTTCTGCAGTGTTTAAAGTGGATTTTGTAGAAGATGCTACAGCTATACTTCATAAAAAGGAAAATCAGCCCGTTCAGTAAGCTTTGCTGCAAATGCTGATTTTTTATCAGTGGATGCCTGATTTTTTATATCTATTTTATTATATCTATATGCCTGGGGTCAAATAAAAATTTATCAGATTAAAATGGATCCTGAATGGAAAAGTTTGAGAAGGCCTCCTGTAGGCTATATTTCACAGGAAGGAACTGGCAAAACCACATTTGTGTTCTTTGCCTAAGAAAACTCTATGAAATTCATGGTGTCATTATAAGTCAACAGACAACAGATAACCTGAAAGTGCAGCTAACTCAGACATGCAAATGTGAATTTCATATATCACTGAAAATAATTAACCAGTCCTTATTAGATCATTATTGTAGGAGAAAATGCACAGGGCAAGTTCATCTGTATTCATGGATGAAAAAACACTGTCTTTTAAAATCTATTCTTTACTGTTTACATGTTCTCCTTGAACTATACTTCCATACTGTTCATACTGTCACCTTTATTAGTGAATTCTTCTTTTTTACCATATCAGTTAAGGTAAAGGTAAAGGTTTCCCCTCACGTTAAGTCCAGTCATGTCTGACTCTGGGGGTTGGTGCTCATCTCCATTTCTAAGCCGAAGAGCCGGCGTTGTCCGTAGACACCTCCAAGGTCATGTGGCCGGCATGACTGTATGGAGCACTGTTACCTTCCCACCAGAGCGGTACCTATTGATCTACTCACATTTGTATGTTTTCGAACTGCTAGGTTGGCAGAAGCTGGAGCAACAGCAGGTGCTCACTATGCTCCCGGGATTTGAACCTGGGACCTTTCAGTCTGCAAGTACAGCAGCTCAGTGCTTTAACACACTTCACCACCGGGGCTCCATATCAGTTGCTTTACAATAATTCTGATACATGAAGTATTTTCAGGAGTTCAAACAATTTTACAGCACTGCTTCCCCATATACCGTCTTTATTCTATGGTATACTTGAAACTTTTTTAATTCTGCAAAAATATAAACGTTTGAAAATTACTGTTTCCTGAAACATTTCAGAGTCTTGCAATACCGCATGCCATCTCTCTTCGCAGGCATCTGTTTCCCTTTTTCCATCCACTTCCTTTCCTCCCACGGTGTCAATGACAAATGTTAAATTCTGTGCTTTTAAAGTGGCATAGTCATTAATTAATACATATATTCAGCACTCTTGCTCTCTCTTTCTGATTTGCCTAATTTAAAAATAAATGGGGAAAAAGGAGACAGGATGTGACTGTGTGGCAGATTTTAGAAGCAAGCAATGAAAGTAGACAAGCTGTTGCTGCCCTGGTGGGTGGGACAGTGCAAAGGGCAGAAATCTAGTCAGTTTATAGCTTTTAAAAGTTCTTCCAGAAACCATTCATGAACTGCAAGATCTAAGAAGTAGTCTCTATTATAATGCTGTATATTTATCTACATGGGCTTTTACACTTTTAAAAAACTTGGTAAGCTACCTTCTGGGGAGAAACAAATTAAGCAGAACAGTACAATATTTTATAGCATTGTTCTTTTTGAAAATATTAACAGAAGAGGGTAAAAATAAATCTTGGTCTGATAACGCTGTATTTTAGTTCTTGACAATACACTCTACAATGCTCGCGATTGGCAATGATTGACTGATTAATTGATTAGTTGGCATTATTATACTACCTTTCTCCCAAAGTGAGATTCAAGACAACTTACTAAAATTTAGAACAACAATAAGGTAAATCTTATTTTTCAAAAGTTATGAAAGAATGAAATAGCAATAGAATGAATGTTGACTTCACAGATGCAGAATACAAGGATATTGAGGTATGAAATTCCTCAACCTAATGGCATGTGAAGTGTATAATGCTCATGTCTGATGGATAGATATTTTGTAACATAAAGTTCCTCTTCATTCAAATGTACTATGGGGACCATGAAATTTTCTGAATTAGAGCCCCAAATAACCACAGGAACAGGCCAAAAAACCAAGACAAGATTTTTTCCCACTGTGGTGTGTTTTACATAATAAATGTGTAAAAAGAATCATAGAATCCTTCTCTAGTCAGAAAATTTATTTCATAAATAACAAATAATGTATAAATGAACATTCACATGGAACACTAAAAAAAAAAAAGATTGTGATGCCTCATGGGCCTTGTAGTCCCGTTCCTAGTGTCACTGTGGCAGATGAGGATGAAAACATGGGGTTTTCTCCGGATCAACAACAGCCGGACTCCTTCAAAATGCCTGATGTTGATGTTCTTGCCCAAAAGCCAATTAAAACCGACCTTGAACAGCTCTCACCTCCCTTCACTAGGAGACATTCCTTTACTGCAGACAGGGGAGTTAAAGAGCGGGTTCGCAGGAGTTTACGAATTGCTGCCAAACAAGACACTGATTAGCCATGTTTCCCCTGGGAAAATCCAGAGAGTCTCACATCTGCAAAGTTAGGTTTCGTTCCCTGTTCTCTAGGGAAAGAGGACGCTGAACACCTGTTTGGCGGGAAAACGAGACCCCAATATAGGTGCCTGGCACGTTAGAATTGTTGCGGAGTCAACTGAGCAGCTCCAGAAGCAACTTCGTGTTTCCAGCCTTGTGTGGACTTCGCAAAGTCCGCAACCCCAGTTCCTTGCTTCACGGATCAAGTATTCAAGATTGGTCTAGCCTTACTTTTAGCCATGGACCCTGTTCTTAGATTCTCTGTATCGCCTTGTTCCTAGTCACGGACCTTGTTTAATGATTCAAGTTTGTTTCCAGCCTTGTTCTCAAGCTACCTTGGACTTCAAAGACTCTGGGCGCTTTCCCCACACTATTGCTTGGCAATAGTGTGTGTTTCGGTTATTGGATTTAAAACTTTGAACTCTAATATCAATTATTGGACAATACATTTCTGGACTTTATTTGACCTCATTTGATAGGTCAACTTCTGAACTATATTCTTCACTTGTTTTTATTACTTTTATATATTTACTTAATAAAGATATTAGATAGATATTGGCCTCTGCGTCTGGTTCTTGGTGCTCCGTTGCCTAGGGTCTGACAGTTTGACTCCGCCACCCAAAGCACCAAGCAACCTAAGGCCAATATGTCTGTTACACCAGGAGCCGGAGCGGGCACCCCTGTCCAGCCACCACCAGCCAGTTACACCATTTCCCAAGATGAATTTAACCGGATCCGGGACAAACTCCGAGAGCAAGAGGGAGAAATTCGGGGCTTGAAGGATCGCGGAGCCCGACTCCCTGCCCTAGCACTACCAACCAAGTTCTCCGGAGAAGCCTCCAAAGTTCATGTGTTCCGTCGCCAGTGCATGGCGTACCTAGAAGCCCGCCACACCGAGTTTCCCCAAGAAGATGTCAAGGTGGCATGGATTTACAGTCTCCTAGAGGGACCTGCGGCCACATGGGCGACGGCGCTGTACGATGCGGGTTCCACGTACTTAAACACCGCACAGCAATTCCTGGCTCATCTTCGAAATACCTGGGGAATCGAGGATGACCAAGAGGCGGCTGGCCACAAACTCCGACGCCTCTTCCAGGGGGACAGACCGCTGTCCCGGTACATAGCCGAGTTCCGGGTGTTGGCTCAAAACACCGGCTGGAATGATATAGCCCTCAGAGGACAGTTTCGTGAGGGTCTCAACCATGAGATGCAGGAAGAAATCTCCAAGGTGGAACCCCCAGAGACTCTTGAAAGACTCATCGCCCATTGTTTACGGGCTGAAGTCCTGCTCGCCAACAAGAGACAGTGGCTCCGGGGCCAGAGTGGAAGAGCCGGGGTGAAACCCCCCTCCTCTACCAGTGTCCAGCCTCGTCCAGTCTGGAGACCCCCACAACCAGCCACTAACCCCATGGGAAGCGAGGAGGAGCCGATGCAATTGGGCAATGTGCGCCCCAGGCTGGATGTTGCAGAAAAGGCCCACCGCCAACGTTTAAACCTGTTCTGGTACTGTGGGAATGGGGGCCACTTCACCAGGGAGTGCCCAGCAAAGAAGAAGCCCCCCGCCCGTCTGGCGGCGGTGTCCTCCGCGGAAGCGGAGACTGCTGAGGCGGCTGGGACGAAGCCGGCGGGGGAAGCCAGCGACCGGGTGTAGAAGGGCTCACCAACCCGGTCAAAAACTCCACTCAAGAGCCACAAACGGGGGTCCTATTTCTCTTGGTGGTCACGCTGTGGTCAGTAAAAAAGGGACCCATCATGATCCATGCCATGATAGACTCTGGGCAACAAACAACTTCATCGATAGAGACTATGCTAACTCCTTGGGACTACAATATCATGATTTCAAGAATGCCCGGGTGGTGCAAGCCATTGACGGCCGACCCCTGAAGACAGGTCCAGTAAGCCAATGGACCGAGCCCACCAGAATGTGGATAAGAGAGCACATGAAAGAAATCTCCTTCTTCGTTACTGAGGTTCCCCATTTCCCCGTGATCTTGGGAATCCCGTAGTTGATACTCCATGACCCAAACATCTCCTGGTCCAACAGAGAACTGCAGTTCGCTTCAAAATATTGCCAAAATCATTGTCTAGTAGCCAAGGTCTGCCATGCCACGGACACAGAGCCCATCATCACTCTGCCCAAGAAGTATTCAGACTTTTGGGACGTTTTCGATGAAAAGGAAGCCGAGAAATTACCCCCACATAGACCCTATGATTGTGCCATTGATCTGGTGGAGGGGGCCCCAGTTCCGCGAGGACACCTCTACTCCCTGACTGAACCAGAGCAGGAAGCTCTCAGGGAGTTTTTAGAGACAAACCTCTGCAAGGGGTTTATTAGACCCTCTCAATCCCCAGCCGCTTCCCCAGTGCTATTTGTGAAAAAGAAGTCAGGGGACCTATGCTTGGTCGTGGACTATCGGGCTCTAAACAACATCACGAAGCAGAACCGTTACCCATTGCCACTGATTTCGGACCTGCTGGACCGACTCCGGGGGGCCAAGGTTTATACCAAGCTGGACCTTCGCGGGGCTTACAACCTGGTTCACATAAGAGAAGGGGATGAATGGAAAACCGCTTTCCAGACCAAATTTGGACTGTACGAAACATTAGTCATGAATTTCGGATTATCAGGAGCTCCCGCAACATTCCAGCATTTTGTCAACGATATATTCCAGGACTACCTAGATCATTTCTTGATTATATATTTGGACGATTTTTTGGTGTTCTCAAAATCACAAACAGAGCACGATCAGCACGTCAGAATGGTGCTACAACGTTTGCGGGATCATGGACTATACGTCAAGTTAGAAAAATGCGCTTTCGATTTGCAAGAAGTAGACTTCCTGGGATACCGCGTCTCGCCTCTAGGGCTATCCATGGACCCGGCAAAAGTTTTGGCCGTGTTGGAATGGCGGGCGCCAACAAACAAAAAGGAAGTGCAGCGCTTCTTGGGGTTTGCAAACTACTACCGCAAATTCATCCCAGATTTCACTTGCTAGTCTGATCCAATCACCAGCTGCATCTGAGGAAAACAGCCTTTCCGCTGGACAGAACAAGCTGAGAAAGGTTTCCAGCAGCTAAAGCGATTGTTCACGACCCAGCCAATTCTACAGCACCCTGATCCAAAAACCCCTTTTATTGTTCAGGCGGATGCCTCTGATGTGGCAGTGGGGGCTGTGCTGATGCAACCAGTGGGAGAACATCTCCATCCATGTGCCTATTACTCACGCCAACTAACAGCCCCGGAGAGAAATTACACCATTTGGGAAAAGGAGTTCCTAGCCATCAAGGCAACCTTCGAGAATTGGAGGCATTGGCTAGAAGGAGCCAAATTCCCTATTGAAGTTCATACTGACCATCGAAATTTGGAGCACCTAAGGACTGCACGGAAGTTAAACCAAAGGCAACAACGCTGGGCTTTGTTCTTTGAACGTTTTGACTTCCGGATCCACTATGTGACTCCTGCCCAGACCAAGCAAGCAGATGCCCTATCACGGAAACCAGAGTATGCAGCAGGGCGTAAAGATACCTCAGAAACCCGATTGCTGCAACCCGAGAACTTTGCCACGCTCACAGTGGGAAATACCAAATCCACTTCAATTGAGCCAGCTTCACCTAGCCCAAAACCTCCAACCACAGATTCTCTTCTCACTCAGGAGATTAAGGCCAGTCAACAGACAGACGCCTGGGCCCAAGAACAGATCCGTCAAGGATTACGCTTCCCATTCTCACTTAAGAACGGACTACTATGCTACAGAAATCATGTTTATATCCCTCCAGGCCCCGGCAGAGAAAAGACTCTTCGTTTGTGCCATGACAGCAAGCCTGCCGGACATTTTGGACTATTTAAAACCATGCATTTGATCTTGCGAGATTTCTGGTGGCCCAGGATTCGCAAGGACGTAGAAAACTATGTCAACACCTGCCCTGTATGCCAGCGTTCCAAGACACGAAGGGAGAAGCCGACAGGGCTATTGCATCCGCTTCCCACACCTTCTTGCCCATGGGAGATAATTTCCGCGGATTTTATCACAGACCTACCACCGTCCTTTGGATTTACAATGATCCTAGTGGTGGTGGACCTTTTCACCAAGATGGCACATTTCATTCCTTGCGAAGGACTCCCTACAGCCAAAGAGACCGCAGACCTATTCCTTCAGCATGTATTCCGACTACATGGCCTGCCCAAGAGTTTGGTCACAGACCGAGGTTCTCAATTTACCTCCCGTTTTTGGAAGGCCCTTCAAAAACTATTGGGCATTGACTCTCGTTTGTCCTCAGCTCACCACCCCCAAACGGATGGGCAGACTAAGCGCACCAATGCCACTTTGGAACAATATCTTCGCTGTTACGTAAATTACCAACAGGACAATTGGGCATCCCTATTACCTCTTTCAGAGTTTGCATACAACAATGGTGTCCAGAATTCAACTAAAGAAGCCCCGTTTTTTGCAAACTACGGTTTTCATCCCCGTTTCTTTCCTCCCGTCGTGGAGACCTCAGAAGTCCCTGCAGCAGAGAATTGGCTAAAGGAACTCACAGCGGTGCAAGAACTCTTGCACCAGCAACTTGATCAAGCCAAAGAGGACTACAAACGTCACGCTGACAGCCATCGCCAGCCCGGCCTTGAGATCAAGGTAGGAGATTGGGTTTGGTTGTCCACTCGCTTTTTGCCCTCCCACCGTCCCTGCCAGAAATTAGATGCCCGCTTCATCGGCCCCTACCCAGTGGTGGCGCAACTTAACCCCGTGACTTTCAAACTTCAACTTCCGCGTTCCATGCGCATTCATCCGGTGTTCCACCGTTCCCTCCTCCTTCCGGCGATGTGAACCGGCCACCCCCCGCCCCTACTTTGGTGGACGGGGAAGAGGAATTTGAGGTTCAGGACATTTTGGATTCTCGTGTTCGTCGCCGCCGCCTCCAGTATCTGATTGATTGGGTGGGTTATGGACCGGAAGAACGCTCTTGGGAAGACGCTTCCATAGTCTATGCCCCTGACTTAGTCCGGCGCTTCCACCGGACTTACCCTTCCAAGCCGCGGCCCCGTGGATCTCGGGGGGCGGGCCTGAATGGGGACGGGCTTGAGAGGGGGGATAGTGTGACGCCTCATGGGCCTTGTAGTCCTGTTGCTAGTGTCACTGTGGCAGATGAGGATGAAAACATGGGGTTTTCTCCGGATCAACAACAGCCGGACTCCTTCAAAATGCCTGATGTTGATGTTCTTGCCCAAAAGCCAATTAAAACTGACCTTGAACAGCTCTCACCTCCCTTCGCTAGGAGACATTCCTTTACTGCAGATAGGGGAGTTAAAGAGCGGGTTCACAGGAGTTTACGAATTGCTGCCAAACAAGACACTGATTAGCCATGTTTCCCCTGGGAAAATCCAGAGAGTCTCACATCTGCAAAGTTAGGTTTCGTTCCCTGTTCTTTAGGGAAAGAGGACGCTGAACACCTGTTTGGCGGGAAAACGAGACCCCAATATAGGTGCCTGGCACGTTAGAATTGTTGCGGAGTCAACTGAGCAGCTCCAGAAGCAACTTCGTGTTTCCAGCCTTGTGTGGACTTCGCAAAGTCCGCAACCCCAGCTCCTTGCTTCACGAATCAAGTATTCAAGATTGGTCTAGCCTTGCATTTAGCCATGGACTCTGTTCTTAGATTCTCTGTATCGCCTTGTTCCTAGTCACGGACCTTGTTTAATGATTCAAGTTTGTTTCCAGCCTTGTTCTCAAGCTACCTTGGACTTAGAATCATAGAATCATAGAATCATAGAATCATAGAATCATAGAATCATAGAATCATAGAATAGTAGAGTTGGAAGAGACCACATGGGCCATCTAGTCCAACCCCCTGCTAAGAAGCAGGAAATCGCATTCAAAGCACCCCCGACAGATGGCCATCCAGCCTCTGCTTAAAAGCCTCCAAGGAAGGAGCGTCCACCACGGCCCCGGGGAGAGAGTTCCACTGTCGAACAGCTCTCACAGTGAGGAAGTTCTTCCTGACTTCAAAGACTCTGGGCGCTTTCCCCACACTATTGCTTGGCAATAGTGTGTGTTTCGGTTATTGGATTTAAAACTTTGAACTCTAATATCAATTATTGGACAATACATTTCTGGACTTTATTTGACCTCATTTGATAGGTCAGCTTCTGAACTATATTCTTCACTTGTTTTTATTACTTTTATATATTTACTTAATAAAGATATTAGATAGATATTGGCCTCTGCGTCTGGTTCTTGGTGCTCCGTTGCCTAGGGTCTGACAAAGATCAACTTTAAAATGGTGGAAGCACAAAGTGTTGCAAGGAAGCACAAAGTGAAAATGCAGAAGCATCATTGTCTGCATACTGTACTCATTCCATCCTCTCTCCTTCTCTTGCCCTCTCTCCCTCTCTCTCCCTCTCTCTCCTCACGAAGCCACACACACCAGGAATAAAAACCACACAAAACCAACTAAAATTCCTCAAAGTGGACAAGAGCAAAGTGGACAGCAATCTCCCAAAGCAGACAAGAGCACAATGCATGGAAGCTGCTCCCTTGAAGCCCTAAAGCCCTGTAATCTCGCACTGGCGCTTCCTCTCATGCTAACGCCCCTTTGGTGCTAGCTCTCAACTCAAAGCACTGCTTGTATGTCAAAGCTAAACCCAGGCTGAGCACTGTCTCTTAGCTCAAAACACTCTTAAGTTGGAATGCTCTTAAGTCAAGGTTTCAGTGTATTGCAATACATTCACTTGTTTAAAATCTCAGATGTTAAGCAGAAGAATTACTTTTTTCTTTTCTAGGATGGGTCAATAAGATCAGATATTGGCAGCAGAGACTGGACATATTATAAAAGGCAAGCTTAATCAGACAGTATCCAAACAATTACAGGTCAACAAAGGAGACATCAATTTGCTGTTAGGTTAAATCAAGGCTATGGAGGAATATGCATCTGTGGGGGCAACTGAGCTGTAGAATGAATGTAGCCTGAAACTACTTTAATTGTCATGACTCAATGCTATGGAATTCTGGGATTTGTAATTTGGTGAAATTCTGTGGCAAAGCAGGCTAAAGATCTTGTAAAACTATAACTTTCGGGGACTTCCGGTGGGCAACGATGGCGGCGGGCACGACTTGCTAGGGGCTCCTAGCAAGCCATCTCCATTCTCCGGTTGGGAGAGCTTTTAGCTCCCCTTACCCTGCGGATCGAGTCAGAGTGGGTTGCAAACCCCAGCGCGGACCACTGAAATTCCGGGGGCGAAAGCCTGGTGGATTCAGGGACTGCGGGGAAGCAGACGGAGAGGAGAGAAGCAGGGATCTGCACATACCGCGAGCCGGCCCATTTTTAAATCAAAGAAATGAAGAGATCGTAACGCCGAGACGGCAGGAGAAGTAAGTACTTCAAAAGAAAAAAGCTTCTATTCTAAGTGGATGTGGATCTAGAGCGTCACGAAAAAAAGACTGATCCACGGGTTCCGGGAGACGGAACTAAATAAACCCATCAATTTAATAAATACTTATATATACAACTGTCAGACCGAGTGGACTGCTGTCGATCCGAGGTCTCACGGAAGGGTGAGGATCCTGCCGGATCCAGCGAGTCGCGGAGGGGGAAGATTAGGCGAAGATCTGGCTATATCTCAAAGAACTTTAACAATATAGCCTAACGAATGTCAAAGGCAGGATAATAGCGCCGGACTCTCCAAAGAAAAAAAAAAAACATTGGGTGGGAAAGAAGGGAGAAAGACGGAATATTTCACTATACCATTTGGCGACCTTGGGAGCCATGTTGTTATGTCTACGGCATCCTTCTTCATAAACAAAAAAAAGAGGAAGTGGGTAACCGGATATGCTCGAACTGAGAGCGGGTGCGGAGCATAGAAAAGTATAACACAGCCGGCGAATGCCGGGAAAGCAACTAGAAATAGGGAAAAGGAACTTAAGGAGGTGAATGTAACTTAACTCTTAAAGAAAACACATTGAAATTAAGAGCTCGACTAAGGAACCTCTTCTGCCTGCCTGTATTTCTCCAAACTGTCAAACAATCCAGATCACTTTAAGGCGGTTATTTAGAATAAGAGCTCCAACAAACCTAATTAGTATAAGATATTTGACTCACTTTAAGACATTATATAACAATTGAGACACCGTCGATCCGAGGCATTCGTCAAGGCGAATGACCCGCCGGATCCGGTAAACTGAAGGGTGAAGTCCAGGAAGAAACAAAGCGAAGATACGAAGACCAGAAGGAGAAGGAAGACAGAAGAAGCAAGAGAGACGGAGAACGGAAGAGCAGGAAAGGAAAGAGACGGTGCCCCAGAGAATAAGAGTCTCAAAAGATAGAAAACGCTTTGCGCAAATAATAGTGCCCCAGCAAACAAATAATAACAAGAATAATAATAATAATAATAATAATAATAATAATAATAATAAAATGGCAGGACCTAAGCCAAAAATGGATAATAAAACTATGGTAAGAAGAGCTTCAGAAGATGTCTCAATGAAGGACCTTCTGAAAGAAATTCAGAAACTGGGGGAAAGACAAGAAAATTACCAAACAGAGGCCCAAAAAAGAATGGAAGAATATAACAAACAAATGTTAGAAATGAGAATGGAAATAAAACAAGATATTGGCCAACTGAAAGAGGAGATGAGGAAAACCTTTGAAGACATAAAAGAATTAAAACAAAATGGTGAAAAGCTGGAAAAATCCCAAGAGAAAATAAAGAAAAAAATGGAGAATCTAGAAAACAAAAACTCAAAAATAGAAAAACTGCAAGAAAGAATGGAACAAAGAGAACTGGAATTTCAACTCCGAGTAAGAAATATTCAGGAGGAGGAAAATGAGGACATAAGAGGAAAAATAATAAATATGATGGCAGATTTATTACAAATGGAATCAGAAAGAATGGAAACAGAAATAGATAGGTGCTACAGGATACAAACAAATTATTCAAAGAAAAACAAAGTGGCGAGGGATGTGATTGTGCATTTCACAAGAAAGAGAGTAAGGGATGAAATACCATCCCAAAACAGCAAGAAGCCAATCTATCATAAAGAGACAAAGATTGTGATACTGAAGGAATTCCCTCTAACGACTTTAAATAAAAGAAGAAACTATTTTTTCCTTACGGAAGAACTAAAAAAACATAAAATTCGCTTTCGATGGGAGAAGACAGAAGGCATAATGGTTTCCTACAGAGATGAAAAACATTGGTTAACATCAGTTGATAAAGCAAAAGCCTTTTACAAAGTTCTAAAAAAGGATCTAGAACATATGGCCTCAATATCACCATCAGTAAAAAAGAAAAAACCAAAAAGACAAAGACAGAACTCCCCGGAAGACGTAACACTAGGAGCTGGAATAGGATCTCAGGCCACAAACATAACAGATGATGAAGACGAAGAGGAAGAATTGGAAAATATCGACAATCAAGATGAAGAGTGAAATTACACAGCAATTAAAAATATACACAAACAACGTGAACGGACTAAATTCTCCACAAAAAAGGAGAAACATTCTGACCCAAATAAACAAAGGGAAATATGATATAGTGGCATTTCAAGAAACGCACATATGTCAAAAACATGTAGCCCATCTGAAGAATAATAAATTAGGAAAAGAATTCTTCTCTGCAGATTTGGCAAAGAAAAGAGGAGTGGTCTTATACGTAAACGAAAGCATCCCAGCAGAATTGAAATTTAAAGATACGGAGGGGAGGGTAATTGCGGTAGAAATAAAGTTAAATCAAGAGAAAATTCTGATTTGTAACATATACGCCCCAAATGGACCAAAAACACAATTTGCACGCAATTTGAGAGAGCAAATGGCAAAAATGGATTCGGATCACATAATAATCTTAGGAGACTTTAATGGGGTGACAGACCAAAAATTAGATAGATCTAAGAAGAAAAATAGAAAAAGTAAAGAAAAAATTGGACAATTACCCAAAAACTTTCTAAATTTGAAAAAAGAGTTCGATCTTCAAGATGTGTGGAGAAATAAAAATCCAGAGGGAAGGGATTATACATACTACTCAAGTAGACATGAAATGTGGTCCAGAATAGACATGATCTGGGCCTCAAATTCACTAGCAATGGACAAGATAAACATACTTCCAAGAGATAAAACGGACCACTGCCCCCTGGAAATAACAATAAACCATAAAAGAAACTCCTGGAGATGGAGACTGGACGATAACTTGATTAAATCGGAAACAAAGATATTGGAAAATAAGAACTTAACAAAAGAATACTTTAATATCAACGATAAAGAGAACGTAACAAAACAAATAATATGGGACTCGTATAAGGCAGTAATGAGAGGTTTTTTCATACAACAAAAAGCTAGAGCTAACAAAAGGAAAAACTTCAAAATAGAACAAATTAATAAGCAAATAGAAAATAAAGAAAAGATGTTCAAACAACAACCCAACAACCAGGAAATTAAAAAGGAACTAAATGATCTAAAGAAGGATAAACAGCATTTAGAATTGGAAAGAACTGCAAAAGCACTGAAATTTGTGAAACAATATAGTTTTGAAAATGCAAACAAACCAGGGGCTTGGCTGGCAAGAAAGAAAAGAAAGAAAAAACAACAACAGCAAATAATAAAGATTATAGATAAAGATAAAGAATACACAAGAGACGAAGAAATAAGAGACAGATTCAGAAGCTACTATAGCCAACTATATAAACAGGAAGGGGAGGATCTGGAAAAAATATCGAATTACATAGGAGAACAAAAACTGGATAAAATTACAGAAACACAAAGAGAACTTCTTAACAAAGCAATAACAGAAGAAGAAATTAAGAAAGCAATAAATAATTTGAAACCTAATAAGGCACCGGGGCCGGATGGATTTACGGCAAGTTTTTATAAAGTTATGAAAGACGAATTAGCCCCCTTCTTAAAAACATTAATGAATCAAGTATTGGAGCAGAGGGTCACACCGGAATCGTGGAAGGAAGGGGATATTATCACAATTCATAAAGAAGATACAGATAAAACGGAGGTCAAAAACTACCGCCCGATCTCACTACTTAATCTGGACTATAAAATCTTTACCAATATCTTAGCGAATCGATTCAAAGACTTTCTATCCACATGGATTGGCCCAGAACAAAAAGGATTTCTCCCGGGGAGACATATGAAAGACAACGTAAGATCGATAGTAGACATAATAGAATATTATGAAACATATCATCAAAAAGAATTGGCACTACTTTCAATTGACGCAGAGAAGGCATTCGATAACCTAAATTGGTCATTTATAAAATTATTATTTAAAGAAATTGATATAGGGCACCAATTCTATAATGCCATTGAGGCGATATATATGGAACAAAAAGCAAAAATTTTAGTAAATGGACAATATACAAAAGAAATCCAAATCAATAAGGGAACCCGTCAAGGATGCCCGTTATCACCTTTAATTTTTATCTTCGCACTAGAAATTTTAATAAGAAACATCAGAAAGGATAGCCAATTAAAAGGAACAAAAATAGCTAACTATGAATTTAAACTGAGGGCCTTCGCGGATGACCTGATCTGCATCATTGAGAATCCAAAACATCAAATACAAAAGTGGCTTGAAAAAATAGAGGAATTTGGCTCAGCGGCTGGCTTCTATTTAAATAAAAAGAAAACAAAAATTTTAACAAAAAATATTCCAAAGAAAAAACAAGAAGAAATTGACAAAGAGACAAACATCCAAATCGTAACCAAAATAAAATATTTGGGAATTTGGCTAACAGCGAGGAATGCCCAACTACTGAAAAATAATTATCAAAGGAAATGGAATGAAATCAAAAAGGATTTACATAATTGGAAGAACCTGAAAATCTCCATCCTAGGACGGATTGCGTTAATAAAAATGAACGTTTTACCAAAACTGTTGTACTTATTCCAAAACCTACCAGTGATGAGAAATAATAAATTATTTCAGGAATGGCAAAAGGAAATCACGAAATTCACTTGGAAGGGGAAAAAGCCAAGAATTAACTATACAATAATGACAGATGAAAAAAGGAGAGGAGGATTGGGACTGCCAAACTTAAAGTTATATTATGAATCTTGCGGGTTAGCATGGGTTAAAGATTGGGCAACTTTGGAAAAAAATAGCATTTTGGCTCTAGAAAGTTTCGACCTGAGGAGAGGATGGCATAGCTATTTGTGGTACAGCAAAAGACTGATTGAGAAAAACTTTGGAAACCATTTCATTAGATCCTCACTAATAAAAATTTGGGAAAAATATAAGGAAAGGATATATAGGAAAACACCCCTTTGGATCTCACCTTTAGAAGCAAATCAGAAAAAATTCTTGGGATGGACAAAATGGCCGAAATATAAGGAAATATTAAGAAAGAAGGATGGACAATATCAATTAAGATCGCAAGAAGAAATAAAACAAAAATATGACAAAATATCCTGGTTCCAATACGCTCAAATGAAAGAACAATTTGGAAAAGATAAGATACTAGGATTTAATGAGATAGACAACTTTTGGGACGTCTTAATGCAAAATGATAAAAAAGAAATTACAAGAGTATATAAGAAGCTATTAGAATGGTCCACTGAGATAGAATATGTGAAATCATGTGCTACAAAATGGGCAAAAAATATCGGCCGCCCAATTATGATGTCGGAATGGGAAACAATATGGATCATAAAACAAAGGTATACTTATGCCTCGGACTTGCAAGAAAATTGGCTCAAAATGTTTCATCGATGGCATATTACCCCAACCAAACTAGCAATGATGTACAAAAATACAGACAATAAATGTTGGAAATGCAAAGAGCAAGAAGGGTCATATTTTCATATCTGGTGGACGTGTCCAGAAACAAAAGTGTATTGGAAAGCTATACATGAGGAATTACAGAAAATACTACACAAATCATTTCCAATGAAGCCGGAGTTTTATTTACTTGGATTGACAGAGGATATTATGAAAGTGAACTCAAATGAGGATAAAATATTTACATATGCAACAACAGCTGCAAGAATGACTTTTGCTAAATATTGGAAACTAAGAGACATACCAACTAAGCAAAATTGGTTGGAGAAACTGAATGAAATATATGACATGGACAAATTAACATATTTAATGAGAGCAAATAGAGGAAAGGCAATAAAACCAACCAATTGGGAAAAATATGAAGAATACAAGGAAAAGTCAAAGTAAAAACATGCAAAAGGAGAACCCGAGAACACTTAAAATAATTAAATCTAGTCCAGTGTTTGAAAAAGAGAAGAAGATGGAAAGGAAATTACCCCACAAAGAATAGAAAGCGGAAGGACATTTATTATTACTATCTATATCTCTTTCTACCCCTCCCCCCTTTTTTTCTTTTCTTTTTCCTTCTTTTTCTCCCTTTCCTCTTCCTCTTTCCTACCCTCCTTTCCCCCCTCACTGTACCCTTTTTCCCTCACATTATTATTTTCCTATTTTAGAATTTTTAATGAATGTATATGTGGAAAAACTTGAATAAAAATCTAATAAAAAAAAACTATAACTTTCATGATTCTATAGCATTGAGTTATGACAGTTAAATGTTTAACTGTAAGAATTCTACAGTGTAGATGCACACATGCCATGGAGTGGACAATCCCTATGTCCTTCTGACATCTCTTTCCTTATTCAGAACATGTGGGTAATTATCAGTCATTCAAGGCTCATTGCTTTAGCTCCACATGAACATGTGTTGTGCAGATGTCAACTCGATATCTTTTAGGTAATAGGGTTAGCATATATTCATTTTCATTTGTACCTCACTTTAATATCCCTTCTGTTTCTTCCTCTTCTTTTCTTCTTTATCTTCTTTCCCCTTTCTTTTCATTCATAGTTTGAAAATCCAGTAGAGACACTTTTTTAAAAGGGCCCTTTGGGAAATTTAGGGTTTTAAATTACACGGATTCTCCAGAAAGGTACAGATACTAATTTAGAATCTGTACCTTTGAGGGTGATGGGAATGAGATCCAGACCTCCTCAAAAGATCTCAAAATACAGGCAGGTTCATATGGAAGATTAATCTGGATTTGAAGCAAATAAAGTCACAACAAGCACTTTGGATTCTGCTTGGCAATAGACAACCAGTGGGGTTGTTGCAACAAGGCAATTGTGTATACTGTACTAACTGAAGTTTCAAAACACCTTTCAAAGAAAAGCCACAAATAGAGCATGTTACAGAAATCCAAATGAGGTGTTACTACATTATCAGCTGTGATAACTCAAGAAATTTGTGCAGCTAGTACTTAGGCCTTAGCTGTGCAAATGTACTCCTGGCATGAGCAATCTATTTCTATTATGGACATTGGTGTACATACGGGCTACATCTATGTGCTAGGGAGATTAGATGGCTTTATGAATAGTTCTGTGCACAAGCATTTGGACTAGTGCTCAGCAGTCATACAGTTCATCTTAGCATGTGGGATCCATGACGATGGGTTCCAACAATAGAAAGCCTATCCTGTCCAAGATGTTTATATGAATTGATCTATAAACCTTTTATATATCCTGAAAAGAAGGAAAAATGTTTGTTCTTGCACACAAGATGAATTATGCACATAATCTCATTCCTAATTAGAATGCATTATATTTCAAGAAATAGTGGCTTCAGCAACAATATTTCTAGTTATCTCCCAAATCAGAATCATAAATAGGAGATTCACTAAAACTTACAAGAGGCGCAGAAACACAACATTTCACATTTGGCCACGGGGATTAGGATAATATGTGGTATAATCATGTCACATTGTATTTTTTATTTATCTAAACATTATAAGATTCTAAAGTAGAGATGAAATGGTTACATTCTAATCATGTCTCCAGTTAATCCCTTTCTGCATTAAGTACTATCCAAAATCTAACATATTCTGTAAGAATTTTCAAGGATGTGTTTATATCCTAAGAGTTTTACTGATGGTATCATGTGGCTGTTTAAATTGTGTCAATGCCCTTTCAGGAATATACAGTTAATAATACAAATTTGAATAATAGACTTCAAAATCACATATCTGCTAGCTCATGGTGAATGTCAACAACATCTTGTATATTAGGCAAGAAAGCTTTTAAAAACAAAGACATCTAGACCTTTATTTTGCATAAATATGTGCATGGTTTCCTTCCTTCTATCTCATTCATGTTTCATAATACACAGCATGGGCAAGTGAGCTAGCAAAGGTTTTTTTTTTGTCTACTAATTTCACAATGTTTCTTTTCCATTCAGTGTTATTGGAATTATTTATTTCTTGGCCTTCTTTTTCTAGGAATGTACATTTAAGTCAATAGTTACCACACTTTGATTCAAGCAAATGGAATAATGAGACTATACAAAAATATACATGTTGAAATAAGCATAACTGTACTATATTGCCTATTTAATTGTTTCTAAATGATATACAAAACATAATGGAGGGAGCAACCTAATGTGGAAGCAGCTGGGGCAGTGGTTCATCCTAGACCTCTTTTTCCTGGGTGAGATCACCATAGCTTCCAAAAAGAAATCATTTTAAAACGAAGTTGCTCCCAGGCAGCTATTAAACTGGAAGGAGGCCCAGAAAGTGTCAGCCCTCAAGCTGCATAACCCCTTGGTGAGGACAAAACCCAAGATCAACTCTGAAGACAGCAAACTTCCCTGATCACTTGATACACAAGGGCCATTCCAGATTCCATCCTTCATTAAATATGTGCCAGAAGGTTATCACCAAACTCATATCTCCTCACTATACCTACCACAAATAAGAGAGAAGTGGCTACTTAGTCCCTATCCTCCACCAGGCCTTATCCTCTTTTGCAAATCACTAAGAAACAACTGGTTACCTAACTCTGACAAGTGAACATCTCAGGAAAGGTGTGGCTTGAAGCAAATTTGAGTAAAAGCAGTTCCTGTATTATGAAGCATGCAATATTGGTGATTTGTAGTGACACACCCAATTGAGGCATGAGCAAGACACTATCATAGGAATCTGAACAGCAAGGCATGGCCTCTAATATTATGGTTGATATGAATAGGTTCTGTTACGACATTTTCTAAGTAAATGTATGAGCACAGTTGGCATCTATGTGTGTGGCAATGTCGTGTACCTGTCTTCCTATCCATGTTATGTTTCATTCTATAGATAAATACCATTCAAGATTGGGAATATGTCTGTACACATACAAAAGGCAAAATAGAGAGATAAAGAATACTGAGGGGGGGATTTGTTTTATGCTGCTCTAGAGACTAGGAAAGGGAGATATGGATTTAGCTGCAGAAAAATAAATTTCACCTAAGTATTAGGGAAAAATTCCTGATAGTTAGAACTGTTCAGCCATGGAATATGCTGCTTCAGAGTGTAGGTAGAGTCTCCTTCTCTGGAGGTTTTAAAACAAAGGCTAGATGGCCATTTGTCAGGAGTGCTTTGATTGTGTGTTCCTGCATGGGAGAGAGTTGGACTCAATGACTCTTGTAGTCTCTTCCAACTCTGTGATTCTATAAACCCAATATCTCTGTTACTATAGTAAAGCGTTTACATTATATGGAAATATAATCTTTGTTCTCAAAAAACTATTATTCATACATGCATTCAAAACAATTTTAAAGGAAATAGGTGCAATTCTAGTTGAAAGGAAAAAAAATGCATGCTAAATTACTCTACTGAAAGAGGATAGAAAATTCCCTTTCCAGCCCCCAGCATGGGGGCGGGGAAGCGCTTTGCTCCCTCCCAGTGAAGGGAGAGGCAAATAGTCCCTACCAGGACTACTTTTGGGCAGGGCCAGCTAGGTAAGGTTTCCCCACCCAAGCCATTCCATTTTGGAGGCTGACCTACCCACCCGCCCTTGACCAGTGTACTTTAGAGGGTCGCCTATGGGGGCCGGGTAGGAATTTTTTCTCCCTACAACGCTGGGGTTTTTTCCGCCTACTCTACATTGTTTATTACACGGCAAATTGGGTAAGGGGGTTGTAAGTAGGTAGTATATGTGTAGAGTATGTTTCTTTGTATATAATTATGTGTGGAGATGTACACTTGATTACCAGATTGTCCCATCAGGCACAACAAGGGGTTGCGTTCGGGGAGTGTGATGCTGCCCCATTTGTTGGGGGAGAAGTTGGCCTTGAAGGGTCAAGGCATCAATTGTATCGTTTAACAAAGTCAAGTGTAAGTTCAAGTTCAAGTTTAACGGCAAGTCCAAGTTTATGTTCATGCCCATTTATTATGTTTGTACATTACACAGATATTTGATTGGTAACATATAATAATGTTGCCCATAGTTAATCCCACATGTTTGTGATGTCTTGTGCTTTCACTGGTAGGAGAGCAATTCCTTTCAGCAAGCAACTTCAGAGATATTATTGGACAACATAAGGAAATAGAGCAAAGGATTTGTTTTTAGAATATTGGAGAAAAAAACTCATTACACATAATGGAGTGGGCAGGAGAGCAGAAGTCTTGCCACAGAGGAGATGTAAGCCTCAGTCTCATTAAATTCAACTAGAAGTTCAAAACCATTCATTCAATATGTCAAGGATACTTTGCTGTTTTCTTATAAGGTCCAAGGGTATTCTTGACTCAGAGCAGAACCTAATCATCAGCCCCTTTAAATATAAATAAATGTTTGCAAAAATATCCCCAGCTACAAGAACAAGCACACTGCATTGCCATCTTGGCATTTTGAAGCCATTTTTCTTTTGAGTTATTCACCCTCCCCATAAATTCTGGCCATAATTTACAATCAATTCAGGGAACGTAGAACAGTTTCAATGTCCCCACCCCCTTTTTTAAATCATGTCAGAAGCGAACACACTGCAAGTCATTTCTGGTGTGACAGAGTCATCTGTCTACAGAGATGTTGCCCAGGGGACACCCGGATGTGTTGCCATCCTGCTGGGAGGCTTCTCTCATGTACCCACATGGGAAGCTAGAGCTGACAAATGGGAGCTCACTCCATCTCGCGTATTCAAGCCACCAACCTTTAGGTCAGCAGTTCAGTCAGAACAAGAGTTTAACCTGTTGTGCCACCATGGCTCCTGGCCCCATCCCTGATCATCAGGAAGCAAAAAAGCATAATAGGGGCATACCAAGCTACATAGTCACATGTTTCACAGGACTGGTGATAACACTAAGAGCGAGAAATCTGAAAGGATCTTGCTACAGGTATATGACAACTTCTTGGAGATAAATAATAATCTCCTGTCTGTTGTTTCCTGACCTATTAAGTATTCTATCAAGTAGGCCAGTGGTTCTCAACCCGTGGGTCCCCAGAGGTTTTGGCTTGCAACTCCCAGAAATCCTAACAGCTGATAAACTGGCTGGGATTTCTGAGAGTTGTAGGCCCAAACACCTGGGGACACACAGGTTGAGAACCACTGATATAGGTTTTTCTTTGATTGTCTCTATTTCCTTTCTAGCAACTCATACAATTATTTCACTCCACATGAATGATGGTTGTTGCACCTCTACTTTTATTTCGTTTCTTCATTTTAGGCCATTTTGCCAATCTATCTAGCCCATAGTGGGCATTTGGGGCAGAAAACTGGCATGGAATTCCCCCATAGTTGCCTGCCTTTAATTTATATCCTGCACACCTTGCTACTCACCCAGACATTTAACCCTCTCTAAGCAGGAGCCTTTTTCTACTATCAGATCTCTTTCCTGCTACTGAAACACAAAGACCAGGGATGTTTACTTTTTTAGTCAGGATGAATTTCCAGCTAGTATTTTATAGCAACTATACCATTACTTCATTCTAAAATGTTTTACTCTTTCAGGTATCTTCTTCAGTTAAGAGCTACAAGATGGATCTTCTGTTGACTGAGATAATAAATCACACCATGACATTCAATATCCTAAGTTGTTCAAATGTAGTTGACCTGGTTCAAAACACTTCTGGTTTGCTTTGTGCCTTGTTCAAAGGCCTGAATGTATAATTCATTATTAAGAAATATTGTAATTGTCCTAATGTACCCAATGCCTACCAGCCACTGACGCTCAGGAGCTTGCCTTAATGGACTCTGAAACTTACCGAAGTTTCAAGAATACTGTTTGGTAACCATATCATTATAGAGAAAGTAAAATTTTGATCCCTTGTGAACAGTTACACCTGACCTGTATATGCCTCACTGGGTCTTGGAAAAAATACAGTTTACAGAGAGCCCTGATCAAACTTTGCATTGAAGCAACAGGAATGTTAACAATAAAGGGATATGTTTTGCATTTTTGCTTGGTGAAACACACTGATGAAAATACTGCTAAGCTTTAATCTCATCTAAAGAATAACATTCATCAAAATTCATTAGGCGGGCACTGAGTATTCAATTGAACTGATGCGGCCAGTCCCAAAACAGCCATAAGCTCCCATTTCATTTTTTCTTTTTATGCGTCTTTTAAATTTTTTGTGTAAAAAGAGCATAGATTTTGTATGACTCCTCAAGAGACATTTAAGCAACATTCCCTCCCAAAGAGGTTGGTAAGAATGCAGGTGGAAAATGAAATTGTCTCATAGGAGCTGGTGGGTAACAAATGATTCAGCCAAGCTGCTATATAATATAGCATGTCACAAAAGATCAAAGCTTTTTAAGCTGCCTAGGATCAAATGCTTTTCAACAGTCAGAGTTACAGACCCCAAAATGTCCTAGAATTAAGTGAATACTATTTCAAGGGAAAATAAATTGGCTTTATTTCTTCTTGTTACCTTTACATGACAATTCAAGGTAACAAACATAATGCAAATGTGTGTACAATTGTACATTCTGGATTTTTGCTTCCCCGGTGTTCAGGTTATAAATTCAGTTCTATGAGCTTCATTGTAATCCTTTTTGTGAACCCCGACTGAGCCATGAAACTCACTGCATGACCTTGGGCCTGTTACTTTCTCACAGAATGACCTATGTCACAGGGTTGTTATAAAGCTAAAGTGGGGAGCAGGAGAGCCATGCACTCTGCAAAGAAAAAGCTGTATAAAAATGTAATTAAGAAATGAAATGTTAGGTCATAGATTTGAAAGACATTCAGTGCACTGAAGAGGGTTCTGCTTTGTTCCACAAGAACTATTTAACAGGGTAATAAAAAAGCTGGGCTTCAATATTTCTTCATGGAAGGCATTTGTTTCATTATTGAACAGTGGCTCTCCCATTGACCATAGGCACTGAGCTGTCGTTCATAGAATCATAGAGTTGGAAGAGACCATATGGGCCATCTAGTCCAACCCTCTGCCCTGCAGGAAAAGCATAATCAAAACATTCTGTTTAAAAGCCTCCAAGGGAGAAGCTACCACCACAATCCAGGATAGAGAGTTCAACTGTTGAACAGCCCTCATGGTCAGGATGTTCTTCCTAATGTTTAGGTGAAATCTCCTTTCCTGTGATTTGAACCCATTGCTCCGTGTACTAGTCTACAGAACAGCAGAAAACAAGGCTTTTAAAACTGCTACTTCACACTGTTGGCTCATGTTCAACTTGTTGTCCATGAACCACCTTATCACATTGAGAAATTCCCCAATCATAGGACACTTCAGCCTCTTTTCAGGCTTGGAAAAGCACTGAGCTCATCACATGAGTTAAACTACTTCCAGCTGTCATGCATAACCCTCCTTGGTTGAAAAAAGGCATAAGTGTCTTGAAAGGAGGGAACCCAGCAATCTACTTCATCACATTGAGAAATTTTCCCCTCCTAGGATACTTCAGCCTCTTTTCAAGCATGGAGAGGCATGCAGCTTATCACATATTTTGGGGTTGAAAAGAGGCAGAAATGTTCTGAAAGGGGGAACTCTAAACACAGGCCAGCAATTATATTCAGAGCTCTTCTTATAGTGCTTTATTCCCATGGTTTCAACTGAAAAACAGGTGGGATGGGAACCATCAAAGTTTCCCGTCCCGTTTCATTGCCCAACCATCAGCAGTCTCTTGTATCATATGGGGCTTGATGCAGAACAATATTATCCCATGCCATGGGACCCATGGAAAGAAATGGTTTTAACCTGGATCACTCTTGTATCATACAAGGTTTGAGGCAGAACAACATTATCGCATGGAAAGAAATGGTTTTAACCTGGATCACTGTCTCTTGTATCATATGGCCTGTTGATCAATGAGTTTGTTATCCAGGCCTGCTGGCAGATTCTATGAGATGTCAGGAAAGTGACTCCATGTGCCTCTTAAATGTATGGAGGTTCAGTGAAGGAGCACATTCTTACAGCAACTCCAAGGCCACCTCCACCATGCACCTCCTGAGTTCCCGAAGGGACCCCTAGATATGATTCCTGATGTCCAATGGTATAGGCACTCCAATTTCTGGATTTATTTATTTACTGTGTTTATACCCCACCCTTCTCACCCTGAAGGGGGCTCAGAGTGGCCTTACAATAGGCAATAATTCAATGCCACATAAAACAAGTACAGAATAAAATAGGCATATGCACTAAAAACAGAAAAATTAAACATATAAACATTAAAACCAATTATTAAAAACCACACAATCTGAAATCATGATCTAAGAGCCATTCTAGTTGTTATTGCACATATTCCAACTTCACTTGGATCTAGGAATCATGTCAACAACCAAATCCCAAAGTTCTGATAAAATTTAAAAACTAGTTGAACAGTCAACGGAACAGTGGAACAATGAAGTCCCACTACATAGTAGGATGTAAGCATAGTTATGGCTTGAAAGGCAACTGTCTTGCCCAGCCATGAGCAACACTTGAGTTAACCACCACCACCCCAACACACACCTTCACTTATCCTGCGCCCTGTGCTTTGAACTGCTAGGCTGTTGCTTTCTTGCTTCCCAGCCAGCAACGAAGTGGTGCCTGCTGAGAAGGAGAGGTCTAGGCATGGCTACATGGTGGCCCCTCTTCCATCCTATGGTCTACCTGCTTGCAATGGCCCTGCATGAAGTAAGTCATTAGGCAAATTAACCTAACACCTAAAATTGGCCCTGGAAATAATAGCTAATATTGTGTATTAATTATGTAAACATAATTAAATTACTGCTATACTGTCTGTCAAATGCTGCCTTTTAAATTTCAAGAGAAGATTGAATGTGGTGTATAGTCCCTTCGGTAATTATCCCTATTCTCATCATTACTTCATGGGAGATGTGTCCTGGGACTTCATCCCATGCACTCCCCACCCCTATTTCTACACACTTAAAAAAAAAATCATAGATGAAGTTCTACTGAGCCATCAATGAACTGTATTAAGAAGTGTGGAGAAATTGGGGGGGGGGAGACTGGGGAAAAATCATCTTCTGATCCCATGATGCACTTGAAATATGCATATTAAACATATTCTAACTGAATTAACAACATTTTAAATTATAATTCATTCCCCTTTTAATCCCACAATTTAGTAAAATAGCCTAAATATGCAGAACAATTACTTTCTGAATTTTCACAAAAACAAATGCAAGCATATACATATTCTGTCCCCAAAATAATGAGAATGATTTTTTTTTTGTGCAGTGCAGAAGGGCCAGAAAAGAAAAGTGAGGGTTGAGGCAAGTGGAGGGGGAACCCAGGGGAAACTCAACCATGCTCAGTTGAGTTCCCACTTTTGTAGTAGTCGGTACATTAGCAAAGTGTGTAGTAAATTTGTGTAGTAGTTGTTGTAATGGGTGAAAATGCAAGGAGACTGGAGTAGTGTCCTTCAACTTCAAAAACGGAGAACAATGTGGCTCATGTGAAGACTATTCTGAATCCTTCCCCACCCACTGCACAGCCCTGACTTCCCCAAGCTCAAAACCCACCTAAAAGGGCAGCACTTTGGGGAAGTTGAAAACATTCAGGCAGCTATAACAATGGCTTTGAACAACCTCTCAAGTGAAGATTTCCTCCACTGCTATGAAAAGTGGCAGCAATGCTGAAACTTCAATCACAAGGAACCTATTTTGAAGGGAATAAACTATAATTGCATGTACATTCAATAGAAAAAAATAAATCATTCTCATTGCTTTTGGGACTGACCACGTATTGTGTTGAGGCTATTCTATTGTAGACACATATGAAATACCTAACTAGAAAAGTTAAAGTTTGGTAAATTGGAAGGCAGAAGAAAAAAGACCACATTATAGATAGATTTACTCTATCAAGGAAGCTATGGCCCTGAGTTTGCAAGACATGACCAAGGCTGTGACTGAATGACCAAGAAGTCTTTCATTCATGGGCTCAACACAAGTCGAAGATAACTTGACAGTAAACAACAATAACGTACCAATATAAGAGATACTTCTCAAAATGTCGACAACTGATTAACATCTTACCTCATTTTGAAGATCCCTGATCATTTTGCTTTTTCTCTCCATTTCTGTCTTCAAAAAGTTAATCTGAAAGCATAAAGTAACAATTTAAGAAATCTCCCAAATCCATCAATAGACAAAATGCAAGTGTCAGGTATAGGTATCAACACTACTGCAAAGCATTTCCTGAGCCTTCATAGGGCAATTCTTACAGTAGACGTCATATACGAGGGCTATCCAGAAAGTTCAGTACGTTTTGGAATTAAAAATAAACGAAGTATAGGAGAAAACATTTACCATATTCAGTTGAAAGCCAGACCCAAATACTAGTTTTCACCATAGTCCCCACTGAAATCTAGGTAGCTATCATAGTGATAAAAGTGTTTGAAAAGCCCCCCCCCCCCAAGATTTCCACCTAGCTTGCGTCCTGAACCAGGCTGGTTTCCCTTCGCTCAGCTGTCAAATGGTGAGCTCAGCTTTCCGATCGCTCTTTTGTTTTGCAGATGCTTGCAAGGAAGGTTTTTTGGGACAGGAAAGGTGTGCTTCTTGAAAAACCTTAAAAGAGCACCTTCTTTGCAAGCATCTGCAAAACAAAAGAGCGATCGAGGAAGAGCGATCGGAAAGCTGAGCTCACCATTTGACAGCTGAGGGAAGGGAAACCAGCCTGGTTCAGGATGCAAGCCAGGCGGAAATCTTAGGGGGGGGGGTTTCAAACACTTTTATCTGGATAACCCTCGTACTTTCACATTTCTTGCTTTCTTGTCTTTTAGCCTTTAGCAAAAACATTGCCTCTTTGTTTACTTCACACCTATGTAAATTATAAACCATCTAAATTGATGTTTTTGGCACATCTATTGTTGGCAGATCTGAGAAAAATCATTTCAGCCTTGAAAAAGCATCTCAAAGACATGGTGGATATGTTTCAGTTTCCACTCAAAGCATAGATATTTCCATTATTTAAGGGGGATGTATGATCTTTAGATCTACCTACAAACCCCCACATAACATTTCAACATTATTTCAACTTTATTACCAACACTGGGAGAGATTAAAAATCACAGCCTCAACATAGAGTAAAAGGTTCATCAGTTCTGAAGAAGGCATGAACAATGTCTGGCTGATGAAACAAGTTTCTGTCTCTTTCTCTCACATGCACTGAAGAAAAAGAAGGTAAAGTAATCTTCAAAGAAGTGGATATGTTAAGACTCTGGTGGTGCAAAATAACCAAGGGACAGGGAGAGTAAAAAGAAGGAATGTAGCAGCACCTTTATGATAGGTCTTTTTTTAAATCTTAAAAGTGTTGCTGCATTCCTCTCCCCCCCCCCCCCATCTCTCCCTTTCTTCCTCCTTTTTATAAGGTAAAATAAGCTTCTCATCCCTCACTTTCCTCTTCCTGGAATGAATCTATAGGATATTGGATATGTTTCAGAATTCAGTGGTAAACTAAATAAAGGATTGACTAAGCAAGCATACTATCATTGATTCTGTTAATTTCTTGTCTATAATCTGTTTAAAATAAAAAGAGGATTTATGCCTAAGATATAAAGAATAAAACCAATAGGGGTGTATGAGATACCAAATAACTGTGTCAGTTTCATATTTAGCTGCACCCCATTCTGTTTACTGGGAAATTCCCAAAATTGGGAGGGGGAAAATACTGTTCCGTGATCTGGCAGTAAGAAATTCCGTTTACATTCTTGGAAGATCTGGCCCATTGGCGGATCCATAATTTTTATGGCTATCCGGATGAAAATAGCCATACTTGGAGGACACATTTATCACTGCAGGTCCTGCCAAGTTTCAGAAAGTTTGGGTCATTCACTGATTTTTAGGAAATTTTTATTTTCTACAAATTAAATGTCTTTTTTAAAAAAGAAGTATCCCCTGGAAGTTAGGGCTGGGGAGGAATTGAAATTAAAATAATATTCTCCCCGTGTGGATTAAAGGGAGACAGGCTATCCCTCCCTTCCCTAAACCTTTCCCACACTCATTCAAGTTAAAGTGAAAAAGGATAATATTTAAACAAACACAAAAAATGTTTTTTAAAACTCACAGCCCCCCCCCCCAATGCATGCCCACCCACACCTCCTTAGCAAAATTAGTAAAATAGAAAAGGGACTATAAGGAAGAAAGAAGATAAGAAAGATAATAAGAAAGAATATAAGAAAATTTTATGATATAATTCAGAAGAAAAAGATTGGAATTTTCAAAAAGCAATCGTAAGCAGCTGTGGCACTGAGACAGATTATGGAACTAGCTAGTAGGCATGTGCAATTGATTAAAAAAAGTTTTAAGGGTCATTTCAAATCTAGGGGTGCTGGCATTTCATATCTAAATATTTATAAAATATAGTAAGTAAAAATGTCATCACTGTAACAAGATTATCAAAATTTTGTTACTTTTTAAAATATTGAGAAAGTGGGGAAATTTCAAGGGCTCATTTCTCTCTCATTTTTAGAGATATTGTGATGAAACTTGCTACAATTGTGATAATAATAATAATAATAATAACAACAACAACAACAACAACAACAACAACTTTATTTATACCCCACCACGATTTCCCCAAGGGGATTCGGGGCAGCTTACAATGAAAAATATGACAACATAGCATACAATACACATAATACACTAAAACTTGACTTGGTATCTACAATGAGATTTAAAACAATGCAACATCAAATTGTTCTGCACAGCAGAGGGTGACTAATACATCATTACACCAGATCCAGAGATAAAATCAGAATGAGTAAAAGGAACAAGGGAACAATTTCACTTAAAGTGCTGTAGCATGCAGAGTAAGGAGCAAGATAAGGTGCCATTAAGATTTGTAAACATAGAGAAGATACCAAGTCAAATGGGCTATTTATTCAAACGCACTCCGGAACATCCATGTCTTCAATTAGCTGCGAAAGATGGACAGTGATGGTGCTAACCTGATCTACCACCGAGAAGGTTCTCTCCCTCGTCCCCACCAGCCACACCTGAGACAGGGGTGGGAGCGAGGGAAGAGTCTCCTCAGATGATCTTAAGGCCCGTGTAGGTTCATAGGGGAGGAGGCGATAGCAGAGATAGGTAGGTCCTGAACTGTTTAAGGCTTTATAGCCTTAATTGGGCCCAAAAACTTATTGGTAGCCACTGGAGCTACCAATAGTTGTACCACACATTTTTCACTGTTAGCCCACCAAATTTCACAACATTACACTCATCAACTAATGTTTGGGAAATTATTAATTTTTTTACAAACAATATTTTTTAAAAAGAAACTACAAGAGATATCTACTTGAATTTTACCAATAATTCACAAGATAACCAGGGCATCAATCCTTGGAAATTTCAAAAAGATTCACACATCTGCAGATTTTTGAGAATTTTTAAAAGTTTAGACAAAAACATTTATTCCCCAAAAACCACAACAGCAATTCCCTTGAATGTCTGTCTGTCTATATGACACACAGTTAACCACATAACTTCAACTTAGGACAGATTTACACTATTACTTATTTAAGTTCCCTTTGCAGATTCAATACTTTTATTTATTATTATTAAAATTATTAGACTCACTTTGAATGGCTGGATACTGCAGCCCTCACTGGAAGTTTCTGAAGTTGAGCACTACATCTTAGGAAATGTAGGGAAGAGCTTTTTGAATTCTCTGGTACAGGGGGCGTCACCTTCACAAACTACATTTCCCAGAATGCTGTCTTCTCAGTCTCCCACTCAACTCTGCTTGTCCCACTCCCAGTAGTCCTTCCTTATGGCAATTGGCAAAAAGGTCTTAATTTAAAACATTAGCAATTGCCTTTTGGCCAAAGTTGCTTAATGCTTATACTAAAAATTAAACTGACTTTGGGAGACATCCGAACATTACAGAATCTTAACGAAAATGATTAGTGAGTGTTTCGATTTAACCCCCCCCCCCCCTTTGCCTACATGCTTCTAATATTGGTTCATATGCACAAATTTAACACTTTGGTTATTACTTAAGAGGAGTAACTATATTTTTACACACCCCTACTAGCTAGCACACAACCTCTCTCTCTTTCTCAAATAAATACAGTAGAGTCTCACTTACCCAAGCCTCGCTTATCCAAGTTTCTGGATTATCCAAGCCATTTTTGTAGTCAATGTTTTCAATATATCATGATATTTTGGTGCTAAATTCGTAAATACAGTAATTACAACATAACATTACTGCGTATTGAACTGCTTTTCTATCAAATTTGTTGTAAAACATGATGTTTTGGTTCTTAATTTGTACAATCATAACCTAATTTTGATGTTTAATAGGCTTTTTCTTAATCCCTCCTTATTATCCAAGATATTCGCTTATCCAAGCTTCTGCTGGCCCGTTTAGCTTGGATAAGTGAGACTTTACTGTAATACAAATGTAAAGAATCTAAAGTGGAATTCAGTTGCCTACTACACTACATTCCTCTGAAAAGTGTGACCAAGATATCTTTACTTTTCTGTTGCTCTAATGGATCAAAACTGTAGAATAACAAATTCCACCTTAATATTAGGAAGAACTTCCTGATGTTAAGAGCTGTTCAAGAGTGGAATCTGCTGCCTCAAAATGTGATGAAGTCTCCTTCTCTGGAGTTTTTTAAGCAGAGACTGAATGTCCACCTGCCAGAAGCACTCTGATTGTGTGTTCCTGCATTGCAGGAGGTTCAACTAGATGTCCCTTGGGGTCTCTTCCGACTCTATGATTTTACCTCTTTCTCGCCTGCTTGAATTTTCAATTATTTGGTATTGAATAGTTTATTAAAATGTGGCTCCTAGATATGATTCCTTTAATGATTTACAGCATCACATACTTATGGGTTCAGTTCCTAACAAATACTCTTAATTATCTCTACAGGATCTACAATAGCACTTTATAATTCAACAGATCTTCTTCACACACATTCCTCTCACAAAAAAGGCATCATTGTACTGTCAGCCAGGAATAACACTGCTGTTTATGACTTTCTGAAGCCACAAGCAAAAAGCCTTCATGTTCTCACCTGACTTCCAGTAATGCAGAGCAACCTGATGAAACGTGAGTGAAGCAAATTAATTTCACACATTTTTCATAAGTGACTTGAAGAGTTCTATAGTAGGATCAAAAGAGTATTTACTAATTCTCTCCAGCTAATTCTCTCTACAGATCTACTAATTTTCCTTTCATCTGGGAGAAGAATGGATACTGATTTTATGAGAGATCTTTTCCACTAAATTTCTTAATTATACCTTTGTATAATTAGTTTGATAAAATTAATCAAAAACAAACAACCAGTTGTTTATAATTTGTTACTGTGTCAAGCTCTAAGAGGATCTTGAAATCTGCTGTGTTTTGCATTTTACAATGAAACATTTTTAAAAGCTAAAGGGAAACAATAAAATAACAAAAAACAAAAAACAAAGACTGAAGGTATATGAGTCTCCTGCTTTTCCGTTTGTGCTCCTGCTTTTCCGTTTGTTGCCTTTCTGTTCTTCTGGCAAGATGTTTTTTTCTTCAAGATAGTCTTGAATTCTGTCAGCTATGATGCCAGTCAGTAGTTTAAACATAGTGGGCAGACACGTTATTGGCCTGTAGTTTCCTGGTGCTGCTCCTTTTGCTGGATCCTTTTGTATCAGGTATGTTCTTCCAGTTGTTAGCCATTCACAGATACTTCCTTTCTGCAGCATCTCATTGAATTGTTAGGCCATTTTTCCATGTAAACTAATCAGATGTTTGAGCCAAAATCCATGAAGTTGATCACTACCAGGCGATGTCCAGTTCTTGACTTTTTGCACTCGTTTGCTGATCATTTCAGTTGTTATTTCCATCTGCTCCATTTTGTTCTGTGAGAATTTTCCTTCGAACTCCTTTATTCACCCAGCGTTTTTGTTGTAGTTTTTATTATTCCCCCCCCCCCCTCAAAAAAAAAAAACAAACGCTGGGTGGATAGGTGCCACCTTGACATGGTGGGGGGGCTTAACTGCTCCAATGATGACTGAGGGCTGTGCTGGCGGTAGTGTAACTACCGGCAGGTCCAACCAAGCCAGAGAGGCCTCAGCTGAGGAGCAGAACTAAGAGCACCTAACCCATTAGCATTATGGAGAATCAAACCCAAATGAAGTCTATACTGGCTCGGTCGTCACCCAGGATAAAAAGGACCACGGTGGATGCTGCTGATTCTGGACATCCATCGACAAGTGGGCTACGGAATCATCAAAACCCAAATGAACAGTCACAGAAGCGGCAGAAATACACAATGCCAGAAAACCGCACAATTATTATTATTATTATTATTATTATTATTATTATTATTATTATTATTATTATTATTTTATTATGACACAGCAAACAAGATAGATATGCTGGATTTTGTATCACAAAATCACAAGTTGAACACTTCCCAAGTGTCTAGGACTGTGTGATGTATTTTCGGATGATGCGTGCAGATCCCAGTAGGGTGGCCTTTTCCAGTTGACAGATCATAATTTTGTCAATGTCTATTGTTTCCAAATGCCGGCTGAGATCTTTTGGCATGGCACCCAGTGTGCCCATCACCACCGGGACCACCCTGCAGGTGCCACCTTGACGTGGTGGTGGGGGGGGGGGCTTAACTGCTCCAGTGATGACTGAGGGCTGTGCTGGCAGTAGTGTAGCTACCGGCAGGTCCAACCAAGCCAGAGAGGCCTCAGCTGAGGAACAGAACTAAGAGCACCTAACCCATTAGCATTATGGAGAATCAAACCAAAACAAAGTCTATACTGGCTCGGTCATTGCCCAAGATAAAAAGGACCGCGGTGGATGCTGCTGATTCTGGACATCCATCGACAAATGGGCTACAGAATCAAAATACAAATGAACAGTCATAGAAGCGGCAGAAATATTCAGTGCCAGAAAACCACACAATAATACCTTTTTCCAGGAATGGAAGCCAACTGTGGAAGATGCAGTCCCATTGCCAGCACAGAAGTCAGAAAGATTCAGGAAAGAGTGCAGGCAGTTTCTGTAAGTGGAATGGGAATATCTGCCATTTTGTCGATTACTTCAGGCAGCAAAATCACAAGTTATCAAAAGTACTTGTTGCAAGTTCTTGCTCACTAGTGGAATATGTGTGGAACTACCCTTCTGCTTGTGTCCTAATTAGAAGCTGAACATGGCTCCTTTGTCCAATGTGGCCTTGGCTCTTAAGGTGGGCTGGGAGGGGAGTTGGACCAGGAAATGCTACTTAGGCCTCTTCTACACTGCCATATAAAATCCAGATTATCTGCTTTGAACTGGATTATATAGCAGTGTAAACTCACATATATAGGGACTTTATATTGGGATATGATTTTTAACTGATTATATATTGTTGTTGGATGTATTTGTATGGATTTTATATGTTGTATGCCGCTTTGAATCCCACCCATGGGAGAAAAGCGGGATAGAAATGAATAAATCATCATCATCATCATCATCATCATCATCCAGTTCAAAACAGATAATGTGGATTATATGCTTTGCTGATCAGGATTATATGGTAGCATAGAAAGGGTTTCAGTTAGGCATATAGAATCCACAATCAGCACGTAGACACTGCGAACATAAAGCTTGAAGCTGAGCCAACAATACAAATATTCAAAACATTGCCGCTTACCAGATGAAGGGTTAACTGAAACTGGAGTAAACCTGGGAACCAGTAGTAAACGGCTTATGTAAACAGCTTACTTCGGCTCACAGCCAGCCACTTTAAAATAACAACTATCTGACCAAGCTTCCTGGCTGGGAACTGTAAATGACTGCAACATTTGTTACAAACTGAAGCTACAGCCAATTGACTGCATTTACATCCTGAGGAGTCCTATAGAACTACTCCAAGACTACAGAGACTTTGACTCCAAGACTACAGAGACTTTGATTTGTTTTGACTCCAAGCCAGGTTTGAGCCAATTGAATTGTACACTGATATATTTATATATCAGTGTTGCTAACAAACTTTAGTTGGAGTCTTGTTGATACATGTCTGATATATGTTTTACACTGAAAACTGCTCTGTGTAGCAATTAAATCTGGATGATTGCAGTCTAAAAATCTTTATACTCTGTAAGTTATGACTATGTGCCATTACAGCTGACAGAACTGGATCATCAGTTGTATTATTATTTGTATTATTGTTAACATTATGTATATGATGCTCTAATATACATATTGTGTTCTATGTTTTGAACCTTTACTGTGGTGCATATTTTTCAGATATTGTTTAGAATAGACAGCTGTGTTTAGTTATTATTATATAGTTATTATTATTATATAAGTAAGTAACCAATGTGAACAACAACAAACAAATAAATTGCATGTATAAGAAGAGGTGTCTGTAGGAGAGCTGGGGGAGACTGGTTTTCTGTAGTATATGTAAAACAAAGCTTTAAGGAAAACAAAATAGCCCTGTGAAGACATGGTTTTCAATTGCTATAGAATTCTGACTGACTGTTGAGGTTGGGGGTGATGAAACAGAAAAGCAATGTCATGGAGTGATTGGCATCTTGATCAGCAGCATGCCACACTGCAACATTATTATGCAAATTTTTCTTGTTACATTTAATGGCATGACACATACAATATCTAGTCAATCAAATCTGTTTATGGCTACAGTTTGCTTAACAGAAAAATTATTAGCTAATGAGAAGGAAGGTTATAAATCTAAACAAGAAGATCTGTAAAAGTGAAGATAAAATGGGTTGATTGTAGAAATGTGATTTGGATTTAGCAAGCAAATGGGTATACTTTTTGCATTGTACATTACCAAATATGGAAGTGTGGCCTTAATCTCAAGGTTCCTAACTTCAAGGAAACTGGAACAACCCATTTTCCAAACAGCCACAATTACTGGAACAATCTAGAAGTGGCTCATTGAACAGAACAATTGTGGAGATAGCACTGGGTCCTGAAAAAGGAAAGAAGGATTGCTGTGATTCTTGTTATCTCCACCAGCAGGACAGCATTCCCATTAATTACAAAGAAAAGGCAAATGCATTAGCTTGCCTGAAGCTGGTATATTTTGCCTCTGAGGATACACTGGAGAAGTTTCAGAGACATCCACTATGCCTTCCATCTAACCAGAAGGTGTACAATTTATGGTCCTAGAGCTGCATGTAGATAATATCTACTTTTCTGATCACTTGAAATGGTGGAAGAAAGAACACTCAGGTATTTCTGGGTGCACAAACTGAAAGAAGGAATCTTCTTCAGGGATCATTGTGACCCCCTTCTGAAATACTGGAACCCCCATGGTATTCTAAACATTTTCAGACCCCAGGTAGGGATGACACTGTAATTATTTAGCAGTTCTGCTCTTTTTAACAGTATTTGTCATAGTAACAGAGAGGTAAAATAAGGCAAAATGTAAAATAATTAGATGCACTTTTTGACACAAAACATCTGCTGAATCTCAAGAGTAGTTAAACTACTTTTCAATAAGATCAGCAGCATTTCTCGGGAGAATTTCTTTCCTCTGCATTAAATTAAAAACCAAACAGTTCAGGCTGTCATTTAAACATCAGAAAATACAGTTCATTATCTAAATGATGAACCCCTCCCCCATACACATACATTGTATCCAGGGAGGATAGCATTATGTCTCTAGGAAGCAAACACTCAATGCTACACAAAATTGTATGTGTTTCCAGCCTTATTGTATTTATTACATGTATTAGGGAGATATTTTTCATCTCCTGACCTTTATTGTGGCAGGTGTTTGACCTTGAATGATTCAAATTAAATCCTCCCCACCAGTGAAATACAGAGTACTAACAGATGTTGATGATATAATTCCAAGACTCAGACAATATTTAATTATTTAACACCGATAAATGATGGAGAGAGTCCTATAGATAATAATTATTTCACCGTTAAAACTTAAAGCTATAAATTTAGTTCCTTGCCTTTGGACATTTTATGTGTCACACAAGGTAAATCATCAGCTACTACCTCTCAAGCATTGAGAGAAAGGAACTATATTGAAAAACAATCTCAGTTACTCTTGAGTGAATTGCCCACATCATTATAGCAGTTTTATTTTGCTTTCTTTTTCTTTTTGCCCTTGGGACCTTTTGCTATGAATGAGAGAGTACATATCTTGCCTACAAAATTCTGATACAAGCTATTAAACTATTTTTAAAACTTGATTTCTATGCTGACCACTCCTCCTGCAAAAATGAAGTCAATTTTAATAGTTTTGTATATAATCATATTGTCCTTCTGTCAAGAGGTTCTTCTGTACTGGTTTGGCAAGGATTAGTCTGTTGTTCTTCCAATGTTTAGCTGTTTTTAAAATGTCCCAGCTTCTTTCTCTTCCTCTCTCACTTTCTTGCTTTCTTCTCATATTTCTTCAGCTTCTTCAAACTGCGTTCATATTGTAGTAGTACTTTGCACTCAATCAATTTTGCAGTGGGGACAGGCGAGAAGATAGCAGAATCTTGCCTTTACAGTATACTTAGAAAAATCAAATTGCTTGAGCCTCTCTAGGCTTGTATGTTCTCTCTCACTGGAAAGTGTTGCCATCTTGACCACATTCTGACATTGCTTGGCCATATGTGTCTTAGTGTTCTAAGATCAAAATGTTGGAGGCTATGTAGGTGTTTCCATTGGATTATATCTTTGCAACACTTTATCAAGCACCAATGCCTAGAGGCCTTCAGCTGTGTGACCTCACTGATTTAAAAATTGTCTCCCAAATGCATTTGTCCCAGGTTTTATCTCTGAAATGATGAAAGTATGGGTATGAATAAAAGCAATCAGGCTCCAGGACAAAAGGGGGTGTTTTGATTTGAAGCTGAAATGAAATCAGAGCCCGCAGAGAGATTTGTAACCTGAAGGTTGGGTTGCTGACCTGAAGGTTGCTGGTCCGAATCTGTGAGACGGGATGAGCTCTCATCTGTCAGCTCTAGCTTGTGGGCACAGGAGAGAAGTCACCCAGAGGATGGTAACACATCCGGGAGTGCCCTGGGCAACGTCTCTCTGTAGATGGTCAATTCTTTCACACCAGAAATGACTTGCAGTATGTTCTCAAGTCACTTTTGACATAATAAAAAACGTTAGTGAGCATAAGCCTGGGTGACTTGCTGATAGACTGCTGACTTAAAAATCAGCATTTTCCTAAAAATAATATTTTGCTGTGAATTTCAAACAATTGTCAGTAATTATTTTAAATCACTATTGTGGCTTTACTTTGTTTCTTCCTAATAATATAAGTGTAAACTGTTCAATGCTGAAATCAGCATGGGACATAGCATGCATTATGTGATATTACTCCTCAGGCCCGTAGCCAGAAAAAATGGGGGGGGGGGGGGCAGAATTGAACAAGAGAGTGAACTGGTGTGTGTGTGGCGGGCAAGTGATCAAAGGGGCGGGCAATGGGCGAGCAAGCAAGCAGGAAGATAGGCGAGCGAATGGGCAAGCAGAGGTGCAAAAAATTGGGAGGGGGGTTGAACACCTAACCCGCCCACCCCCGGCTATGGGCTTGCTCCTCCTACACCATTTAGTGTAGTTATGTACTCCAAACACAATGGGATTGATTGGGAGTAGGATTAAGAGATGGAGAGGAAATGCATTCAATTTGCACTACAATACAAATCTTTCTAATCAAATAAAGAAACAATGAACAAAATGGATAGGGATATGTTCTGCTTTTCTACTTCTCAAATTTTGTCATGAGAATTGCAATCAAAAGATGTGTAAAAAGTACTATACATATTAGAAAAATAGACATTCAGAGAAGAATGCTTGCAAAAATGTGGATATTGGAGGAAATGCAGACAAAAAGCATTGCTTGGAGTTTTTTTTAATAAATATGTCTATTAGAGTTTTATAGAAATAGTAGGTAAAGTTTGTTATACATCAAAAGTGCGAGAACAGTGATTACTGTTAGAAAAGTAGGAAAAATACAGAACAGAAAAAGGAAGAGAAAAATAAAAAGGTAAAAATGGCAAAATTTTAAAAAATGTTGACTTCCATCTTGCTTTTACTGGTCCTTAAGTTCGTTTGTAACAATGTCTTACTGTAATGATGCAACAACCCCTTCATCTTCTTCTGATCTTGGAATTGATTAACTTCAGCTGATGAGATCTAATTTTATCAATTTTAAATAGTCTTTTACTAGGTCCCAATTAGTTTCTTTTTTAGGTAACCCCTGGTTTGGTGACAACCAGTAGGTCAGCCTGTCCATGTTCATAATCTCTAATACCTTATTTAACCAGTCCTCTTTTTTCGGCGTTTCATTTTGCCTCCACTTTCTTGCATAGACTAGCCTATCTGCTATGATCAAAAAGTTGAACAAAATCTCATTATTCTTGTCCTTTTCAATATCTAACATTTCCAACAAGAAGAATTCCAGTTCCCTTTGGATTTTTATTTTTAAAATCGATTGTATAGCTTCATTTATATTTTTCTAAAATTGTTGAGCTTTTGGACAGGTCCACCAGATGTGAAAAAAGTTCCTATCTGTTGTTCACATTTCCAACACTTATTGGATGCATTCTTATAACATTTAGAAATTTTATTTGGTGTCATATACCATCGGTATTGCATCTTAAGCCAATTCTCTTTCAAATCATATGAGTAAGTATATTTAATTTGATTCCAAACTTTTTCCCACTGTTTTAAATCAATCTGGTGACCAATATTCTGGGCCCATTTCACCATACAGTCTTTTATTTGTTCTTTCTCAGTGACCCACTCTAAAAGTTTTTTAAAAAATTATAGTAAGCAGTTTTTTCTCAGTTTTCATTATGCTGTCCCAAAAGTCATTTTTATCTGCAAACCCCAACTCTCTATCTTTCTTAAAAAGTTCAAATAACTGTCTATAATGAAGCCAGGTAAAACTTGGATATTTCATTTTAATCTTTTTCCCCTTTTAATTCCATGTTTCTTTTTTGCTTTATTAATAAATCTTCATAAGTGAGCCATACTTCCCAACCTAATTCTCTTCTTTGGAAAGCTTCAAAAGGAGATAGCCCTAAAGGGGTCTGTCTCTAAAGTCTTAGTTTGTATCTATTCCATATTTTTATCAGGCCGGCTCTTATATAATGGTTCAAAAACCTTCTTTCTACCTTAATCTTTTCATACCAAATATAGGCATGCCAGCCCCTTCTTAATTCAAAGCCCTCAAGGGACAATATTTTTTAATTTTTTAGAGAGCACCAGTCTTGGAGTTTTAAACTTCATTACATGGTTAGTATAGACTCATAAAATTAGCTTTCCCTTCCTTGTTTGCTGAGGGGGTAGGATGATTTGTCTCCTGGAGTGAAGAGACCAGAAAAATAGTCACAGTTGGGACTATTTTTCAGGGGCAGAGCTAACCTAGTCAAGCAGCTCCGCCCCAGAAACTCATTCTTTGATCTGGCACTGAAAAAGGTCAAAGTGGAGCCTGTTTTCTTCTGGCTGTGAGTGGCGAAGAGAGGGCTGTGTGTGGCCTGGCTTGCCTGCCCACCTTCTCCTCTCAACCCTGCATTTTTGGGGGGTGCCAAGTTGCAACTCTGCTGCTAGTTCCTGGGGTTTCAAGGGGGATTTCATTTTGTTTGGTTTGGTGAGGCTGGTTGCTTCCTCTTCTTTTGCAGGTTGCATCTTGAGTTCAGCACCACAGGCCTTGTGGGAGCACAGTGGCACTTGGCCTGGCTTGTGGGACCATCCCTTGGTCTTTTTGCACCTTCCCGGCGATGCTGGGGGCTGCAATACATGCCTGATGTCCTCACCCATGGCACGGGGAATCCCTGGCATCTTGGCCAGTTGGGCACCAGTTTTCCTTGCTCTGCCTGAGTGAGTCCCTGGTGAGTCGGCAGAGTGCTTTCCTTCTGGCTTGCTCGTTGGCTGCCATCTCTGGCCTTTCTTGCCCACGTTCGTTGCCACTCCTTGTTACCATGGTGCACCACTTGGGCACCCGGCGGCAGCGTGTGACTGGGTTTCGGCATGTGCCACCTCCTTCCCTTTTTTTAATCAAATGTCTTGGAATGTTTACCTGAGCCTATAGAACATAGGGACATACCAAATCAATCTATCTAGTCAAGAATTATTATTACTGAATGATTCTCCAGGTTTCACAAAAGTGATTGTCTATACACTGGACTGTGTAGCCCACTCTAGGGGCAGCCAACTTTCCCACAGGGGCCTCTGTGGTGGCCATTTTTGGCCACATGGCTTGAGTGGACATGGCCATCATTTCTTAGAATTCACCATACAGAGGTGGCCAATTACCATCACAGTTGGTAACCCCCTTTGGACACCTAAAGATGGAGGCACCATCAACTAGATTGAATTTTTGGTTATAAAAATTGACAGCATTCAGTGGTTCTCAAGATTTTCACAAGTTAAGGTTGATGACCCTGTAGTTAGGATCTGATATGGATCACAGCAAGTCGATGCTTAAAAGAATTCCAGGGTGGTTCCATACAGAGCTGTTCCCAGTCAGGTTTCTCAAACCCGATTGTGCCCGAGTTAAAGTTCACACACCTCCCCCAACATCCATGCTTTCCTCGGGGGGGGGGGGGTGTCAGATGTCCTGTCAGACCTTCCAGCAGGGCACCCAGACACAAAACACCCCCCCCCCCCAAAAAGGCCTTAAAATGAATACATTTACCCGGCTCCCATTGCCATGCTGCTGGAGCTCTCCTGGCACGTAGAAATGATGTGCCAAGAGAGGAGGGAGTCAGGAGCCACCCTCCCACCTGCTAACAGTGTACTTGTTGGGTTGCCACTGAGGCTGGGTAGGAATGTCCCACCGCCCACATTCTGTTTTTTTTTTCACCTACCCTACACTGTTTCTTCATGGGTGAATTGGTGTTTGTGGGTTTTTTAATAGGCTATAATGCAGAAATCAGGGATGGGTTCACATCTTGGTGTACACCTTAGGCACCCCTTTGTGGTGTAGGTCAGGAACAGGAACCTTCACCTGTAGTTTAAACAACCAAGGTGAGAGTGAAAGAAAATGGCTTTGGAGCACATGGAATTCTGCCCCAATAAATCCTCCAGACGCGGGGCAGAATTCTCCATTCCATTTCCCTGAGCAGTCATCCTGGAAACTGTACAGTTTGATTACATTCAAGGGCCTAGGTGTTTTGCTCAAGTTAGCTGAAGAGTAGGTCTTTGATGGACACTGCCTCGGCTTATTCCACACTAAGTTCGTACCCCTTAAGAATTGGTTTGCAGATCACAGAAAAGTTAAATAGGTAACATTAATAAAAGTTTCCCATATTTATCCCAAATTGTTGTGTGGTCTTGTTATTTTGGTGATTGCAGGGCAATGCAGTTTTACTGCATTTAACTGCATTATAGGAATCTGCACTGACCATATAATAAAAATCTTCTTGATATCTAGTGCGAATTTAGGCTTTATTTGTCCTAGAATCAATTTATTTATCATTTTAGTGGTTTGCAGTATCCACAAAACTCTTTTCAAGCACCACATTTCAAATAAGTTGATTTTTTTTCCTACCAGCTTTCTCCATTGTCCAGCATTCACAACCATACACAGAAATGGGAAACATGATGGCATGGACAATCTTAATATTCATATTCAATTACTGTATATATCTTTACAGCTCAAAATTTTGTCTAGTTTCTTCTACGAGCATCTACTCTTCCAATTCCTGGTCTTCCTGTGATTTATTGACTGCAATCTCCGTTCCAATTAATAATGGAGACAAGTTATGAAAAATCCTGAACTTTTTCAATGTATTTATCATCTAGTTATAGAAATTATCTGTGGTTATTGTTTTTGTTTTCCTAATGTTCAGCTGTAGCTTGCCTTTTAAAATTGCCAGCTGGAAGCATTTCAAGTATTAAATTATTTGAAACATCAACAAAACTGTTTAAAACATCAATATCAATATAGAGCCTACAATTAAATTGATCACAATGCATGGATCATAAAACTATGATTATTATGGCTCAAATGTTCAATTGGTAGTGGTTAGCCATTTTTGTCAACAGACTTTTTTTTGTCAAAGAACAGACGTCTTCAGCAACAGACAGGATAAGAGAAAGAAGGGGTGTTTCTTGGCACTTCTTTGAACATATAGTTTGTCACCATGCTTCTGAATGCCCTCTGTGACATTAATGAAATAATAAAGATGTGATTTAGAACAGATGGTACTCTATTAGCCATAAAATGCCCCAAGCTAAAATTAATGTGCTTGAAGAAATCGCTTAGAAGCTATAGTTTCAGGAGGATTGTGCATTAACTGCTACTTCTTGAGAGGGCTGGCAAGTAATTATTGATTGCATTTTAGACTCATGTATACATTTAGGGTGAATGAGTCTGAATAAGTTAGGAGTTTTATATGAACCATTCAGGATAATATTCATGTTTCAATAAGAATTAGTAATGCCATCTCTAAGACTTAGTCTTAGAGATGGCAGATAAAATTCACACCTTGGACAGGTACCCAGATTCATGAATCAACCATCAATGGTGAAATTGTGAGTCAACTAATCATAGAAAGAACATTTCTTAGCCTCACAACTGAATGTATCTAATTCTGAAATTTCTGATAAATGGAAAAATTGCCAGGGTATCGAGTGTTACATCTCTCCCTCCAAAATAAGCTCTTTTCTGTGTTGCTGTGAGTTTTTCCGGCTGTATGTTCCAGCAGTATTCTCTCCTAATGTTTTGCCTGCATCTGTGGCTGGCATCTTCAGAGGTTCTTTTGGCAGTGAAGAAAGTGGAGTGTACCTGTGGAATGTCCAGGGTGGAAGAAAGAACCCTTGTCTGTTTCAAGCAAGTGTTGATGTTGCAATTAGCAAGCTTGCATTTGAACCTTAAAAATAAATACAGCAGAGACTAAATGGTAAGATGTATGGTAAGAACACTTTTCCTCTAGGCGGATCTTTGTCTTTACTCCCATGACTTGTTCATGGTTTTGCAACTCTTCTGACATCTGTCGTAGAATACCCATTAGCCTATAGAGCTCAGTTTAGGTGGCTCAGTTCACCTTGGAGGAGGTGGGATTCAGAAATTCTGTTTGCATGGTCTACCGGGGCTTTCATTGTGCTTCTTTTTGGACCTGGGTTGGAGTCTTTATGTAGGTATCAAACAGTGTGCATAGGCTTTCTGTAGACTGTATGGCCCAATTGTTGATTTGGTTTGTGGATGACTAGGACATCTAGATATTGCAGTTTTCCTTCATTTTCTTTTTCCATGGTAAATTAGATGTTTGGGTGGATGTTGTTGATATTGTCCAGAAACTTGTTCAGTTCTTCTTCTCAGTGGCTCCAAATGGTGAGTATGTCATCCACAGATTGGAACCATATAGTGGGCTTTTTTGTGCTCTTTCCAGGGCTTGTTTTGCAAAGTATTGCATGTAAAAATGTGCTATAACAGGACTAAGAGGGCTCCCCATAGCTACTCCATCTTTCTGTTCATAGAATTCATTATCTTGTTGGAAGTAGCTTGTAGTGAGGCAATGTTGAAACAGGGCTGTGATGTCTTTTGGGAAATTCCGGGTAATGAGTGTAATGGTGCCTCCTATTGGGATCGTGGTGAATAGTGACACTACATCAAAGCTGATCAGTTTGTCATTGGCATTGAGTTTGTGAGGAATGGGAGCCTTTTTGGCTTTGCGCTGCTTGCTTGAAATAGGAATTTTGGGAGGGAGCCTTCTGAGATTGACAATATACAAATAAAAATGTATTGGGTAAGTTGCAATTCTAAGGTTTTTGGCATGGGCCACACCTATGTGTCAGATATCACTCCGGCTATACAAATTTATCAAATTTTCTTATGATATTCAAAACGTCAGAAAATTTTGCACATTCCTAGTAAACATCCACAAAGATTCATACATATAGCAACAAGAAAGTTGCTTTGCATTTCCAAAACAGGTGCATGATTCCTACTAAAATAAGAGTAAAAATAAAAGGTAATTTTATTTTTTTTATAAATATGCATTAGACTTCTTAAAATTTATTCTCTTCCACCTCCATAGATGTTCAGTGATGTGTACAAATGCAATTTCTAGTCTACAACTAGGAAGAATTTAGTTGTTTCAGATGTTCCACTCTTAGGTGTTCAAATATACAAAACATGACAAATGGCATGCAGTTTCTTGTGCTTTCAGGAAAGCTCTAGGGGAAACTATGAAGAGTGTTATTTTGTGAGGAAATAAAATATCATGTTTCTTTATTATTATTATCTAGTCTTCTATAAATTTTCATTTTCTGCTTTGTTTTGTTCTTATATATCCTAAGGATATTTCTCATAGTACTTTTAGTGATCAAATGTATTTTACTGGCATGCTTTAGAATACATTTAAGATATTTTTTGTATCACATGTTTGTTTCACTGGGGTAAACAATAGAAATATTCTGTTTTAGTAAGTGCAGAGTTTCTTTAGCATAGTAAAAAGATAAAGCTGTCAAAGTGAGAGAAGGTATCCATCTGCAAAGTTACAGGAACAGAATAGACTTTAGGATAAAGACTTCAGTCTGTTTTATTTAAGAATTCAGAAACTGAGGAGGAACACAGACAACAAACAATAACTTTGGTCAATGAATCCATCAGAACTCAGCACTGCTTTCAGCCCAACCTGATCACAGAAATGGTAGAGATAGATAAAGTTTATTTCAAGCATCAGTATTTTATAGAACTTCAGAGTTACACAGAGAATGATAAAATGCATATGAGTAAAACTTTTTTTTTCTATATCTAATGTATTCATGGTAATCCTTATCTGAGGTCTATGTGATCAGTACAGCTAGCACCAAGAATGTGTTTGTTTCTAAGGTCTTGCATTATATGTAAACAAAACTTCTAGCTGTTGGTCCTTGGCACATAATGTTGCAGGTACAGCACTGCTGTTATAGCATGAATGACAGAGCTCAGCAAACAATATAGGTCATGGGGAGAAGTAAACTGTTGTCATGAGGAAGTTAATCAGGCTCACTAAAACAGATTAGGTTACAGCTGAATCTTTTATTTTTGCCAGCAAAAGGAAGGAAAGCAAATGAAATATATGTTATCTTTTTTTTAATGAAATAAATTTATGAACCATTCAGGGCAGTGGGGGGGGGGGGGGTCAGACACCATTTTAAAAAGATGTGTGAATCCCTTTTAGCATGTTTGGGTGAGCCCCAGAATATATACAACAACCCCTCCCCCATCTGCAGAACTACTTTTCTTGTATCTAAGACTTTGGATGTATTTAAGTGGCACACTTATTTCAGTGTAATATTACTTTAATTGTCATAAAGGTAAATGCTTTAGGATCTGCTGTTAAACACCAGATCCATGAACGGTAAGACAGCTGCCATCCAGGACTTGATCCTGGATTATTTTTTTTTCGTGTCAGGAGCAACCGGAGTTGCTTCTGGAGTGAGAGAATTGGCCGTCTGCAAGGACGTTGCCCAGGGGACGCCCGGATGTTGTTTTTTTTAATCTTTTGATCTCCCTTGTGGGAGGCTTCTCTCATGTCTCCGCATGGAGCTGGAGCTGATAGAGGATGAAAAAGCGGATCTGGTGTGCATTACTGAAACCTGGTTGGACGAGCTGGGTGGGGTAAATCTTACTCAGCTCTGTCCCCCAGGTTTCAGAGTGTGACAGCAGGCCAGGCCCGGAGGGCGGGGAGGTGGGGTTGTGGTGGTCTATCGGGATAACATTAGCCTGATCAGATGTCCCGTTCCACAATCTGCTGGGTTTGACTGTGTTTACCTGAGGGTGGGAGGCAGGGACAGGTTGGGGATTCTGCTTGTGTACCGACCACCCCGCGGCACAGCAGTCTCTCTGCCTGAGCTGACCAAGGTGGTCTCTAGCCTGGTGTTGGAGTCCCAGCACCTGGTGGTACTGGGTGACTTCAACATCCATGCAGAGTCCACCTTGTGTGGTGCGGCTCAGGACTTCATGGTTGCCATGATGGCCATGGGCCTGTCCCAAGTGATTTCTGGACCCACCCATCAGGCTGGACATATGTTGGACCTGGTTTTTGTTGTGGATGGAGGAGCGGTCATTGTGGAAGAGCAAAATATTCTTCCATTGTCATGGACTGACCATCATCTGATCAGTTTTAGACTAACTGCACCACCTATTCTCCGCGGAGGTGGAGGACCAATTCGGATGGTCCGCCTCAGGAGACTTATGGATCTAAATGTATTCCTGATGTCTCTTGGGGAATGTCCTGTCATGAGGGCTGGCGATCCTGTCGATGCCTTGGTCAATCTCTATAACTCGGAGATGACCAGGGCGGTAGACACGATCGCCCCTGAATGTCCCCTCTCATCTCACAGCGTCAATTCAGCTCCTTGGTTTTCTGAGGAGTTGGCTTTGATGAAGCGGATAAGACGGAGGCTGGAGTGCATCTGGCGTCAATCTCAAAGTGTATCTGAACGAACACGGGCTAGAGCCTCCCTTCAGGCTTATTCCGTGGCATTTCGGGCAGCCAGAAAGGATTTCTCGGCTGCCCGCATTGCGTTTGCAATTAACAGACCAGCTGAGTTGTTTCGGGTGGTGGGGGAGCTTCTCCACCCTGGTGGTGGGAGGCTTTCCCGACCACCTGACAACTTGATGTGGTGAGTTCGCCCACCACTTTGCAGATATGCTCCGACTTAGACACCAGCTTTGAAGCAGTACCACAGGAGGTAACGGAGGCATCTGCTTGTCTAGTTTTAATGGATTCGTTTCAGACTGTTCAGCCCGAAGGGATCCTTGGGGCTGTGAGGGTGACCATGTGCGCTTGTCTTTCTTGGCTTTTAAAACTTGCCAGTGGGAGGCTGATAAATTGGTATATGGGGATTATAAATGGCTCATTGGATCAGGGGCATTTTCCATCTGCCTTAAAACAGGCATTGGTTAAACCGATCCTGAAAAAGGCATCCCTTGATCCATCGGTATTAAACAACTACCGGCCAATTTCCAACCTCCCCTTTTTAGGCAAGGTTCTGGAGTGGGTGGTTGCCTCACAGCTCCAGAGATTCCTGGTAGAGACCGACTATCTAGATCCATTGCAGTCTGGTTTCAGGCCTGGTCACAGAACAGAGATGGCTTTGCTCGCCTTGGTGGATGACCTCCGCAGAGAACTCGACAGGGGGAGTGTGACCCTGCTGGTTCTCTTGGACATCTCAACGGCTTTCGATACCATTGACCATGGTATCCTTCTGGGATGGTTCTCCGGAATGGGTATTGGGGGGCGTTGCCTTGCAATGGCTCTGCTCCTTCCTAGAGGGTCATTCTCAGTAGGTGAAGCTGGAAGATTCCTGCTTGGACCCCTGTCCATTGACCTGTGGGGTCCTGTAAGGCTCTATTCTATCTCCCATGCTTTTAAACATCTACATGAAACCGTTGGATGAGGTCATCCAGAGTTTTGGAGTTTGGTGTCATCTCTATACAGATGACACTCAACTCTACTACTCCTTTCCACCGAATTCCAAGGAAGCCCCTCAGATCCTGGACCAGTGTCTGGCCGCTGTGATGGACTGGATGAGGGCTAACAAGCTGAAACTTAATCCCGACAAGACAGAGGTCCTCCAGGTTAGTTGAAAGGCAGATCAGGGTATAGGGTAGCAACCTGTGATCGACGGGGTCACACTCCCCCTGAGGGCGCAGGTCCGCAGTCTGGGGGTCCTCCTGGACTCAGTGCTGATCTTGATGCTCAGGTGTCAGTGGTGGTCAGGAGGGCCTTTGTACAATTAAAACTTGTGTGCCAGCTGCGACCGTACCTCGTGAAGTCTGACTTGGCCACGGTGGTCCATGCCTTAGTTACCTCTACACTGGACTACTGCAATGCACTCTACGTGGGGCTGCCTTTGAAGATGGTTCGGAAACTACAGTTGGTACAAAGATCAGTGGCCAGGATGATAACAGGAGCTGGCTATAGGGAGTGGTCAACCCTCCTTTATAAACAGCTCCACTGGCTTCCAATAAGTTTACAGGCCCAATTCAAGGTGCAGGTTATTATCTATAAAGCCCTAAATGGTTCAGGACATGCTTATCTCCGTGACCGCCTCCTCCCCTATGAACCCACGCAGGCCTTGAGATCGTCTGGGGAGGCCTTCCTCTCACTCCTGCCTCCGTCTCAGGTGCTGTTGGTGGGGACAAGGGAGAGGGCCTTCTCAGTGGTGGCCCCCCGGCTCTGGAACTCCCTCCCTAAGGAGATCAGGCTGGCACCCTCTCTGTCCATTTTTCGTAAGGACCTCAAAACATGGCTATTTCAAAATGCTTTTGACTGAATAGCCCAGTTAGAGGTGTAGTTGTCGCAGCCTTCGCACCTTATCGATGTTCCTCTCTTGTTGATTTTATTTTTAAATGAGATTACTCTTCCTGATCACCCTGAGCCTTAAGTTGAGCCTGTATAATTTTTGCCTCTCTATATATATTGCACTATGCTCAGACCCATTGTTCTGATATGCTGTTTTATCCTGTTTTATGCTGTTATATGGTTTTATGGTTTATATTGTTTATATTGGTTTTATTGCATGACTGTTTATTATATGTGACATTGGGCTTGTTCCCCATGTGAGCTGCACAGAGTCCCCTTGAGCGGGATATAAAATAAAGTCACATATAGAGTAAAAATAGGCTTTTTTGGCATAATTTATTCTGATGTTTTTCACTGCCTTCTTATGCTGAGAAAATGTGACATGCCCAGTGGGCTTTGGGGATTCAAACATTTGAGTCCCAATTCAGGCCTCAAACAACTACAATAAATAGGATCCAGTTTTCCGTTTTTTCAATTCAGAGGCGTTCACCCTTGTTACCCTTTTAGGCAGTGTGAGGGCCCTTCCACACAGGCCCAAAACCCATGATGGATTTTGGATCAACTTGGGGTGTCCAAATGACAGGTTAATCCAGTTTACACGAGAAACAGTGGGCTGGGGGCTTACTACATACCCTCCTGGGTCAAACTCAGGGAAAACCTGGGATTTGGACCCTATATGTGGCCTAAATCATGAAAAGGAATCAGGATTTTAAATCTCAGTTCCTTTTGCGATTTCATCTTTTCTGGAAGGGCCCTGAGCGAGATTTGCTCAAGGTCAACATGTGAGTTATCACCCTACAATTGAAACATATTACCAAATCACAGAGGAATTGGTACAACAGTTTCCCATTCTAAAAGCACACAACTATAATACATAGTTGCCTATTAGGCTTGCTCAAATAATTCGTTTTCCCCATTTACCGTTATTGATTCGTTATTTTCGTTTGTTTTGAAGCAATATCGAACCTTGGTTGTCCACACGCCTGGATATCGCGGTTTCGAACCGCGATTGGCCGTTTTCCGTTATGGCGCCTTTTTTTCGTTTTTAAAAAATGCTTTGGCAAATCATCCAAACTTGTTTAAGTCCACTGGGGCAATCTAGCGTGTTGTTTGCACCTTGTAGCCAATCAGAGAGCACGTTTAACCAGGGGGAGGGGCTGGTAGGACGTCCTGAATGAAAACAGCGTGCACACGCCTCGTGGCTCAGTCGCACTGGGAATTTTGGAGAGGGTGGAAGGGAGATTTTGGTGCAGGCACTGGCAGGCAGGAAAGATTGCTGCGTCACAGCATGGCTGTGTGAAGACCGGGAGAAAAGGTGGGGTGGCTGGCTGAGTTTGGGTGGTGTGTGTTAGTTGGGTCTTTCTTTTTCTTTTGTTTTTGCAAAGGGCTGTCCTGTGGGTGTTTTTTTCCTGGCGCAGCAATTTTTCTACTGCGCCATTTTTCTTCTTGCGAGCGGGGTGGGCTTTCTCCTTTCTTTTTTCCACGCAAAAGTGTTTTTGGAAAAAAGGGATCCGAGCCAGGGACGCTTCCTGATAATCCTAAGCCAAGTTTGGGAAAGAGTTGCATATCCCATACTTCCCTGTACAAAATACAACTCCTTTTGGGGAAAGAAGAGGGGGTGCCTTTGTCCCTTCACTGCTCTCAAACACAAGCGGGGCTGCTTGTGTCTCAGCCAGGGACGCTTTCTGATAATCCTAAGCCAAGTTTGGGAAAGAGTTGCATATCCCATACTTCCCTGTACAAAATACAACTCCTTTTGGGGAAAGAAGGGGGGGTGCCTTTGTCCCTTCACCGCTCTCAAACACAAGCGGGGCTGCTTGTGTCTCAGCCGGGGACGCTTCCTGATAATCCTAAGCCAAGTTTGGGAAAGAGTTGCATATCCCATACTTCCCTGTACAAAATACAACTCCTTTTGGGGAAAGAAGGGGGGGTGCCTTTGTCCCTTCCCCGGTCTCAAACACAAGCGGGGCTGCTTGTGTCTCAGCCGGGGACGCTTCCTGATAATCCTAAGCCAAGTTTGGGAAAGAGTTGCATATCCCATACTTCCCTGTACAAAATACAACTCCTTTTGGGGAAAGAAGGGGGTGCCTTTGTCCCTTCACCGCTCTCAAACACAAGCGGGGCTGCTTGTGTCTCAGCCGGGGACGCTTCCTGATAATCCTAAGCCAAGTTTGGGAAAGAGTTGCATATCCCATACTTCCCTGTACAAAATACAACTCCTTTTGGGGAAAGAAGGGGGGGTGCCTTTGTCCCTTCCCCAGTCTCAAACACAAGCGGGGCTGCTTGTGTCTCAGCCGGGGACGCTTCCTGATAATCCTAAGCCAAGTTTGGGAAAGAGTTGCATATCCCATACTTCCCTGTACAAAATACAACTCCTTTTGGGGAAAGAAGGGGGTGCCTTTGTCCCTTCCCCAGTCTCAAACACAAGCGGGGCTGCTTGTGTCTCAGCCGGGGACGCTTCCTGATAATCCTAAGCCAAGTTTGGGAAAGAGTTGCATATCCCATACTTCCCTGTACAAAATACAACTCCTTTTGGGGAAAGAAGGGGGTGCCTTGGTCCCTTCACCGCTCTCAAACACAAGCGGGGCTGCTTGTGTCTCAGCCGGGGACGCTTCCTGATAATCCTAAGCCAAGTTTGGGAAAGAGTTGCATATCCCATACTTCCCTGTAGAACTGGAAAGTACAGGTATCCCCTTGAAAACAAATAAAACTAACTAAATGTCATAGACTGCGCTTTTGTGACAGTTAATTGGCCAGAATATAACACGTTGCCAATCAAGATTCAACAAATATTTCCCACCAGTAACACAACACCTTACCATTATCCCTTCTGTTACCTGAAAACACTCCCCTTGTCATGAAGCGCTCAGCTGTACGCGGGTCTGGGGGAGCAAGTCCTGCTAGTGGTCAAGCCACAGCCAGGACACTGTGGGGGGCCAAAAAAGTTAAGGTGGGTCCCATCCGTCTGGAACGCCGAACTATGGGAGTGGGTGGACTTGATGAAGAAGCTGGCTGTTCGAATGCAGAAAGTTCACAGGCATCCACCCGGAGCCGGTTGTCGTATGGAGCTGAGACAACTGGACGATCAATGGAACATACAGGTGTTGCCGTCATGGAACTACAGGTGGTGGATGAGGATATAGATAACCCCACCCCTCCACCCGCTACTGACAGTGAGGAGGAGGTAGAGGAGGTACTACCATCAAAACGTAGACTTTCTCATGCTGCTGAAAGGGTGCCCACGACTCCCATCTCTGAGGGCGTCGCCACAGTGGCTGTGGGGAGGCCAAGGTCATTTATTTGGGACCATTTCCATGTCCACTCTCAGAGTGCTACTTTGGCAGTTTGTAGACACTGTGGGGCAAATATCAGCAGAGGCAGAGACACGAGACATCTTGCGACCTCGGGGTTGAGCTCTCACATGAAGCGACACCATCCCTCCATTTCGCTAGGAGGGGGAACTGCAAGCCCTTCCAGTGGCAGCCTTAGCACGCAAAGTTCTCCTGGTGAAGATGGTGGAAGGCGGACACAGTCCACCTTGGAGGATTGGGCCATTCCATTACCCAGAAAGAAAACGGGGGAAACATTACTCACACCCCAGCAGATAACCCAAACTGTGGGAGAGATGATTGCCCTAGATCACCATCCCTTCCGCCTGGTAGAACAAGAAGGCTTCGTACGCCTTATGAAACGACTGTGCCCCCGCTACAAAATCCCCTCCCGTCACACCTTTTCCAGAAAAGTAATCCCCGGCTTGTACGAGGGCTGTAAGGAACGCATTATCCAGATGTTGCGTACCGCCATGGGAGGACACATCCATTTTACCTCTGATATTTGGTCAAGCTTGGGAGGAGGCCACTCCTACCTCTCTCTCACGGCACATTGGTGGGAGAAGGAAGGCACTATGGATACATCCCATCGTTGGGCACTCCTCGCATTGGAGGTAGTTGATCGTGATCACAAGGCAGAGACCATCTGCAACTATCTGGAAAACATGATGGGGGAATGGATGCAGTGTAGGCCGGAAGAAATGAGGAGGGGCTTTATGGTGACGGACGCTGGTAAAAATATGATCAAAGCGGTTGAAAGTGCCGGGTTTCAGAATGTGTCCTGCATGGCCCACTTGCTTCACAATACCGTCAAGGAAGGTTTAAAGAGCCAGGAAGAGCAGTCGGCCAGCAACACAAACATCTCCCTGCTGATCGAGCGCTGTAGAAAGATCGCGGGCTACTTCCACCGGAGCATCAAGGCAGCCCGGCAACTGAGAGACAGGCAGAGCCTTGAAGGCCTCCCGCAGCACAAGCTGCTCCAGGACGTCTCGACTCGGTGGAATTCAACCTTAAAAATGCTCGAACGCATGGTCGAGCAGCAGAAGGCAGTACACGGCATCTCCCTCACTTTGGTTGCGCCTGTTAGCAAGCTTGTTCCAACTAAGCAAGAGTGGGACACCATCTCCCAGCTAGTAGACGTACTAAAGCCATTCAAACATGCCACTGAGACCCTTTCGAAATCAAAAGCCCTTCTGAGCCAGGCAGTGCCCATGGTCTTGAGGCTAAGGAGGCACCTAGAAAGGCTTGGGGCCGGTCGAACACTGGACTCCCTGGCTGGACCGCTGACACCGCCGGTCCAGGAGGTGGTGAGGAGGTTGTCCTTTGCTGTACGGAAACGCCTAGAGCCACTTCTTTCCAGCAAGGTCCATATGCTGGCGGCCTTGTGTGATCCACGGCTAAAGTACAACGTCTGCCCAAAAGACTTTACCGTGTGGAAGGCCCAACTTGTTGACCTTGTGAGGGAGGTCTTTGCTGCCAGGGTGGAGGAAACGGGCACAGCGGCCCCTCTTCCAGAAATGCCTGTCACCCCCAGCACTAGCGCTAGTGGCGAGACTGAAAGTCCCGGGGAGCCGGTAGGGGGTTGCCGTAGGGATACGGATCTCCAGCCACGAACAGGAAACGTTTTCTTTGCAGAGACGGTGGCCATACTTGCCTGCTCTGAAGAATCCTCTTTGCTGGCTTCTGCTCAAAAGGTAGACTCGGCCGAATGCTCGGTCAACAGATACTTTGAGGAGCCTCCTGAGATAATTTCTTGTGATCCATTGTCCTATTGGGCTTCACGTGAACACATGTGGCCGGATCTGTCGCACGTAGCCCGCCAGTTCCTCAGCTGTCCTCCCACCAGCGTCCAGAGCGAAAGGGTCTTCAGCCTAGCGGGAGATGTGGTCACGCCCCACCGCAGCTTGCTGGACCCTCAAACAGTTGAGAAACTTGTTTTCCTGAAGGCCAACCTTCCTGTGTTGAATTTCCCAGATTTGGATTTTGAGACCGACTGCTCCTAGAGCAACAGTTCTCCTCCTTTAAGCAACTCTGCTTCAGAGTAAGTTTGGCCAATTTTTTGGGCGGCCGGGCGGGGGGGTGGCCCCTTTGGACTCTGTCCAACAACTCTCTCCTCTATCCTACAATGCTTTCCTCTCTCTTTTCCCTTCCTTTCTCCTCTTTTTCATCACTCAACGTTGCCCACTGTCGTTTTTGGGTTCATCCATCTCAAGGGGCCGTTTCCCGAATCAGTGAATCATGGAATCATAGAAAAGTAGAGTTGGAATAGAACTCATGGGCCATCGAGTTCTCCCCCAAGACAGACGCAGGAAGTTTCATTCAAAGCATCCCCGACAGATGGCCATCGAGCCTATGCTTAAAAGCTTCAAAAGAAGGGGCCTCCAACACAGTCCGGGGGAGACAGTTCCACTGCCGAACAGCCATCGCGGAGAGAAGTATCTTTCATTTGTCCCTGTTGAACTTAATATACTTTTGGCCCATCTCTGTATTCGGAAGTTACAAAACGTTTTCTCTCCTGTAATACTGACTCTGTAGAGGTAGAAGGATATTCTGTGGAAAATTAGTCCATAAAAGCCAAGGTAGGAAATGCTTCCTCTTTGTGTTCTGTTCGGATTTCATTCAATTCCCTTTTTTTTTGGGGGGGGGGGGCAAAAAATATTTCCATCATGAGCCATGACTGTTAGGTCTTCTCCAGATCCTCGCAGTTCCTGTACAGAAAGAGCACTGTTATATTTGATGTGGATACTTCAGATAATCATTTTAGGTGTAGGAATACGCCAGACTCTCACTTTACAGAGGTATCTGTCCATCTGAACCTTTTAGGATGTCTTTATCCGCTGGGATTACTACACCTCGACCTTGGCCAGAACTTCTCTAAATTTTCATCTTTCACTGTCCCATCGGCTTGAGCGGGTGTGGTCGCCGCAGTGGCCATGGGACGGCCGCCTTTGGGTCCCCTAGCCCTCTGCCCGCTTACGCGGAGGGTGCCTTTATAACTCGGAGGGGGGAATCATCAAAGACAGTGGGACACCTCCGCCTTTGCCAGCATTTCTCCAAATGGTTGTCTAGTGTCCCTTCTCCTTTATATGCCGTGGTCTACGCTGTGGTCGTTAAACGGCCGCTTTTGGGTCCCCTCCCCCTTTGACCTGGCACGCAGAGGGTGCCGTTCCCCCTTCAGGACGTGTGCCTTGCGGCTGCTTTCGATGTGTGGGCGCAGGTTACGCCGAGTGGGAATTGCCTTTTGCTGGCTTGTTGGTAAAACGATAGAAGAGGTACACGCCCTTCCCCTTGGGTGTTGGGGTGTTGGTGTGGGTAGAGGCTAAAGTCGCAAAAACAAAAAACTTTGTGGGAGGGCCGGGCCGAACTCTCAGGGATGCATGCCGGCCAACTGTGGCCGGCTCAGGGTGGGGTCTTTGCTGCCCTTTGTTTTTTTTTCTTACTTTTCTTTTCTTTTTGCTGCCTCTCGGACTATGTGACGCCAGACTCTAATTGTACAGAGGTATATGCCGTTGCCCCTTCAGGGCGTGTGCCTTTGCGGCTGCTTTCGATGTGTGGGCGCAGGTTACGCCGAGTGGGAACTGTCTTTTGCTGGCCTGTTGGTAAAACGATAGAAGAGGGTGGAACGATCAAAGACAGTGGGACAGTCTCCCATCAGCCTGAAAGGCTGTGATTGACGCTGTTGCTGCGGAACGGCCGCCTTTGGTTCCCCTTGCCCACTGGCCGCGCACGCGGACGGTGCCGATTGCCCGTCAGGGCGTGTGCCTTTGCGGCTGCTTTCGAGGTGTTGGCGGAACGTTTCGCCGAGTGGGAACTGTTTTTTGCTGGCCTGTTGGTAAAACAATAGAAGAGGGTGGAACGATCAAAGACAGTGGGACAGTCTCCCATCACCCTGAAAGGCTGTGATTGACGCTGTTGCTGCGGAACGGCCGCCTTTGGTTCCCCTCGCCCTCTGGCCGCGCACGCGGACGGTGACGTTTGCCCGTCAGGGCATGTGCCTTTGCGGCTGCTTTCGAGGAGTGGGCGCAAGTTCCGTCTTGTGGGAACTGTTTCTTGCTGGTCTGTTGGTAATAACGAGGGTGGAGTGATCACAGACTGTGGGACAGTGTCCCATTCACCTTGAAAGGCAGTGTACTCAACGTTGTGGCCGCAGAACGGCCGCCTTTGGTTCCCCTTGCCCTCTGGCCGCGCACGCGGAATCACTGAAAGAAGTGGGACACCTTGGCCTTTACCACTTCTCAAAATTGTCTTCTTTTACTGTACCATTGCCTTGAGCGGGTGTAGTCGACAGCATGTGATGATAATCTTACGCAGAGTAAGAAGTAGAGAATCAATCCACTCAGAAACTCTTTTGCTATTAAAAACAATTACTTAATTATGTCTTCATGTTTCCTTTGGAATCAACATTTGTGCTTTGTTTCTACTTTGAATTCATTTCTACTCCATTACACACAATATCTTTCATAATTGTGCTTCCTCAAGTTTACTTTAACTGTATACCAACAGAAGTCATTTCCCTCTATCCAGCTCATCTGCAGGAGAACTTTAATAACCCCTGAAAAACACACTAGTCTTCCCTGAAGTGCAACTCCATGGAAACATGAACCTAACATCAGAGCCTTAAAACCTTCCTCTTCCAAAAAGCCTTAGAGGTCTGTGTGGTCGTTTGTAGCCTATTTAAGAATTGGTTGCCAGGCCAATAGTATTTCGCACTGTATTGTTTTTTAACTGTCAAACTACCTCCTCTTCAGTCCTCGGACTAGAGCCGTGTTTTTACACCACTGTTTTTTAAGCTGGTAATGCTGTTTGCTGACTGTGACTTCAGTTTTATCTTATGTCTTATTGACCCAACATGAACACAGAAGAGTCTCACTGATCAAAGCTGAACGGGCCTACCTGAGCTGAAATAAGCAAATTTCTTGGATTGGACTTGTTGAAGAAAAGCATATAACACATCATATGAGGTTATGATTTTCCTAATAAAGCACCATAAATTCATGTTATACAACCAAGGAGACATAAGAAGTCGTTCTATATGCTGAAATGATATGTTGCTATTGCTTACTTTATGAATTTGGCTGCAAAATATCACAATATAATGGAATCATTGACTACAGAAATGGCTAGATTTTTCCAGAGGCTTGACGGTTTGCTGTTATGGAGTGTATCTTTGTGTCATGGGTTGTGGTGTGTGGGCGTGGGGCCGGCCAACGGTGGTCGGCCCCCCTGGTCTGAGGGGCTTGGGCCCACATTTCGAAAGCAGACGTTAAGAAAGCATGCCCTTCCCCCTGTGGGTTCAGCGGTGTGGGCGTGGGGCCGGCCAACGGTGGCCGGCCCCCCGGGTCTGAGGGGCTTGGGCCCACATTTCGAAAGCAGACGTTAAGAAAGCATGCCCTTCCCCCTGTGGGTTCAGCGGTGTGGGCGTGGGGCCGGCCAACGGTGGCCGGCCCCCCGGGTCTGAGGGGCTTGGGCCCACATTTCCTGGTTTTTTTCTTCTCTCTCTGTCTCTGGGAAGCGTGCCGGCCCACTGTGGCCGGCCTAGTATTTCAGGGTGTGGGCCTTTTTGGCCGTGGCTTCTTCTGTCTTTTCTTTGGTCTTTGCTGCCTCTCGGCCTACGTGGCCGAGTTTCCCCCGATGCACCGCCTCTCTCTTCTCTCGCGGCTGTCGTTCTTTGCCCCTTTATGCGAGTTTGCACCGAAGCCTCCTTTGGGGCGGCGGCCCCTCTTTCTTCCTGTCTGGGAAGCGTGCCGGCCAACGGTGGCCGGCCTAGTATTTTAAAGTGTGGGCCTTTTCGGCCGTGGCTTCTTCTGTCTTTTCTTTGGTCTTTGCTGCCTCTCGGCCTACGTGGCCGAGTTTCCCCCGATGCAGCGCCTCTCTCTTCTCTCGCCGGCTGTCGTTCTTTACCCCTTTGTGCAATCTTGCACAGAAGCCTTCTTTGGGGCGGCGGCCCCTCTTTCTTCCTGTCAGGGAAGCGTGCCGGCCAACGGTGGCCGGCCTAGTATTTCAGTGTGTGGGCCTTGCCGGATGTGGCTTTTTCTTTCTTTTCTTTTCTTTTCATGAAATCAGCGGGGAGGATGGGCGGGTTGTGTTTCCACAGAACACCACTCAAAGAAACAGTTACAGGTATCCAATACTGTTCTAAATTGCTCGACAACAAAATGATAGAATCATAGAAACATGGCACCAAACATCATAGAATCATAAAGCTAGAAGAGACCATCCAGTCCAACGCCATTCTGCCATGCAAAAACAATATACAGTAGAGTCTCACTTATCCAACACTCGCTTATCCAATGTTCTGGATTATCCAACGCATTTTTGTAGTCAATGTTTTCAATACATCATGATATTTGGGGGTTAATTTGTAAATACAGTAACACACACACATATGCAGGGACTACACCAATTTAACAAAGTTTCAGCCACAAAAACAAAGTTTCTGAAGTAGAGCAATGACTTTCACAGTAAAGACAACCCAATTTAACAGGAAATAAGACTTTCAAACCAGGAACAGATTTCTGCAATTATTAAAAAATGGTTTATTATAAAAGCTATGAAAATTTGCCAAAAATCAGAGGATAAGGGAAACGTTCCACATTTTGGTGAGCTATCAGTGTTAAATGTGTTCTACCACTGTACCAAGATTGAAGAAGATCACTCAAAAAATGAGGGCGGGAGAGCCCCCTAAGTCCCCCCCCTTCGGGCTGTTTTTGGGCCACTGCGCATGCACGTCCGCCATTAACGAATTAATTTCGAAAATAACGAATTTTCGTTAATTTTGAAAAATTTTGGGGGCCAAATTCGTTATTAGCAACAAAAACGAAAAACTGCCCCCTCTAGTTTTGAAACGAGTTTAGAATCAAATTTTTCATGGATCGATCAAGCCTATTGCCTATTTAAATTGCTGATATAAATAATTTTGATTTGAAGAGGCAATCCTATGGACACTCGCCTTACCACTGTATATACTGAGATTTATTCATAAGAAAACATAAATAGGCATATAATGCACATCACTGTTGCTCATTGGGTTTATTTAATGAGTTACCACCTTACCTGCAGACCAAGGAATGCTTATTAAAAATAAAGCAAAACATCTGTTGTTTGTCTGAAATACTTAACTGCAAGAGGGTACATGTTCACTAGAGTGGAAAATCACAGCTATTGTTTTCTCCAGGAAATGAACATCATATTTTGGGAATCCACTGAGATTAATTGTGTTATGGAACTTAACATATACAATGGCCTCTGCAAATTCATTTAGATGAATTTGATGTAGTAGGCAGAGAATTTATCACACATTACATTTATTATTCTAATATAATTCCATATGATTTCTTCCAAATGGGATATCAACACAGGGAACATCAGCTAGAGGGAGTTTTTGCTACAGGTAACTGCCACACATGATTACACACCCATTTTTTCTTCCATGAAAATCACTCATTTAAAACAACCAGCCATGGACCATGAATTTCTGACTCTATTTTACATGCCTTCTTGAGTCCAGAAGATGCAAAACAAACTATAATAAATACAGAATTTAATAAATATTAAATTTTCCTTCCACAGGGTTAAATCATGACTCTTTCAATATTTTATTTTTGACATCTTTAATTTGGAAAAAAGGGTTTGATTCCTCTCCACTGGAATTTGCCCTTCTTACTCAAAATATTCTGGGTTTTTTTTATTTATCCTTGGAATAATATAAATTATGATGTGAATTGACTCTTGAGCTTTCTGTTAACGGTAAGGAGATAAGAAACGGAGCAGGTGGATATACTTCTGAATCCTCTGCTCCAAGTGTTACGTCTGAATCAGGCTTAAAGCACCATTCATTCCAAAATTCTGTTTCTGAGAACACCCCAAAAGGTCCCACTAACATGTATGAACAATCATCCTATCTCATACTTTTCTTTCCTGATACATATCCTTCCCCATTTGCAGAATGCTCTGTAAGTGGAAACTATACTTAATTATCATGGATACTCTCTTTTGATAAAGCCATCTTATATGAAAGTAGAACTATTGTATTGTAGTTGTTAGAGTGCTGTACTGGAAGTCAAGAGATAGAGGTTCTCCACTAAGCCATGAAGTTCACTGATGCCAAACACTCTTGCCTGTGTCTGATCTAACATACAGTGTTGTTATGATGAGAAAGGAGAAGAGCCATTTACTTGATCCCTGAGCTCACTAAAAGAAAGGCAAGACAAAACAAATTACAAGAAGCCCCCATTTATCTGACAAGTCAGAGATTGGAGCATTGTCATAAAATGGAATCGGTTGAAAAGTGAAACACAAGGTTATTTTAGCTTGCAGATGCATTTTGGCCACTGAGCAATGTGAATAGCACACTATATATCACTTTTAAATGTGTGATAAAGCTACATGGACTTTTGCGTATATTCAAAAGTGATTCAAAGAAAGGTCCTCCCATTCTATAGCAAGCCTTGGGAGCATGCACATGCACAAAAGCAGTCCCGAGCAAATCTCATAGGCATAAAGAACTGATGAAAGAGTATAGTGTCATCGAATTAATGGAATTTATCTGAAATTTGCAAGTACTGAAAAGTAAATCACCAAAAAGTGAGATGTCAAAAGAAGGAGGAAGACTTTATTCTCTGTTTTGGGAATTCTATAATCCTGAGTCATGCACTCTATATGTGCTTTCTGATGTCTTTGATGTATGAACACCTTAGCTAAATCGAGGTTCAGCCAATTTTAGTACAATGCATTGTAATAAAAGGAAGCAGTGAGGTCATTTAAAACTGGAAGTTATTTCAGGGCTTCTCAGAGTAAAATTACAAAATTACATTACAAAATTAACTGTAGTAATTTAGAGTACTGAAACAAAGGAGCTAATAGTACTAATTTTCAATTGATTTCAAAGAACAAGTGTACAAAGAATCATCATTTGTTTTTGGCTGCACAATTCAAAGTTATGTGTACCCTAAGAGCAACAAGGTCAGCCTGCTACAAGGTCAGCCTACATAATTGTCTTTGGTCCTGGCTTTTGTCCTGTTCACATAGGACATTTCCCCACCAATGTTATGGAACTAAGGCTAGCATCTGCCAATCATCTGAGTGGCTCCTGCACAATTCTGGGAAATACAGTTCAGGACATTTGGAATTATCAGCTAGACAGGTCCTCAGATTCCCTAAACAACATTTTCCAGAAATCTGCAGGAGCAGATCAGATGATTGGCATCTTTGTGTCAAATTTGTCAGAGCTGCTAAACTTTACAGAAAAACCAGTGGGAGGTGGATCAACTTTCCATTACCCCTCATCATCCCTAAAGTTACTACCTACTCCCATGAAAATCTTTATAAGAGAAACTCATATCATGCTGTTACACATAAGAGCAATTTTATACATTAAAAAGTTAATTGTGTTCATTTTCACATTTTATCTAAACTCCCATGTGGTACATGTTTTTATCTCCAGTTGTTATTCACTATATTCTTTTTCTTTTATTCATTTGAATCATTGTTTTATACCATTACAATATTATTTTATATTGCTGAAGTGAACATGTTTGTGAACTTGTATGGCTTATATTTTACAGGCTTTCTAATATGTGAAAGGGGGTGTTCTTCCGATGTGTTTTAATCAATTATCTAGAACATTAATCATATGTCCTCAAAATTATTTGATATACCCAATTCCAATTTTTTCAACTGTACATTTGTTTACTAACTTTTTCATAAGTGATTATAATTTAATTGTCATGGGTTATTTATATTTTTGGGGATGTATACCCTGAAATATTTTGACTTCTTCTCTCCCAGTTTTATTTCCAGGATGGATTATATTCTTTTTAACTCTTTCCAGGTAAAGTTTCTGTGTAAGATTTCTGATTTTTGAATGTTTATGGCCAATTCCGATAATTTTTCAAATTTCTTTTTAATATTATTTGCTTCCTTTACAGAGTCTTCTGGTGCCCCAAGTAGAATCATTGCATCATCCATGTAAACATTAATCTTAATTTGTTCCTGGCCAATTTTATATCTTTTGATTCTTTTATCATTTCTAATATGGTTAGCTAATGCCTCAATTGCCCATGCAAAGAAAATGGGTGAAAGGGGGCATCCTTGTTTAGTTCTGCTATTGATCCTTATTGTTTTGACCTAAATACATTTATAAGTAATTCTACCTGATTGTCTTTGTATAATTCCTTAATTACTTTGCAAAAATTCCCTCCTAAATTGGATGCTTCACATACTTGGGATGGGTACTAACAGTTTACCATATCGAAAGCCTTATAAACATCCAATTTTGTTATCAACAGTTTCTATTTTTCTATGGTTGCTTGGTTTATTACATTTATTACATTCCTCAATTGGTTGGCTAATCTATTTTTAATGAAACCATATTGATCCTCCCCTAATATCATTTTTTTGGTGCAACATGTGGTTTTGAGAAGATTTTTTTTCAAAAACTCATAGATTTTTATGCAAAATTTTGTTATATGAACAAAAGACTGAACAAAAAAATCTTGTGTTTTTGAAAACAGGACTTTTTGCAAAAAATATTTTCTACACAAAAGATATTCATTCAATAAATAATGTTTCTTTTATAAATGTAGTTACTAAGTTTTATTTTTAAAAACCCACTAATTTCTCACAAAAAAAGGAAATGAGTTTTTAAGAGCAAGCTTTTTAAGCACAAAAGCCTCACATGTATCTTTCACAATATATTTTTCTCCAATAATTCAAAATATGTGAATACTTGGGAGGGAATAAGATGTAGAAATTATTTGTTCTTGCAAGCCAGAACAAAATAATTACATATTTGCTGTCAGCTCTTGAAAGCTATAGGACTCAATGCAGGCTCACACAGGCAGTTCCGTGGAAATGCTTTATTGAAGACCTCCTTTTCAAGTTGTAAACAAAGCTAGAACTAACGTATTCCTGCAAAACCCCGAGTATATCCACCTCCTACCTCCCCCCCTTTCCATATTCACACGTATCTGTGATGTAGTCGTTTCCCAGGCTTGAAAAACCAGAGTGGGCCATAAAACCCATCCTCCTAGCCAGATGGCCCTTATCATTGAGATTATCTCCCACCCCCCATTGCTCTGACAGGATGTGGAGAGTTCAGCTGTTATGAGTGCTAGACTTTCACATCCTGACATTTGCATATCTGGGGAAAGTGTGGCTCTCAAGCTTCCTATGGCACCAACTCATCAGTGTCTCCACCATTCCCCTGGATGCCATATCAAGTTCCCAAAGTAAAGCAAATATGGGGCATTTTTTTCACTCCACAATAATCACAACTCAGTGTAAAGCCAATACCTCATTATCTAAACAGCAAAAAAGAGGCTCAAAGCAAAAGTGGAAGTGATATAATACATGATGCCACTTCATGATCATAAAAAGTGCCTTGCAGCCCACAAGTGCACTGTTGGCAAAACACTAGTGTCCCTTACATATAGGATTATAGTGTGTGTTTTTCTTTTCTTTTTGTCCTATTCTATTCTATTCTATTCTTTGAATCAACTTGGGACAGTTCAGAAAAAAAATGAAAACCCAAATTTCAATGATGAACAGTTAGTTTTTTTAAGTTACACTTAATAGATTTCTGCACTTCGCTTCATAGCTAACAAAATGTTTTCATGTGAATATAGTTGAGTTACTGAAGAATTTACAAAGGACAGGTCACAGGAAGGTGGAATAAAATAATAATAAAAGGCGTATACAATTACTCACTGTAGCTTGCTGTTTTTCTGCCTTCTCAGCTGCCTCATTAAGCTGTTTCTGAAAGGCCTCCTGGAGCGATTTCATTTCTTCCCTAGTTTATTGAAGAGAAGGAAAAAAATACAAATTTCACTTCTAGTGTCCATTATGGGACAAAAAAAAGAATTATTTTGCTTTATTCTTATTTCATGACAATTTAATTATATAGCTTAACCAGTGTTTGTCCTTTAAGGAGGCCATTCATTAATTATTCCCAGTGTGTACCAGCAACATGCCAATAGAAAGCCAATGTTGTCTCACTTTTGTATCTGTTATATTTCCTGCTGTGTGAAATAGTCAGTTGGACAATTCCTGCTGGGAAATAAAAGCTATAGTGAAATAGTCACAAACAAAGATGATATCAACATAATCAAAGGCACATCAAGTTACACATATATAGTTGTGAATGGGGGCGGGTATGAATTTCCTTCAAAGCAAAAAACAGGTTTCAAATATTGTATTTAATTTGTTAACTCTTACATTTCAAAGCAAATCATAATTTCTCCATTCTCAAGTAGAAGCTTTTGTTGTTGTTTATAGAAGATTATTAGTTTAACATATGTGTGCCAAACTTTTTAAATCTTTTAAAATTGTCCTTTGGTATTGAAGAAACTGGCCTTTTTGTTGAGATCCAATTTAAAAATTAAACATGGAAGAAGACAATAAAATCTACACTATAAAGTAAATCAGTTATGTCCCTATAACTGATTCAATATGCCTGATGATCTTTGACCACAACAGACTTGGAGAATTAATGCATACCTGCTGAATTAATCTAGAAAATCAAAAGCCAAGACCCACATCAAATGATTAGTGTCACTGAATTATATCTATACCTCCATTAACTACATTATATACAATATGTCCTTCTCCATGTATTCAGTATTCAACATCTGGAGTTTAATTTTCCCCACTCCAAAATAGAGTTCCCTCCCCCCAAGAAGTGTTTGTGGTCCTAAGGTTCTCCTCAAACACTTCCTGCCCAGGTACAGTCAAAATATAGGGTTCACAATCCATGGTTTCAGGTGTCCACAAGATGTGTGCGCATCTTGGAATGACTCCATCATGGATATAGCTGTCATAACATACACTGAAACTGAGATCATAAGGTACTATTCATACAGTACAAGGTGGAATATTATAAATATAGCTTGGATCAAAAGAAAATTATGTAAAGTTAACAGTGTGTACCTGGTTCATATGTGTTATGTCTGCTTAATGTAGACTGAACCAGCAAACATTATTTGATGCCCCTGAGGAAACCACCTTCTTATCACCAGATTGCACAAAGTAATGGGATTTCACCAGTCACTTGAAGCAGACTGGTTTTCAAAACCAACAACAAACCAGAGACAACTAGATTTTAATCAGAGTGTTGCTTTTCACCAAAGTGGTGACTTATTATATTAGCACAGACATGCAGCCAATGAATGACTGGTCCCAATCTGGGACACACTATTCTGATTAGAGCAGACATGTATTAAACATAAGAACAACTGGAGATACTTTCAATTGGGGTCAATGCACGATTCCTGAAAGCTAAATAATGTATAGCCCACCGGTAAATCTGATAGGTCTTTTCTTCTGTGTTTTGGAAGATTTATCAAATGGTATACAAGATAATGCTTCAGGACTGTGATACTATGTATCTGGCAGGAGGTATTTGAAGTATTATTTGATCTATGTTTCTTGGGAGAAGAGCACACAATTGATGAAGCACATCTTTTGCATTAATTACAGGCCAGTTTTCAAGCTTTGGCATTTTATCAATAGGAATATCTAAAAATTTATGTTTCCCTAGCCTAAGTGGGCTCTCAATCCAAAAAGTCCAGAATTATTAATTGTTATACTGCTCTGAGAGGTGGTTTCCATAGTATTTGCTTGGAGTGTCAGAAAAAAATCAAGAAAAGAAGCAAAGCAAGCTGTTTCCCCAACACACTGTGCATCTCACAATGCTTGTCTCTGGAAATCAGCATGCTGAAGCCAAGCTCTGTATTCATTTCCCATGGAAACTATCTTCACACTTTTCAGTTGGTTCATCATGACAGCTTTGAGGTAACACTTTGCTTCAGTGGAGACAAATGTTAGTTGTTTATAGTAGCAATTGGAAAATTACTCCCATATTGATTTGAAATCATTTTGGTAACTATGGACAGCTGGAAATATCACATATGCTTTTGATACTCTTGGCTTTGTGCATTATGTTGCCACAGTGATCACCCTGCTTTTTGGAGTGGGGTAGATTCATATTTTGTTTGGCAGAATCCATCAACTTACTGGTAGTAATTGTTGTTCAAAGAACTTGATATGCTAGACTGCTGACTGAACTTTCTCAACCCAAGTTAGCATATTCAACACAAATATGCAAAAGAGATGTGTATTATAAATGGAAGCTCAAGGTGATTCTAGACAGGCAAGGACATGAATAGGACTTCATCCAGTCTTGGATAACAAACAAAATATTCTGGGTTCACTATGTAGTAGGCCTGTGCGATTGATAAAAAAAAATATGTTTCATTAGTTGTTACAAAATCTGGGGGCTCCAATGGGTGATTTCTAAAATATTTCTAAAATATCGTGTCAATTTTGTTACTATAATGAGAGTAACAAATTATTAGTTACTATTTCATTGAGTAATTGCCCGGGCAGGTCTGGGGCTCCCTTCTCACTCATTTTAGAGCTATTTGGGTGAAATTTGCTATGATGGTAGAAAATATTTATCACTGTTACCCCCCCCCCCCCCCATTTTCAGATTGTTTCACTCATCTATTGAATTTTGGGGATTTTTTAAAAACCTTTAAAAACAAAATACAAACTACAAGAGCTATGTCCTTGAATTTCACTACAATTACATAACATACCCAGGGCATAATTTCCCTCAAGTTTCAGAAAAATTCATACATCTTCTGATTTTTGAGAATTTTTTTAATGTTTGTCAAAAATTAAATCTTTTTTAGCTGCTATGGCTGGCCAGAGTGGAGCGGAGTGGGGTTCACACTTAGAGGACAAGACACATTTTCCACTGCGAGCAAGTCCATGAAGTGTCAGAATGTTTGGGTCATCCACAGATTTTTAGTAAATTCTTAATATTTCTAGAAATAAAATCTCCTTTAAAAGAAACCCAAAGGTATCCCAACAGAACCCCTGTGAAATAGGAAAATAAATACATTTTTATATGAGAACAACAAATGTGGTCCACAGAGTTATGCCGAAAGAGATTCCTAGTGAAGTATTTCCTAGGAATCTCCAAGTCCGATAGCAGAACTATGGCCATAACTCCTTTCTTCGGTTGGTTGCTCTGTGAATTAAAATTGTGTCACAGACATTAATGTAGCTTAATTTTTAATTTAATTTTTAATTTTATCTGCATTTCTATACCGCTTTCTCACCCGTGGGGGGACTCAAAGCGGTTTACAACATAATAAATGGCAAAATTCAATGCCTCATATATATATACAAAAACTAGCTGTGCCCGGCCACGCGTTGCTGTGGCGAAGTCTGGTGGTATGGGAAATAAAGTATTGAGGAATTGGTGGTAGTTAAGGTCAAGGGTAAAGGTTTTCCCCAGACATTAAGTCCAGTCGTGTCTGACTCTGGGGGTTGGTGCTCATCTCCATTTCTAAGCCGAAGAGCCGGCGTTGTCCGTAGACTCCTCCAAGGTCATGTGGGATGACTACATGGAGCGGCGTTACCTTCCCGCCAGAGCAGTACCTATTGATGCACTCACATTTGCATGTTTTCGAACTTCTGGGTTGGCAGAAGCTGGAGCTAACAGTGGGGGCTCTCTCCGCTCCCCCAATTCAAACCTGCGGCCTTTCGGTCCAGACGTTCAGCAGCTCAGCGCTTTAACACGCTGTGCCATCAGGGGATATTATTTCCTAAAGGTTGTGAATATACAATATTTCTGATTGGTTTTTTTTGTTTGTTGGAGGCAAGTATGAATGCTGCAATTAGGAAAAATGATTAGGATGTAATGGCCTTGCAGCTTTAAAGCCTGGCTGTTTCCTCCCTGAGTGAATTTTTTGTTGGGAGGTGTTAGCTGGCCCTGATTGTTTCCTGTCTGGAATTCCCTTGTTTTCAGAGTGGTGTTGTTTGCGATATTTTATGTGCTTCTACTGTCTGTGGCCCTGAGAAAACAGAGGATTTGCCAGACTTTGATGATGGGAATACTTTGTTGGGAGGTGTTAGCTGGCCCTGATTGTTTCCTGTGTGGAATTCCCCTGTTTATTTACTGTCCTGGTTTTAGAGATTATATTGTTCTGCATTATTCTATCCCAGTAATTATTTCATATTAAAGAAGAATCTCACTTATCCAACATTCGCTTATACAATGTTCTGGATTATCCAACGCAGTCTGCCTTTTCATAATCAATGTTTTTGTAGTCAGTTTTTTAAATTCATTGTGATATTTTAGTGGTAAATTTGTAAATACAGTACAGTAGAGTCTCACTTATCCAACATAAACGGGCTGGCAGAATGTTGGATAAGCGAATATGTTGGATAATAAGGAGGGATTAAGGATAAGCCTATTAAACATCAAATTAAGTTATGATTTCACAAATTAAGGACCAAAACATCATGTTAGACAACAAATTTGGAAGAAAAAGTAGTTCAATACGCAGTAATTCTATGTAGAAATTACTGGATTTATGAATTTAGCACCAAAATATCACGATATATTGAAAGCATTGACTACAAAAATGCATTGGATAATCCAGAACGTTGGATAAGCGAGTGTTGGATAAGTGAGACTCTACTGTAAATACTACATAGCATTACTGCGCATGGAACTACTTTTTCTGTCAAATTTATTGTATAATATGATGTTTTGGTGCTTAATTTGTATAACGATTACCTAATTTGATGTTTAATTGGCTTTTCCTGAATCCCTTCTTATTATCCAACATATTCACTTATCCTGCCGGCCTGTTTACGTTGGATAAGTGAGACTCTACTGTATATTTCTAATCTTATATTATCTGCTCAGAACTGGGTTATCTGAGGCCCCTTCTTCACAGCTGTATAAAATTCACACTGAAGTGGATTATATGGTAGTGCGGAGTCAAGATAATCCAGTGCAAAGCAGATAATATAAGATTATAAATGGGTTATATAGCTGTGTGGAAGGGCCTTGAGTCTACACTGCCATATAATCCAGTGCAAATTAGATAATCTGTGGAAGAAGACTCAGTGAGGCCTAAATCTGCTTGTCCCGTAACTGAAACCTGGCTGTCCCTTGGCTGGTTGCTAGGCAACCAAGTGGGCAGAGATTAGCCCTCTAAACTGGCAGCAATTGGATAAAAAATTATTGCTCTCCCTCTAATTAGGACTTTATTTTTCTTTTCTTTTTGTTGTATCAACCTTGAGGCATGGATGATGGGTTGTGTTGTCAAATTTTGAGGTTGGGGGGACCTGTACTTTTGTTGTTTTGTGAATTGCCGTGATGCCATCACTCTTTTATATATATAGATATATCGCATATCTAAATCAAAAACATTCAATTGTAGATTAAAACCATTAAAACTATAAAAACATCAAATACAGACTAATGCATGAAACATGTCATTACAGCAATTAACATAGATCCCGTCTCTTCCCCACCACCATCCCCCATCTCCCTCTCCATAGAGTTTCAACCCCTCTTTATATACCCTCCCTGTTCTCCCAGGAAGCAAGATGGTGGAAGCACCAAAGCTATTGCTTAGAGTCGGTTGATAATGTCAAGAGTGGCTTTTTTCAGGCTAAGAAAACATATTTCTTGGACTTGTTTATGCCAGAGAAAAATCACAATGTACTTACGCAAAATAACCAGGTAAAAGTTTTGATTCTTAAATTTTCTGATATCACGTTGTATGCACGGATCTAACAAATTCTATCTGACTTACAACAGAGAATTAAAATTTTGCATAGCTCTACTATGTAGCTGTACTCCTGAACCCATTTTCATTTCTGGATTGCCTGATAGTGACTGTGGCTATATGTATTATTATTATTATTATTATCATCATCATCATCGTCGTCATTATCATTTATATTTTGCTTTTTTCTACATACAGAGATGCAAAGCAGCTCACAATTAAAACATTACAATACAACTTAAAATGTGCAAATATACAAATATTAAAACAGTAATAAACATCATTAATATTAAAAACAATTCAAGTTAAAACAATAAAAAATTTAAAACCACAGCACCCCCTGACTAGATCTTAAACACCTTCATATTAAATGCATCTCTGAATTAAAAGGCTTTAGCCTGCCACCAGAAGTACAGAAGGGAGGGGGCTATTCTGGCTTCCCTGGGCAGGGAGTTGCAGAGTTGAAGGGCAGCCACCGAGAAGGCCCGCTCTCTTGATCCCACCAACCGAGCTTGAGATGGAAGTAGGACCAAGAGAAGAACCTCTCCTGAAGATCTCAGGGCCCAGGGAAGCTCATATAAAGGGATGCAGGCAGCCAAATAGCATGGGCCTGGACTGTCTAGGGCTTTAAAGGTCATAACCATCACTTTGAATTGTGCCCAGAAACAGACTGGCAGCCAGCAGAGCTGCTTAACTCCATGTTGTCTGCTCCCTGAAGCCAGCTCCAGTAAGCAACCTTGCTGCAGCTCTTTGGACCAGCTGAAGTTTTTGAGCACTCTTCAGAGGCAGCCTCACATAGAGTGCATTACAGTAATCCACACCAGATGGATGTACCACCATGTACCACCATGGCCAGATCTGGCTTCCCAAAGAACGGGCACAGTTGGCACACTAGTTTTAATTGTGCAAAGGCCCTCCTGGCCATTTCTGACATCTGGACCTCCAGGTCTAGTGTCAAATCTAGAAGGACCCCCAAACTGCAAACCTGTGTCTTCAGGGGGAGTGTGACCCCATCCAGCACAGGCTAGATCCCTGGTCTGTCTTCTGACTGACCAGGAGTACCTCTGTCTTGTCTGGATTAAGTTTCAATTTGTTTGCTCCCGTCCAGTCCATTACTAATGACAGACACTGGTTTAAGGTCAGAACAGCTTCCTTGGCATTAGGTGGAAAGTAGTAGAGTTAGGTGTTATCTGCATATAGGTGGCACCAAACTCCAAAACTCAAGATGACTTCTCCCAGCAGCTCCATGTGTGCCTTTTAGCCTCATGATAATAGAGATTCAGAGGGTAGATAATTGCAAAAAACATTTCTCCCCATTGGATGAGATTATGAGAAATTTTGTGCACTTTTTTAATTTCAAGGGACAGTATGCAAAAAGATTGGCAAGAAACATATTGCACAGAATACACTGGATTTTACACAAAACACATTTTTACATAGGCTTTTTCTTTGCAGAAACAAATATTTGAGCAAAATGTCCTACAATGAGGGAATTTGGGGAAAAAATTGCCTGAAAATATATATATATATATATATATATATATATATATATATATATATATATAATAAAACTTTATTTATATCCCGCCACCATCTCCCCAACGGGGACTATATAATTATATATATTTGAAGGCTGAAGGCTGAAGTATGATGGAGGGACATGGGAAGAAAATAGGTTCCTCCTCCTTAATCAGTTGTCACCTCACATTAATGAATGTCTTGTTCTGATCCTTCTCCTCCTATCATCAGGACTTTGCATCCACATCAGAGAATCTATTCTTCTCCATCCATGAGAAGTTATAGATTCCAATGCTGTAGATTATACTAGGATATATATATGCCAAAATTCAAGAATCGGGTTCAATAATTATGCACTCCTTTAAAAATTTTTTACAATACCATTGCATCACATGTAGTAGAAACCTTTCGTGATTTCTGGACTACCCTGCATATAGTATTTTCATGCAATGACAGATCTCTTCTAAACGTATACAGGCAGTCCCCTAGTTACAAACATTCAAACTGCAAACAATTCAGAGTTAAGAATGGGGGTAAGACAAAAGGAAGCTAGAGAAATCTACCCCTAAGAAGGAAAATTCACTCCACTCCTGGAAGAGTTATGGGAAAAAGTTGTCTCCACTGAAGCTTTATTACCAATCCTTGTTTCCACAACAAGCCCAATTTTTCAAAGTCCAGTTATCACAGGGACAGGTGAAATTTTCTGAACAGGAGGACATACCACAAAACAAACATCACAGGGGTGCTAACCCTTCTCTATGCTATCCAAAGCTAAAAACAATATTTTTGGCTGGAGTTACACTTAAAAATGTACCTGTTCTGACATACAAATTCAATTTAAGAACAAAACTACAGAATCTATCTTGATCTTAACTTGGGGACTTCCTGTATGCTGAAATATATAATGTGTGTGCAGCAGAAAGTGTGCAACATTGATGTGCCAGGCTAGATCCAACACCATCCATTTTACATATCATTCCTGACGGAATAGACAATCCAGGGGCGCAAAGTGAATTCTTCCATGTGTGTGGGCTGGCAAAGAGCAGAAAGGTTTGACCTTTTGAAGCCTGTTAGAGGCCAACCTTGCACTTTATTCCCATCATCCTTTCCCACAGAGTCAAAATCCCAAATTTGGGTATCAGTATGCCCAATCTAGCCTATCACTCCACTGACATTTATAGTTATAGATCTTTATGTTTCATTTTCATCCATCAAAATCTAGGTTTTTGTTGCAGTTGGATGGTGCCATCTCTATTGCTCATTTCCCCTTATTATTTTGCATGGCCTTTTTTGCAAGAAAAGGTGGGAATGTGTACCTGTTTTCCATATATGTGAAAAAAGTAAAGGTTAAAATGGATAAAAGCTGAACCATACCTTTGTTTTTGGCTTAATTCCAAGAGTTTCTGTACATCACTTTTTGCAGATGCTTCATCATTTTTCAAAGACTGATAACAGAGAGAAGAAACAATGTATTATCAAGAAGCTCTTTAACATTTATCATCAATAAAACTATGAATGGTGAGCGTTGTGATAAAAAATGGTTTCTGCATATAATACACTACAAAATTGAAAACAACTGTAAGATGAAAAGCTTTGTTTATCTTTTCCAATTTAGGAGCTGCCTTCAGGATGTAAAATGACTATTTCTACTGGAGAGTCATTTCTTCCTGCTCTCCTCCCATAATATTGCTTGTGAGTGGCTTCCATAAAGAACCACTGGAAACACAGGGTGTATCTACATTGTTGAATTAGTGCAGTTTGATGCCACTTTAATTGTCATAGATGAATCTATATATATAAAAGAGTGATGGCATCACGGCAATTCACAAAACAACAAAAGTACAGGCCCCCCAACCTCAAAATTTGACAACACAACCCATCATCCACGCCTCAAGGTTGATACAACAAAAAGAAAAGAAAAATAAAGTCCTAATTAGAGGGAGAGCAATAATTTTTTTATCCAATTGCTGCCAGTTTAGAGGGCTAATCTCTGCCCACTTGGTTGCCTAGCAACCAAGGGACAGCCAGGTTTCAGTTAGGGGACAGGCAGATTTAGGCCTCACTTAGACTTCTTCCACAGATTATCTAATTTGCACTGGATTATATGGCAGTGTAGACTCAAGGCCCTTCAACACAGCTATATAACCCATTTATAATCTTATATTATCTGCTTTGCACTGGATTATCTTGACTCCACACTACCATATAATCCACTTCAGTGTGCATTTTATACAGCTGTGAAGAAGGAGCCTCATATAATTCAGTTCTGAGCAGATAATATAAGATTAGAAATATACAGTAGAGTCTCACTTATCCAACGTAAACAGGCCGGCAGGATAAGTGAATATGTTGGATAATAAGAAGGGATTCAGGAAAAGCCAATTAAACATCAAATTAGGTAATCGTTATACAAATTAAGCACCAAAACATCATATTATACAACAAATTTGACAGAAAAAGTAGTTCCATGCGCAGTAATGCTATGTAGTATTTACAGTAGAGTCTCACTTATCCAACACTCGCTTAGCCAACGTTCTGGATTATCCAACGCATTTTTGTAGTCAATGCTTTCAATATATCATGATATTTTGGTGCTAAATTTATAAATACAGTAATTACTATATAGCATTACTGTGTACTGAACTACTTTTTCTTCCAAATTTGTTGTCTAACATGATGTTTTGGTCCTTAATTTGTAAAATCATAACTTAATTTGATGTTTAATAGGGTTATCTTTTATTCCTCATTATCCAACATATTCGCTTATCCAACGTTCTGCCGGCCCGTTTATGTTGGATAAGTGAGACTCTACTGTACTGTATTTACAAATTTACCACTAAAATATCACAATGAATTTAAAACACTGACTACAAAAACATTGATTATGAAAAGGCAGACTGCGTTGGATAATCCAGAACATTGTATAAGCGAATGTTGGATAAGTGAGATTCTTCTTTAATATGAAATAATTACTGGGATAGAATAATGCAGAACAATATAATCTCTAAAACCAGGACAGTAAATAAACAGGGGAATTCCACACAGGAAACAATCAGGGCCAGCTAACACCTCCCAACAAAGTATTCCCATCATCAAAGTCTGGCAAATCCTCTGTTTTCTCAGGGCCACAGACAGTAGAAGCACATAAAATATCGCAAACAACACCACTCTGAAAACAAGGGAATTCCAGACAGGAAACAATCAGGGCCAGCTAACACCTCCCAACAAAGTATTCCCGTCATCAAAGTCTGGAAAATCCTCTGTTTTCTCAGGGTCACAGACAGTAGAAGCACATAAAATATCGCAAACAACACCACTCTGAAAACAAGGGAATTCCAGACAGGAAACAATCAGGACCAGCTAACACCTCCCAACAAAAAATTCACTCAGGGAGGAAACAGCCAGGCTTTAAAACTGCAAGGCCATTACATCCTAATCATTTTTCCTAATTGCAGCATTCATACTTGCCTCCAACAAACAAAAAAAAACCAATCAGAAATATTGTATATTCACAACCTTTAGGAAATAATATCCCCTGATGGCGCAGCGTGTTAAAGCGCTGAGCTGCTGAACTTCTGGACCGAAAGGCCGCAGGTTTGAATTGGGGGAGCGGAGAGAGCCCCCACTGTTAGCCCCAGCTTCTGCCAATCCAGAAGTTCGAAAACATGCAAATGTGAGTGCATCAATAGGTACTGCTCCGGCGGGAAGGTAACGCCGCTCCATGTAGTCATCCCACATGACCTTGGAGGAGTCTACGGACAACGCCGGCTCTTCAGCTTAGAAATGGAGATGAGCACCAACCTCCAGAGTAAGACACGACTGGACTTAATGTCTGGGGAAAACCTTTACCCTTGACCTTAACTACCACCAATTCCTCAATACTTTATTTCCCATACCACCATACTTCGCCACAGCAACGCGTGGCCGGGCACAGCTAGTGCTATATAATCCTGGGATTTGTAGTTTGGTGAGGCTCCAACACTGTGAAATGGGGACTTTTGAGTTTATAAAATAAAATAATGAATTTAAAAGTGTAGAAACTGCATTTATTTTTGACAGGTTCCCCTGCTACATTTATACACTTACTCCAGCATTCAACTAATGCCTGGAAAGCTTTGGCATAGAAAGGTTTGTCAGTAAGTCTGAACTATCCTAGGACAGCCTGTTTCACTTTCTCATCGGTGCTGAAGGAATTCTTTTAGGGCTCCAAATCGTAGATGGAAATCACTCAAAGTGAGGTCTGGGCTGTAAGGGAACTGTGGCAAGACCACCCAGCCAAGTTGCTATAATGCTTTAATGCTGGCTTTCCCTGTCAAAATGCTCTTTCAACTCAGTGCAGACTTCAACTCTTCTTTGCTGGTCAAAAGCGGAAAGCTGTCTTGATACCCAGCATGCACAACATTTTTGAAAATGCAAATGGCCATGAATTATTGTGGTCATGGTTTCCACAGGAAGATTAGTTTCTTGTGCAATTTCATGACAGATTATGCATCAATTATCCAGGATCAGGCATTCTACATCCTGAATGGTCACAAAAATAACTGCTGTGGGCTGGGAACCACCATGGCTGAAATCATTACTGATAGACGTATGACCATCTTTGAAACATTTACAACATTCAAATGTCTTAATGCAGCTGAACATCTCATCACCATACTGTACAAACCCCCAAATCCACACCAATATTTTCATGTTCTTACTTTTGACTTTCCTTTTGACAACAAAGCTTGAAAGTTGAGTAGATTCCTCTGTCCCAATAAACTCCATAAAATAGAGTTCCTAATCACATAAATGCACCTATTTTCATTTGAGCAAACACAAAGTAGAAGCCTCTTTCAGACATTTTCTTCAACATCTAAATGTATAGATTGAATTGCTAAGGAATATGACATTCTATATTCATTATAAGACTTCTCATGCATCCATATCATTAGATGTGAGAAGGAAGAAAAGGAGGGAGGGTGGAAAGGAGAGAGGGTGGAAGGGAGGGAGGGAGGAAAAGGAAGGAAGGAATAATAATACACTTTATTTGTATTCTGCCCTTCTCTCCAGAGGGACTCAGAGTGGATTACAGTATCTACTAGGCTTGATCGATCCACGAAAAATTTGATTCTAAACTCGTTTCAAAACTAGAGGGGGGCAGCTTTTCGTTTCTGATGGTATTTCCGAATTTGGCCCCCCAAAAAATTCGAAATTAACGAAAATTCGTTATTTTCAAAATTAATTCGTTAATGGCGGACGCGCATGCGCAATTCCCAAAAACAGCACAGAGGGAGAGGACTTTACAGGACTCTCCCACCCTCATTTTTTGAGTGATCTTCTTCCAACTTGGTACAGTGGTAGAACACATTTAACACTGATAGCTCACCAAAATTTGGAACGTTTCCCTTATCCTCTGATTTTTGGCGAATTTTCATAGCTTTTATAATAAACCATTTTTTAATAATTGCAGAAATCTGTTCCTGGTTTGAAAGTCTTATTTCCTGTTAAATTGGGTTGTCTTTACTGTGAAAGTCATTGTTCTACTTCAGAAACTTTGTTTTTGTGGCTGAAACTTTGTTAAATTGGTGTGTGTGTGATATATACTGTGTATATATATATAGTCCCTGCATAATGTGTGTGTGTGTGTGCGTGTGTGTGTGTATAGGAAAAGGTAAAGGTATCCCTTGACGTTAAGTTCAGTCATGTCTGACTCTGGGGGTTGGTGCTCATCTCCATTTCTAAGCCCAAGAGCCAGTGTTGTCCATAGACACCTCCAAGGTCATGTGGCCGGCATGACTACATGGAGTGCCATTACCTTCCCGCCAGAGCGGTACCTATTGATCTACTCACATTGGCATGTTTTCAAGCTGCTAGGTTGGCAGAAGCTGGAGCTAACAGCGGGCACTCACTCTGCTCCCGGGATTTGAACCTGGGACCTTTCGGTCTGCAAGTTCAGCAGCTCAGTGCTTTAACACACTTCGCCATCGGGGCTCATGTATATATAATATACATACACATACACACAATGTGGAGAATATGTGGAAAGGTAGATAGATAAGTTGGGAGCCACAGCGAAGGCACCTTCCTGGGAGCAAGGTCTAATAATAATAATAATAATAATAATAATAATAATAATAATAATAATAATAATAAATCCCTTACAATATCCAAGATGGCTCACTGCTACAGAATCTTGGGAGGTTTAGTTTGATATGGTACCATTATTGGCAGAGAAAGCTAAGCTGTAGGAGTTGAAATCCAATCATTTATCCTCCCTATAGAATCAATTTTATATGCATTTTTAGCTACAGAAAAGCTAAAATCAGGACAGTAAAAGAACAACACCCAGAAAATGGGAATTCCAGACAGGAAACAATCAGGGCCAGCTAATACCTCCCAACAAAGGATTCCCCCAGGTAGGAAGTAGCCAGGCTTTGAAGCTGCAAGGCTATTCAATGCTAATCAAGGTGACCAATTGCAACATTCACACTTGCCTCCCACAGACAAGAGTTCTTTCTCCCACCCTGGACCTTCCACAGATATATAAACCCCACTTGCCTAGCTTCGCACAGACGTCAAAACCTCTGAGTATCAGGCCTGAGCTGAGGTGAGGCGGCGGCGGCCATTTCCCCCCTCCGTCTTCCTCCTCCTCCTCGGCCTCCTTCCCCCTCGGCCCCTCCCATTGGCTGAGCCCGTGACGCCCCTTTTGCTGAGGGGCAAAAGGAAAGGGCCTGAATGGTGGGAGTTTGGGTGATTTGCAAAAGCTTTTTTTTCCTAACGAAAAAAACGACGACATAACGAAAAACGGCCTCTCGCGATTCGAAACCGCGATATCCAGACGTGTGGACAACCAATGCCGTATATTGCTTCAAAACAAACGAAAATAACGAATTAATAACGGTTAACGGGGGAAACGAATTATTTGAGCAAGCCTAGTATCTACAGAGCTGACAAAGGCAAACATGCAATGCCTTATTTATAAACATATAATGAGAAACACAAGACAGACAAAAGCAAAGACTTCTTTCATTTCCGGCTGTGAAGGTGGTGCTCATCTCTGGCTCTGGGAGATGCTCTTCTCCATTTTCATGCCTGCATGATTACCTTCTGGTCGTGTGGCCACCATGATTGTTTGGAGTGTATTTTATTGCCTTTTCCCGCTGAAGCGGCACTTATTGATCTACTCACATTTACATATTTTCATACTGCTAAGTTGGCAGGAGCTGGGGCTAACAGCGGGAGCTCACTCCGACCTGTGATTTCGAACTGCCGACCTTCACGTCAGCAGGTGAGCTGTTCAGCAGCACAATGATTTAACTCATTGGGAAGGAAGGCAAGAAGGAAGAAAGGAAAAGTCTTACCTGTAGATTTACTTTAATACCTTCAAGCTCTTTGGATGTCTTTGACAGCTGGCGAAGAATATTGCTTCTCTCTTTAAAGACTTCTTTAAGTTGCCTTTCCAGCTCTTCATAGCCCTGTCTAACACATAAAAACCAGTGGTGAGATTCTCTCAAAATGAGCACTTGCAAACAGAAACCATTAAGTTAGAGATCTAGTTTACATCTGGGCAAAAGCAGGACCACATGTCATCACTGATAGAAAGGTACTCATAGAGATCTTCCTTCTGTACTATCACCTTGTCAGCAAGACTGCGAGCCTCAGTTATGACAAGAAAATTAAATATTTCATTTGGGTTTGCAAAGGTGAGTTCAGCATTTGGGCTTTTAACATATCACACTGATGAAATTGCAGTTTTCTGGGCTCTGCTCAAATTCTGGGCATGATAGTTTGCCTTGAAAACATTAACTGGCATGGCCACCACTTTTATTTTGATTTGATTTCAGTCTGAAAGTAAATATCTAGTTTCTATGGGAACAAACATAGGAGGCAAAATGTTCTGGAAGTGCTTTCTCCAACAGTTCAGGGCAGAAAGAGCATAATGAATGAACTTTCATTACTGTAGCCAGTGAAAGAAGACTTTGGGTAAATCTGCACAATAGAATTAATGTAGTTTGACAGCATGTTTCGGGCCCATAGGAAAGTCTATCTGGAGCCTGAAAGCTGTCCATGTGAGAATAGCACATGAACCAAAGATCTAGTGAGTCTTTATCATTATAGTTAAATATATTTAAGAATATGAAAAAAAAATCACTGTTTTTCATTTTTGGGCAAGACACACTATTTTGAAAGGAGAATATTCCACTCTTTGCAAGAGGTCACATTTCTAACATATAGTTAAAACACCTGGTTTGTTTTCAAATTATCTGAGATGCTATATAGGAAACATGGAATATGCTGCCTTGGAGGATGGCAGGATCTCCTCCTCTGGAGGTTTTTAAACAAAAACATTTGTCAAGAATATTTTGATTGTGTGTCTCTGCATGGCAAGGGGTTGGACTTGATGACTCTTGTGATTTTTTCCTAATCTATGATTCTATGAATGTAACCATCTCACAAACATAGTTCTACACCTTTCTTTTTCTCTACGGCAGCCAAGACCTACCACAATTGCTATTAAATGGTCATGAAAGTGGAAGGGAAAGAAAAGAATAGGCAATTTACAAGAGAGATGGGAAGAAGAATGACCAGATTGTTGTTTTGATGCCTCATTCATGCTCAAATGGGGCAGGAGAGAGGAGTGCATCCCTGTTACTCAGATTATCACACTATACTTCAAAGAGTTGGCATCACACTTTAAATCCCGTGGCTGTTTCTTGCAGAATTCTGAGAATAGTGAGACCCAGAACCTCTCTCTGAGAATTTTAAAAGCCCCTCCCTAAATTGCAAATCCCAGGATTGCAGTCATAATATTTAAAATGGAATAACAACTATTTAATAGTGTAGTGTGATCATTTGCTCACCTCCCTTCTCCTTCCTTGTAGTATAAATGTTCCCTTGGGTACTGGCTGCTGCATGACTAACAAAATGGAGATTTTGGATGAGGTGCAAGAGACTAGAGTGCAACCCATTGTAGCCCATTTCAAAAGGTTCATACAATCAATGACAATTCTGATTTAGTCTTGACTACAGTATACCTATTGAATCCATGACATTGGTCTTCATGTTGGTTCACTATCACAAATTGAACAAATGAGACTAACCAACACAATGCCATCTTTTAGGTGCATGTATGTCTCTACAAGGTTTCTGACGATCAGGTTTTCTGCAATTTCCACAAAAGATCCCTATGCAAAATGTGAAGTTAAGCCCATATGCATACCTAGGAAGCAACAAAAAGACTGGCTGATTGATCATGAGAGATCAAATAAGTTATTCACTGCTGCTAAGGTCATTAGTCCATGCAGCAAAAAAACATTCTTTCTCAGTTTATCACCTTACAGTCTGAAAAAAATGTGGACAATTCCACTAAGACTGACAAAAATATTCTAACTGTATTATGGCAAGGATAAAGATGATCATTATGATGATGATTAAAATGTGCAATGTCTCATTTACTGAGAGAGGATGAACGGAACAAGACAGCATTAACATCCCTGTTTATTTTATATTTTTGTTTGAATTATAATTATTTCTAAACTTGCTAATAAGCTAGGGAAATCAGAGTCCACACATATGTGCCCTTTCCATTCTCATTTTTGATCAGGCATTTCCTCTTTGAGAACTGTGCTTATTTTCTGAAGAAATAAAATTCAAAGTAAAACAGAAATTTAAACTAGTGTATTTCTGAATTACAGCTATGCTAAACTAGCTCTCAATTTCATAATTAAAAAGGAAGTTCCATTTATTTCCTCATAGAAGTGGTAACAGTTATCAAGCTTCTGTTTGAAAGTCTAAGAATGCATTATTAAAATGCTGGTTTTGTGAATTATTATTATTATTACTATCATTAACTTTATGTAGATCCCACTTGTAGACACAAGGCAGCTAGCAACTACACAATCTAATGATAATTTAAAACAAAGCAAATACAAAAACGAAAAACAATTAAATATTCATATGTGGATATAAAATTAAAATACAAATAAAATACAATTAAATATAGTATGATTTGGGAATATGTGGAGAAAATTTATAGAATGTGTAATGTGTATATATAGAAGGTAAGGGGAACAAACCTGTAATAGATTTTGGAAATAAGTGTTGTAACTAGCTGGTCTGGGGTGAAGGGTCAGCACTAGATGAAGGGTAATCAAGGGGAAGGTAGAGGATAATATAACAAGTATGTAATAGAGCTAGAGGATGAATATATTTTAGGAGTCAAGACATACATATTTCTGTATTGTAATCTGTTATGGAGAAGTGTTATGTACAAGAGAATGTTGCAATGTACCTGTTAAATTTAAACTAGCTATCTTCCCAAAATCCCACCCACAACCTCCCCAGCAGCTTCATTCTCCCTCAAATGTCTGCTTGCACAGAAGTCTCTTTAGCTGTTTGAGGAAGGCTAGCAGGGATAGGATGATCCTTGTCTCTCTTGAGTCGCAGTTCCACAGTCCGGGAGCAGCCACCAAAAAGACCTTCTCCCTTATTCCCACTTAATATGCTTGCTTGCTTGCTTGCTTGCTTGATGTTGGAACAGAGAGAGGGCCCTCCTCAGATGACTATAGGTGTGTGACAGGTTCATAGAAAGAGATGCAGTCCTTCAGATAACCTGGACCAGAGCCATATAGGACTCTATAGGTTAACACCAGCACTTTGAATTGTGCCCAGAAATGGATTGGAAACAAGCGGATCTGTTGCCACAGCAAACGCTCCCTGTAGCCAGCCCCAGTTAGCAGTCTGGTTGCTGCTTTTTGGACCAACTGAAGTTTCTGAGCACTTTTCAAAGGCAACCCCACATAGAATGCATTACAGTAGTCCAACCAAGATGTAACTAAGGCATGAACCACCATGGCCAGATCTGGCTTCTCTAGGAATGGACACAGTGGGCGCACCAACTTTAACTGTGCAAAAGCACTCCTGGTCACTGCTGATACCTGTGCCTCCAGGTTTAGAGCTGAATCCAGGAGTACTCCCATACTGTGAACCTGCATTTTCAGGAGAGTGTGACTCCATCTAGCACAGGCTGGTTCCCTATTCCCAGAACTGCCTTTTGACTGAACAGGAGCATCTCTGTCTTATCTGGATTAAGCTTTAATTTGTTCGCCCTCATTTAGTCCATTACAGTTGTCAGGCACCAGTTTAACATGGGAACAACTTGCTTGGAATTAAGTGGGAAACAGTAGTAGAGTTGGGTGTTATGTGTGTATAGATGGCACCACAATCCAAAACTTTGGATGACCTCTCCCAGTGGTTTCATGTAGATGTGAAATAGCATGGTAGGCATAACTAAACCCTGAGGGACCCCACAGGTCAGTGGCCAAGGAGTTAAACAAGAATAATCCCAACACCACCTTCTGAGAGTATCCCTCCAGGAAGGAACGGAGTCACTGAAGAACAGTACCTCCAAGCCCCATGCCAGAAAGGCGACTCAGAAGGGTACCATGGTCGATGATATTGAAAGCTGCTGAAAGGTCCAGCAGAGCCAGCAAATACATACTCGTCCTGCCCAGTGAATCAGAATATGACAAGAGCTAAGTATATTGTATGTAAGAATTAGGTGCACGAATATGTATGCATGTGTGTTTGTGTTAGATGTAAATGTTTATATATTTTAAAAACATGGGAGTTTTAAAAGTACTAATTTGAAATTTTGCCCTATATGGCTTAGCAACCAAAGTACTACTGAGTATATTAAACAGCAAGGCAATCTACTATGCATTTTTGCTGCTGTAATGCATTGATTAATAGTCATCAGAAATAAAAACTGCTTATCAGAAAAGGAAACTGCTAGAGTGAAACTGCACAGCTGACTAGCTTCATCATAGTATGGGTTGTTGTTTATGCCCCAGAGAATATCAATAATAAAGCATTTAATTTGGTTGTGCTTTGCAATTCAAGTTTTCTTCGTTGTATGATCCACAAGTAATGCCAATAGTTGATAAAGGCAGTTTCAGCAGTTCATGAAAGCCAGAGTGGCAAACATGAAGCACATGAGCTGCAAGTGGTTGCTGAAGTATCCTTATTTATTTATTTATTTATTTATTACATGCATTTATACCCCGCCCTTCTCCCCGAGCGGCTTACATTCTGCCACGAGGGCCAGCAACAAATATACTATAAAACAAGACAATTAAAACATGATAAAAAGTATACAAAAATTAAAACGCTGCAAGGCAGCGATGTTGCACATCCTAAGTCATTCAATACTGCTACAATTACAGATTTGTGACCCGATTACATCAGCCAATGAGCTTATTCGCTGAATGCCTGGGCGCAGAGCCAAGTTTTTAGTTTTCTTCTAAATCCCAGGAGGGATGGGGTTTCCCGGATATCGCTGGGGAGGGAGTTCCACAGTTCCTTCACAATGGGTCCACCACAAAATCCCCTGAATTTGTTTTTTTTTAAAAAAAAAAATATAGATGAAAAAATTAGGCCAAGATTCTGCTTTGCCAGATGTAACCAATGCCCCTTCTACACTGCCATATAAATCCAGATTATCCATCAGATAATCCACATTATCTGCTTTTAACTGGATTATTTGAGTCTACACTGCCATATAATCCAGTTCAAAGCAGATAATTTTTATTGGTTTTTATATTGGGTTTTATATGGGTTTCTGAGGCACTCCATATCAACACACTGTGGAATGATCTCTTCCACTTGTAGGGTATATTAAGAACAGCAGCTGGCACTTGGTCCTATCATAAATATGTCTTTCCTTCTGAGAGAGCAGCAGCAGCAGAAGACAAAGGAGCCTCTCCAATCGGCTGTTCTCAATGAACCGTTCAACTGGAAGAAGTTTGGAATCACATTCAGCCATTCATGACTGCAAAGATGAATCCTTAAAGTTACAGGTTCATAGATCCATCTTAAAATCGTGTAACTACTGAGCAGGATACCTGCCAAGATTTTGCAAAAAGCAATTCCAAATCCTCAGTTGCAAAATATACACTAGATGCAAGTATATTTCACTGCCAGGTTGTTTGAGGGGGGAATATGCTGCCTTGGAGTGTGGTGTAATCTCCTGTGGAGGTTTGTAAACAAGAAAATGGAGGTCCATCTGTAGGGAGTGTTTTGATATGTGTACCTACATGGCAGGGATTTTGACTGGATAGTCATTCGATCTTATCATAAAGGCCAGGTGAAGCATCCCGCTTCACCTGACTTCTGGTGAGGAAAGAGGCAGTGGGGCGAATCTGTTGCCCCACATATATCTCCCTCTCACAGTGCTTTTCTCATCACAAGGGGGAAAATTTGCACTTGCGGGGAGGCTTCGTATTGATGAGGTTGTTAGTGGTCTCTTCTAACTCTATGATTCTATGAAGTATAAAAGAGTATTTTCTAGGGGAAATTTTAATCCCATGTATAAAAATCTTACGCATTTTAAATAACATTAAAATGCATATATTTTGAACATTTCATGCCAAAGAATCTTTTGAAGAATTAGGCATACATGTGCATACAAAATCTATTTACACAGCCTTAAAAGGAATGCTCAAATTTATTTGGAAAGAGATGGAATTAATATGTGCCAAATTCAATTAACTTGAAAATGAATTTAAGAGATTTTCCTGTATCTTACGAGTAACATTAGATAGGCCAAATGTCAAAGTAGCAAGGATAAGGCTGTGAAAGATTAGAAAAGAGAAACTAAGGAAGAGAAGAACATGAATCCCCGAGTTCTGAGTTTGGATCACAAGTCCAATAAGAGTTCTATGGGGTAGGGTAATATAGGGATGATTTTTTGAATACAAATGACTGAAATATGGAAAAAAGAACAACACAGAGAAGAGAAGATTAAAATAGGCAGAACTAAACCAGCAACCAGGTCTCAAAGCACATACTAAATTTAAATGTGGGTGGGCTAAATTAGGGAATAAAAGAAGGTGGGTGGGGTCACTTCTGGCATGAGACCACCACACACTACAATGGGTTCCTTTAAACTGTTCCTTTAAGCTCTCTCTGATTTATGCTTTCTTAACAAACACCATGTTGCCATTTCTGTTTAAGAACGGTATTGCATTCATTATGCCTTATATCAGGAAATGCTGTAAAACACAACTTGTTTATGTGCATTCATTTAGAAACCTCATTATAACAGGATGTCTACGCCCCACACTACTGCAGAAATTATACTGTTTAGCCGGTATTTCACCACTCGATATCCATTGGGAAGTAGCAGCCAGTAATGAAAGGACCAAGGCATTGAAATCTCCAGTCCATCAATGATAAAGAGAACGTAACAAAACAAACAATATGGGACTCATATAAGGCAGTAATGAGGGGATACTTCATTCAACAGAAAGCCAGAGCCAATAAAAGGAGAAACTTCAAAATAGAACAAATTAACAAGCAAATAGAAAACAAAGAAAAGATGTTTAAACAACAACCCAAAAATCAAAAAATTAAGAATGAAATAAACGACCTAAAAAAGGATAAACATCATTTAGAACTGGAAAGAATAGCAAAATCACTGAAATATGTGAAACAATATAATTTCGAAAATGCAAATAAACCAGGGGCCTGGCTGGCAAGAAAGATAAGAAAGAAAAAACAACAACAGCAAATAATAAAGATCAAAGACAAAGACAAAGAATATATGAGGGATGAAGAAATAAGAGAAGAATTTAGAAGCTATTACAGCGAATTGTATAAGCAAAAAGGTGAAGATTTGGAAAAAATATCAAAATATCTAGGAGAACAAAAATTGGATAAAATCACAGAAACACAAAGAGAACACCTTAACAAAGAAATAACAGAAGAAGAAATTAAGAAAGCAATAAAAAATTTAAAACCTAATACGGCACCGGGCCTGGACGGATTTACGGCAAGCTTTTATAAAGTTATGAAAGATGAGCTAGCTCCATTTCTGAAAACACTAATGAATCAGGTATTGGAAAAGAAGGTCACCCCGGAATCGTGGAAAGAAGGAGATATCGTAACAATTCACAAAGAAGACACAAACAAATCGGAGGTCAAAAATTATCGCCCAATTTCGTTACTTAATTTGGACTATAAAATTTTCACTAATATATTGGCAAATCGATTTAAAGACTTCCTATCTACATGGATTGGGCCAGAGCAAAAAGGATTTCTTCCGTGGAGGTATATGAAAGAAAATGTAAGATGTATAGTAGATGTAATAGAATACTATGAAACATATCATCAAAAAGAATTGGCACTATTTTCGATTGACGCAGAGAAGGCATTCGACAATTTAAATTGGTCATTCATCAAATTATTATTTAAAGAAATTGATATAGGTTATCAATTCTATAATGCCATTGATGCGATATATACGGAACAAAAAGCAAAAATTTTAGTAAATGGACAATATACAAAAGAAATACAAATCAATAAGGGAACTCGTCAAGGATGCCCATTATCACCTCTAATCTTCATCTTCGCAATTGAAATCTTAATAAGAAATATTAGAAAGGATAATCAATTAAAAGGAACAAAAATAGCAAATTATGAATTTAAACTGAGAGCCTTTGCCGATGATCTTATTTGCATTATTGAGAATCCAAAACATCAAATTCAAAATTTGATGGCCGCTCTAAATGAATTCAAGTCCCCAGGGCCAGATCAGCTACATCCAAGAGTATTGAAGGAACTAGCGGAAGTTATTTCAGAACCACTGGCAATTATCTTTGAGAGTTCTTGGAGAACGGGAGAAGTCCCAGCAGATTGGAGGAGGGCGAATGTGGTCCCTATCTTCAAGAAGGGGAAAAAGAACGACCCAAACAATTACCGTCCGGTCAGCCTCACATCAATACCAGGAAAGATTCTGAAAAAGATCATTAAGGAAGTGGTCTGCGAACACTTAGAAACAAATGCGGTCATTGCTAATAGTCAATACGGATTTACCAAAAACAAGTCATGCCAGACTAATCTGATCTCTTTTTTCGATAGAGTTACGAGTTGGGTCGATACAGGGAATGCTGTGGATGTAGTGTACCTGGATTTCAGTAAGGCCTTCGACAAAGTCCCCCACGACCTTCTGGCAAACAAACTAGTAAAATGTGGGCTAGACAAAACTACGGTTAGGTGGATCTGTAATTGGCTAAGCGAACGAACCCAAAGGGTGCTCACCAATGCATCGTCTTCATCTTGGAAAGAAGTCACGAGTGGAGTGCCGCAGGGCTCCGTCCTGGGCCTGGTTCTGTTCAACATCTTTATTAACGACTTAGACGAAGGGTTAGAAGGCACGATCATCAAGTTTGCAGATGACACAAAACTGGGATAGCTAACACTCCAGAAGACAGGAGCAGAATTCAAAACGATCTTGACAGACTAGAGAGATGGGGTGAAACTAACAAAATGAAGTTCAACAGGGACAAATACAAGATACTCCACTTCGGCAGAAAAAATGGAATGCAAAGATACAGAATGGGGGACGCCTGGCTTGACAGCAGTGTGTGCAAAAAAGACCTTGGAGTTGTCGTGGACAACAAGTTAAACATGAGCCAACAATGTGATGTGGCAGCTAAAAAAGCCAACGGGATTCTGGCCTGCATCAATAGGGGAATAGCGTCTAGATCCAGGGAAGTCATGCTCCCCCTCTATTCTGCCTTGGTCAGACCACACCTGGAATACTGTGTCCAATTTTGGGCACCGCAGTTGAAGGGAGATGTTGACAAGCTGGAAAGCGTCCAGAGGAGGGCGACTAAAATGATTAAGGGTCTGGAGAACAAGCCCTATGAGGAGCGGCTTAAAGAGCTGGGCATGTTTAGCCTGCAGAAGAGAAGGCTGAGAGGAGACATGATAGCCATGTACAAATATGTGAGGGGAAGTCATAGGGAGGAGGGAGCAAGCCTGTTTTCTGCGGCCCTGCAGACTAGGACACGGAACAATGGCTTCAAACTACAGGAAAGGAGATTCCACCTGAACATCAGGAAGAACTTCCTCACTGTGAGAGCTGTTCGACAGTGGAACTCTCTCCCCCGGGCCGTGGTAGAGGCTCCTTCTTTGGAGGCTTTTAAACAGAGGCTGGATGGCCATCTGTCGGGGGTGCTTTGAATGCGATTTCCTGCTTCTTAGCAGGGGGTTGGACTGGATGGCCCATGAGGTCTCTTCCAACTCTACTATTCTATGATTCTATGATTCTAAAAGTGGCTTGACAAAATAGAGGAATACGGATCAGTGGCAGGCTTTTACCTAAATAAAAAGAAAACAAAAATTTTGACAAAAATATATCAAAGAAAAAACAAGAAGAAATTGAGAAAGAGGCAAATATTCAAATAGTACCCAAAATAAAGTACTTAGGAATCTGGTTGACAGCAAAAAACGCACATCTATTGAAAAATAATTATCAAATGAAATGGAATGAAATCAAAAAGGACTTACAGAATTGGAAGAATTTGAAAATCTCTATCCTCGGACGAATAGGGATAATAAAAATGAATGTCCTACCAAAATTGTTGTATTTGTTTCAAAATCTTCCAGTGATAAGAAATAACAAACTCTTTTTGGAATGGCAAAAGGAAATTACGAAATTCATTTGGAAGGGAAAAAAGGCAAGAATAAACTATACAATAATGACAGACGAAAAGAAGAGAGGGGGATTTGGACTGCCAAATTTAAAATTATATTATGAATCTAGTGTATTAGTATGGCTAAAAGATTGGGCAACTCTGGAAAAAAACAGCATATTAGCATTAGAGAGCTTCGATTTGAGGAGAGGATGGCACAGCTATCTTTGGTACAGCAAAAGGCTGGTGGAGAAAAACTTTGGAAATCACTTCATCAGATCCGCACTAATAAAAATATGGGATAAATACAAGGAAAGGATTTACAAGAAAACACCCCTTTGGATTTCACCTCTAGAGGCCAACCAGAAAAAATTCTTGGGATGGAGAAACTGGCCAAAATATAAGGAAATATTAAGAAAAAAGGATGGACAATACCATTTAAAATCACAAGAAGAAATAAAACAAAAATACGACAAAATATCGTGGTTTCAATATGCCCAAATGAAAGAACAATTTGGAAAGGACAAAATAATAGGATTTAATGAAACTGATAACTTTTGGGAGGCCCTAATGCAAAATGGAAAAAAAGAAATCACAAGGGTATATAAGAAGCTATTAGAATGGAATATGTGAAAATATGCGCCACAAAGTGGGCAAAAAATATTGGACGCCCAATCATGATGTCAGAATGGGAAACAATCTGGAACACAAAACAAAAGTATACGTACGCCTCGGACCTACAAGAAAAGTGGCTCAAAATGTTTCATCGATGGCATATTACTCCAAAAAAATTAGCAATCATGTACTAGAATACAGAAGATAAATGTTGGAAATGTAAAAAGCAAGTAGGGTCATACTTCCACATTTGGTGGACGTGTCCACAAACAAAATTGTACTGGAAATCCATTAGGCTTGAGCAAATTTTTCGTTAGTTCGTTAAATTCGTTTAAAATTCATTTCATAATTACTTTTGAATTGATATTGAACCATCTGCTCACTGCCTTACAAATATTAGGAATTTGAATAATAAAAGTACCTTTTTTTGTTTGTTTCTGATGTCTTCGGATGTAGCTGTAGCCCCTCTGAGAGGAGAAGCCATGTTGGCATGCCTCTCAGCCAATCAGAGTGGAAGAGGGAGGGAGGGAGAGGCATTGCCATCGATCTGCTAGCATTTTAAAAATGCCATTGAGACGCCCCCCCCCCCCCGCGGGGACCACACCGGCTCAGTAGAAGCCTTCCGCGAAGCAGGGAGGGAGCGAAGAGAAGAGAGAAGAGACATGCCTGCCTGCGCTTGGCCTTCTCCTCGCCCTGCCTCGCCCTGGAGCCGCCGTTTGGTTTTGCTTCTTCAGCCAGGCTTAAATACCAAAACCAGGCTTGCCTTGATGCCTTCCTAAACGGAATCCTTAGAGCCAGAGGATATCCCTTTAAGAGATATCTCCACTGAGGAGATCTCCCGCAAAGGATTCTGGCACCAGCTCAATTGCAACAGATTCAGTGCCATGTCATGTGAGCTGTAGTTTTACAAAGTCCCTAGCCTTCCCTGCAGAAGAGAGCCAGTACCATGCCAAACTACAACTCCCAGTTTTCTGTCAAATTGTTTTGGATTTCAACTCCTACAATTCCTAACTCCAGACATGGGCAAAGTTTGCCCTTGCCTGGTATAGAAGCATTCTATTCTTCTCCAGACATGCCAGCAGTATTAAGTGATAAAATCTTGGGCATTTTTTCCTTTAATGCTAAAAGTTCATAGGTTGTTCAGCAACAGCCTACTGGCTGGGTTGCTATGAGTTTTCCGGGCTCTATGGCCATGTGCCAGAAGCATTCTCTCCTGACATTTCACCCACATCTGTGGCAGACATACTCAGAGGTTTTGACGTCTGTGCGAAGCTAGGCAAGTGGGGTTTATATCTGTGGAAGGTCCAGGGTGGGAGAAAGAACTCTTGTCTGTGGGAGGCAAGTGTGAATGTTGCAATTAGTCACCTTGATTAGCATTGAATAGCCTTGCAGCTTCAAAGCCTGGCTGCTTCCTACCTGGGGGAATCCTTTGTTGGGAGGTATTAGCTGGCCCTGATTGTTTCCTGTCTGGAATTCCCATTTTCTGGGTGTTGTTCTTTTACTGTCCTGATTTTAGCTTTTCTGTAGCTAAAAATGCATATAAAATTGATTCTATAGGGAGGATAAATGATTGGATTTCAACTCCTACAGCTTAGCTTTCTCTGCCAATAATGGTACCATATCAAACTAAACCTCCCAAGATTCTGTAGCAGTGAGCCATCTTGGATATTGTAAGGGATTTATTATTATTATTATTATTATTATTATTATTATTATTATTATTATTATTATTAGACCTTGCTCCCAGGAAGGTGCCTTCGCTGTGGCTCCCAACTTATCTATCTACCTTTCCACATATTCTCCACATTGTGTGTATGTGTATGTATATTATATATACATGAGCCCCGATGGCGAAGTGTGTTAAAGCACTGAGCTGCTGAACTTGCAGACCGAAAGGTCCCAGGTTCAAATCCCGGGAGCAGAGTGAGTGCCCGCTGTTAGCTCCAGCTTCTGCCAACCTAGCAGCTTGAAAACATGCCAATGTGAGTAGATCAATAGGTACCACTCTGGCGGGAAGGTAATGGCACTCCATGTAGTCATGCCGGCCACATGACCTTGGAGGTGTCTATGGACAACACTGGCTCTTGGGCTTAGAAATGGAGATGAGCACCAACCCTCAGAGTCAGACATGACTGAACTTAACGTCAAGGGATACCTTTACCTTTACCTATACACACACACACACACATATGCAGGGACTATATATATATATATATATATATATATATATATATATATATATATATATATATACACATACAGTATATATCACACACACACCAATTTAACAAAGTTTCAGCCACAAAAACAAAGTTTCTGAAGTAGAACAATGACTTTCACAGTAAAGACAACCCAATTTAACAGGAAATAAGACTTTCAAACCAGGAACAGATTTCTGCAATTATTAAAAAATGGTTTATTATAAAAGCTATGAAAATTCGCCAGAAATCAGAGGATAAGGGAAACGTTCCAAATTTTGGTGAGCTATCAGTGTTAAATGTGTTCTACCACTGTACCAAGTTTGAAGAAGATCACTCAAAAAATGAGGGCGGGAGAGTCCTGTAAAATCTCCCCTTGTGCTGTTTTTTTTTTGGCCACTGCGCATGCACGTCCGCCATTAACGAATTACTTTTGAAACTAACGAATTTTTGTTAATTTCGAATTTTTGGGGGGGCAAAATTCGGAAATGACATCAGAAACGAAACGCTGGCGCCCCCTACTTTTGAAACGAGTTTAGAATCAATTTTTTCATGGATCGCTCAAGCCTAAAATCCATACATGAGGAAACACAGAAAATATTACAAAAATCATTTCCAATGAAGCCAGAAATCTATTTACTTGGACTGATGGAGAATACTATGAAACTGAACGTAAATGAGGACAAAATAATTACATACGCAGTGACAGCCACACGAATAACCTTTACTAAATACTGGAAACAAAAAGACATCCCAACAAAACAACATTGGTTGGAGAAACTGAACGATATATGTGATATGGACAAACTAACGTATCTAATGAAAGTAAATAGAGGAAATACAATAAAACGAACTAACTGGGACAAATATGAAGAATATAAGAAAAAACTAAAGGAAAAATAAGCAAAAGGAGAACCCGAGAACACTCATAACAAAACTAGTCCAGTTTATGAAAAAGGAAGAAGATGAAAAGAAACTCAAGCCACAAAGAATAGAAAGCGGAAGGACATATAATACTATTTTAATTTTTTTGTCTTTATTTTCCCTTTTTTTTTCTTTCTCTACCTCCTTCCCTTCTTTTTCTATCTCCCTACCTAACCCTCACTTGCTCCCATTGTCTCATTTTTAATGTATGTGCACGCAAGAAAACTTGAATAAAAATCTAATTAAAAAAAAAAGAAATCTCCAGTCCATCCCACTTGGATATCAGCCAGCATGCCAACACCTTAAATCAAGATATAGTTTTCTAAGATCTACAGAGATACGCACAGGAACACCTCAGCAAGTGAGAGTCCAAAAGTGTCAGGTGAAACCTGGAACCCCAAGCCATGGATGATACCAAATAAGAGACTCCTTCCTGGGCACACAGAAGACTGGGCAATTTGGAAGGCACTGAACAGACTGTGCTTGATATCATGAGATGCAGAGCCAACCTTAAGAAATGGGGCCACAAAGTGGAGCACACAAAATGCAAGTGTGAAGAAGAGCAAACCACAGACCATCTACTACAATGCAGTCTGAGCCCTGCCACATGTACAATGGAGGACCTTATAGCAACACCAGAGGCACTCCAAGTGGCCAGCTACTGGTCAAAAGGCATTCAGTATAATGCCATGTTTTTAGCATTGTTTGTGTTTTTAAATACATTACAACTGTACCCTTGGTTCGCTTCTGACATGATAAATGAATTTAGAAACCAATAATGCTATTCAGTTCATAGAATGGGAAGTAAGAGTTCCTTTCAAGTGGGGGTGTAATTGAAAAAAAATGCCCATAACATGAGTTCTGTAAACAAAGGAACTAACAAGTATGGATATTAATTTGCCACAATTTGGGAACACATTACTTTTTATGTTCTAAAGTTTTTATTTTTCAAAACAAAACAATCCCTTACCAATATCCCTTACCTTTTTTTCTTTTTTCCTCCCTATAGAATTCCACCTTTCTCCCATCCCCCTTTCTCCTCCTTTTTTTCCCTTTCTTAAAAATCCCCTATGTATGTATATTTTATTTTTTATTGAAAATGATTTAATAAAAATATTTTTAAAAACAAATAAACAATCCCTGAACATAGTCCTAGAATCATAGAATAGTACAGTTGGAAGAGACCACATGGGCCATCTAGTCCAACCCCCTGCTAAGAAGCAGGAAATCGCATTCAAAGCACCCCCGACAGATGGCCATCCAGCCTCTGCTTAAAAGCCTCCAAGGAAGGAGCCTCCACCACGGCCCCGGGGAGAGAGTTTGATTCCACTTTGTTTCCTTTTTTTTTCAAGAGATAATAAGATATTCTGTAACATTGCTTGTTATTTATGTATTTAATTACATTATTCCTAATGTTTCCAGTGGAATGAGTCACAGCACAAACTGAAAGACAGTGGCTTTCCACTTCAAACAAGGCCAAATTACATTTATTAGCATGAGACTTTCTGCATATTTGGGATTTGGTTTGTTACCTTACAACTGTAGAAAAGGAACAATACCTTGCAATATCTTTAGAGCCTAGCATGTCCAGTTTTTAAAAGTATTACATGGGAGAAAAGTCCATGATCTGGCAGTAACATTAGTCAATAATGTTTTCATAATCAACCCTGAAATAACAATTCAGAAACAGAAAGTTTGGGTAAATAACAGGCCACTTTATTGACATAGGACCTATTTAACCTATCTAATTTAATTATGCAGAAGAATTGTGGAGAGGCAGGAAGCAACCAAATTAAGGTATCAACCTATGACTTCCTCAGCCAGCTTACTTTGCTGGGTAGACTGTTTTCTGGAAGGCAAATCTATAGTATTCTCTCTGAAATCACAGAAACTTAAAAGATAGACAAATTCCTCATGTTAATTTCAAGAAAAAGCTCTTTCACAGGTTCATACTGCATAGAGAGCTGGCCTTAAATAGCTGAAGTTCTTCTCCCATGACATGATGCCTTATTGGTGCTTCATACCAAATGCCCTTGTCATTCTGTCGCCTCATCCAAAGTGCCTCTTGCTAGCTTTGAATTATATAAACAAATAATCTGAGTTGATAAAGAGTTGAATTTAATATTCCTCCCAAATAATATTGTACATATTTCCTTCATATCAATATGGACAACCTTAATTGACCTATCATACTGTGAACTGAAACCTGTTACTTTCGTCACTCCACGTTCTTCCTGCTTCAGTACATTTGTGATATGACAATTGTATAATGGTCTGTGCTTAATGGGGAGCATTTTTAACTCTCTTCTTCCTCATGGCCCTTTCTGTTCATGTCATTGAATAAAAAGTGATACTGTAAACAAACACAAACTTTCATTCTTCAAACAATGACACATATGCTTATTTTAGTGGATTAAATTTCTACTTTATTGTATAATTATCTGTTACATTTATCTTTTATTGCATGATTTCACAGTGCTTGCTGCTTATCGTATCTTCAATGGAGGCAGGAAGATGATTGCATGAATGTATCCTTTGGAATTAACAATTAGATATTTATTCAACATTTAATTTAAATGCCACCTTTCTAAATACTTGTCACATTACTAAGTGAAATTTCTGTGTACAATATAATACCAAATCCAGTAAATCCATAATACACTGTACTGTTGTCTCTCCACACTGGCGAGTTTGACTTTTGTGTATGTGATTATTCACAGATTTGTTTAAAATGATGTCTCTAGGAATCTCTAGAACTTCCAATGTAACACTATAGTCATCTTCCTTTGGTCATGCTAGAGGACCTAGAGATTTCTCTAGAAAAGACCTCGCTGGGAATCTCTACACCAGTGGTTCTCAACCTGGAGTCTCCAGATGTTTTTGGCCTTCTACTCCCAGAAATCCTAACAGCTGGTAAACTGGCTGGGATTTCTGGGAGCTGTAGGCCAAAAATATCTGGGGAACCACTGCTCTAGACCTTCAAGTGTGATTCTATGATCAGCTTCCAGCAGAAGTCAACTCTTGAGTCATGCTGAAAAACCTAAAAAATTCCTAGATTGGTGTTCTCTCAGAATTTTTTTTAAAAAAAACAGCATTTCTTTTTATTTGTGGTTTTTCACTTTAATTGAGATTCTATTCCTTAACTCCAAAAATGTAAAGGGTTGACACCACACTGAATTATCAATGCATGTACACTTTAGTACATGATCAATGTGGGCAAATATCACACATACCAGAGAAATGCAGATCTTAATAAGAATAATTTCTTTCACAGTGAACAGGGAAAATTGCACTGTAATACTGGGAATTGCTACTGAACTAACTACATGATTTACATGTTACATTTGTCCATGCAGTTTCAGAAATGTGAATGGTTAGATCATCTAACCATATAGAGAGGAGATTTGTAAGAGATCTTTTTCCTTTCAGCAGCTAGACTGTTTTTTTTAAAGGCTAGCATTTTTATTATTTATTATTTATTTATTACATCACTTCTACCCCGCCCTTCTCACCCATCAGGGGACTCAGGGCGGCTTACAAATTTACCAAATCCTTTAAGTCTATTCTGGACCTGATCTTACAAACTGCATATTGCATTTCTCCCTCTTTCATTTGATATTTATGTGCTAACCCATCTGAATCTAAATCCAAAGCTGATAAAATTAGTGGGCCATATTTCCACTTGTAAAATATAACTCTACAATAGTCTGGGTTGCCTGTCGAATCAAAGAGAGGAGAGATATAGCACTTGACAATATGCAAAGGTAATTTGTAGCTTGTTGTCTGAAATCTGTCCTCAATTTATTAACTTCAAAACCTAAGTGAAATTTTGATACTGGAATGTGTGGTTTCAAGAATAAGTACTGGCTTGAACGTTAAATCTACGTTTCCCTGTTTTATGCTTGTTCACAAGGTGTCACCCTCCAATGTTTAAAAGTTTATAATTCCTGAACTTTGTTTTACTTCCCTCTCAAATAAAAATGTTTGCATTCTTAAAAGGTTCCAATAGTAGAGAAAACTTGTGAAATTCCAAGATAAATTTGAAGTATGCTTGTGGGAGTAGAAAATTGGCATAGATGGAAAGATGTTTTGCCACACCTACACAGACCACTTAGGTAAATATGAGCCTCATGATGGCCTTAATATGGTTTTGCTCTGTGTTGCTTTAAGTTGGGTGGAAAACTGAAGTTTCAAAAATGGAGTGGACCTTATGTTCAGTGTCACTTTAAATTTTGTGAAATACGATAGTTAGCCTTGAAACAATCACAAAAGATACAATTAGCTGTTAAATAATGAATACATTTGGGGGGGGGGCATCCTTTTTTTAATATTGTTAGATGATTTGTAACTAGTACAGTGGGTGTTTTCTATGCAAAATGTTCAATCACTAACAATCACTAACACAGGACTTGGAAAGCCTTCAGTGGAACTCCACTGAACCTCTGCCAGATAGTGATAATGGAATGGTGTTAGTTTCTTACCCATGTGTAGGATCCCCCATATATGTTGGTTCATAGCTTTGTATGATTCTCATTGTTCTCATTCAGTTCAGGATTATGGGAGCTGAATTGCTTATCCATGATCATTGCACTTAGAGATCTGTGTCCTTATAAGGTGCATATCTATCTGTCACTGGCAAATGTCCATGAATATCCATGAAGAAATGGACAACAGTAGTCATTTAATTATGCATTTCTTTTTTCATTCAGTTACACAATGTTCCCATTCAACACAATGATTGCAAACAACAATCACCGCACCTCATAAAGTTTCACATGCAAAGATTTACATTGTACAATAGTGATGTGGTGGCCTTTTGCCCAATAGTAAGTTAGATGTAGCACTGAACTGTCTTAATCCAAAGCAATTTCCAAGTATATTTAATACAGTTTATAATTTCAGTTGATGGCAGAAGATGTCATTCCATGTGGCTGAGGATATATCTATATACATTTGCTGCTTTGTTCTGTTTAATAATGATAAAAGACTAGTCTTATGGTGCAGAATATAAAAATAGCAGTAGCATATGATTGTAGTAGCAGATGGGGTTACTTTCCCAATCAAGGAATGCAATTCATAACTGAGACATGAACTTCATCGTCTGCCTGAAATTTTTAAGTTCTACCCTTTTATCTCAGTGGATTCTTTTACGAGATTTGTTTTTACATTTCAGGCATCATTTAAGACCATGAAGCAGCATTGGCAAATCATAAATGTGGCAAGTCTGCTTTACTAAGTGTTTATAAATAATGGTCCTATATTGAGCAATATAATTCTTCCTTCCATGTATTGATAGGAAATAAGATTTAAAAATGTTACCTAACTATTAGGGAACCCTAGTAAAGAGAATCTAGATGAATAAGAATCTTCACAATTTGGAAAATTATTCTGAAAATAAAATAAAATGTGTGTACGGAAAATGAAATTTTCTGCACAGAAATGTTATTTTCTGGATAATTAGCCAAAAGGTCACATCACCACTGTACAATATCAATCTCTGTATGTGGAACTCTACAAATTGGAATGATTATTCTTTGTGAATTTTTTTGGACACAAAACCTGTTTTCTGCAGATAATATGTTGTTTTCTGTGCAAAAAAATTAAATCAATTTTTCTACAAAGAAATCCTCAACAGCAAATAGTTTATGAAGTGAAAACAATGGTTGCATTCTTTGTTCTTTCCAATGAGAATAAAAACATACAAAGATTTATATCCCTACCTTCTACATATTGTGAATATAATACTCAGAAGAGGGAACAACGTATCTAACTTATCTGTGTTCTATCAGATAGAACATTTGAAATATTTATTGAATATTGGTAAGAACAGCACCACACATTTATAGAAATGAGATTTGTGGCAGGATGTCAAGAAATTTGGAAAAGTTTATTATTCAGTTAATGGTTAGAAATTGTAGCTCTAAAGTGAGACATACTTTTCTAGGTGATATGAGTGAAAATTTACAATGGGTAAGGAAATTCTATTATGAAATATCTGTTCGCATATATTTTCATTTAGATAACATTATACAGTACTTTAAAACACCTTGACTTGTATTAATATAATGAATTATCACTAGGATGGTTTGTTATTAAAGCATCAGGAACAGTCAAAATAATTTAGCAGTTTTTGTAGTTTTGCTTATGCTATGAATCCGTGGTTCATTTTTATTTTATTTTTTTACAATAGTTTCCCCAAGAGTGCTCCATTGATTTAGCCAGCAACCACAAATTAATATTAGTATAGGACAGTTTTGCCCTGTAAAAATGATTACTTGGTTATTTTCTACAGTCCCTTTGGAAATGGCTGTCATCTCACACCATATTGGATATATTTTTGCATGTGACATTTAAAAAAATCTTTCAATGTTTTATGCTCCCTGAAATCCATTAAACCTGCAGCAATATGGTTATAAATACAATCAATGTGGTTTAGTACAATTTTATTTTGCACTCAGTCCAACAAATTACAAAAGGTTACACAATTGTTCATCAGTGCCCACTGATCTGCCAGATATCTTTATAGTCAAACACAGAGACACATATTTCAAAATTATCTAAGAGGCTCCCTTTCAACTAAGGTTAATGAAACACAGCTGCTAATTTTTCATTAGCTTGATTGTTGTAATGGAGGTATATTGTTAACCCAGAAAAGGAGAGGAGGGACAACAATCAGAGAATGAAAAAAGTAGTTCTGGGCAGAACAAAAATGGCTCCCTGCTCTCTTAGCCATATTTTTAAAGTGCTGAATAGGGAAGAGATCAATTTTACCTCACATTCTAAACTGGGGTTGTGAAATTCTGAAGTAGTTATATCAGTAGCAAGAAATTTATAACAGAAAATACAATGAGAGGCTTCTCATTCTTTTTCTTTTCATATTTTCCTTTCTAGGTTTTATTTAAACATTTTGCCACTGCATTTCCATGTGACAGCCAGCTATCCCACCATTAAATGCATGTGTTTTTAAAGGAAACTTGTGTATATATTCCATAAGAAAGCTTACAAATCTTCAAGATACGTATCCAAGGCTCTTGTTCTTGCCTTATTTCTTTTGTGTATGTATGCCCTTAGATTACCTGTTGACTTTAGAACCTCCATTAATTTCATAGAGTTTTGTTAGGCAGGGAGAGATGTCTTGCCATACTTTTGCCATAGAGGGCAAGAAGTTCAATCAATTGCTGGGTATGTGAAAGTAATTTGACCAGCTTTGACTACCATCAGCAACCCTTGCTTTTTAAAGAACATTACATATGGTAGGTGTGCCTTTGGTTTTAGCATGATTTGGATTAGCAGGTATTTCAATTTGGCTACTTTGTTCCAATAGACCATCTGTTACTGCTTTTACTTGTTGGCCTATCACAAAATTGGGCTTCCAGTTCTAAAGAATCCTGGGACATGCCTTACCATTTCTCCTCCAAATAAGTATTGTTAGACAGCACTCAAGGAGATACAAGTGTATATACTAGATTTGTGCATTTGTTGTGTATGTCTTTGGGACTTGTAAATTCTTTGGATGTCCAGCACTTCCAAAGGTATTCTGACGCACCTGCGAGCAGCCCCCCCCCCAAACATTAAGAATTTGAACCATAGGAAACCACTGATTCTTATGGCTTGGATGTTTTCAGATGTAGCTCTGACATAGCTAAAATTCACAAGGCAACCAAGCCCTGCTGAGAGGTGAAGCCTAACTGTGGGCTTGTATCTCAGCCAATCAGGGGTTATGTAGGAGGGGGGCAGCATTTGCAGAGCAGCCACAGCAAGCCTCATTCTCACTGGGAAAGGAATCGAGGAGCATGGAATGCAGTTAGCAAGGAATCGAGGAGCATGGAATGGATAGCAAGGAAGGGAGGCAGGACAACATCAAGGGAGAAGGAGAAGGGAGAAAAGATAGAAATAAAGAGAGAGGGAAAGAAAGTGTATTTTTGAAAAGTGCTGTTGGCTGCTGCTAGTCAAATGCTTCATTAACATTTTAAATTGAATTATATATCATTTAGCCTAGTTTTGTTTTCTTTTTTGTAATATTTTATTTGTAGTTAGAAGCATTTGCAAGGAATTATTCTTTCAGTCATTATCATTAAAATACAGAAGAGTGAACTGTATGTGTGTGTATGCATGCTAATATTGAAAAACCAACAAGCCACAATTTAAAAGTCTTAAAACTACACACTGAACCTCACCCAACAAATGAAAAAATAAGGCCCTTTATCAAAAGCTTTTTGTTTTTCAACAAATTTGATATACTATTCTATCAATATTACATCTGTATGACCTCTCTCTGTCATAAAAGTAACACTCGGTCAACCCAACCCAACAAACCAATCAATACTAGACCCTTTTCAAAAGCTTTTTTGTTGTTCAAGGAGTTGGATATACTATTGTATCAGTATTATATCTCTCAACCCAACCCAACAACAATATTTTTTTCTTAATTTAGAAGCTGCATGCCATGGCTATCTATCAGTAGAGTTTTTATGGTGCCCATCTGCCTGTAAGAAGGGAGTAGGACTAGATGGCCCTAGGGGGTCCCCTCCAACTGTATGATTCTATGAAAATGAGGAATTGGTTGATATTGGTTTCTTCTATTGGTTAATATGAGGGACATTCAATACTGTGCCTTTTTTTATAAAAAACATTTTTGTCAAACATTTTAAAAATTACCACAAATTGATAGATGTATGAATATTTCTGAAAGTTGGGAGGAATGAACCCCTATTACCTTGTATCATTATCTAAAAAATTCAAGGAAGTAGCTCTTGTATTTTTTAATGTATTTCATTAAAAAAAATCCTTAATAATTAGAGGATCATCAAAATGTTCTGAAGTTTGGTGGGCTAAGAATGGGAAATATGTTGTGCCACCATAGCAAGTTTCATAACCTACAAACTATCTACAGACCCACTAAGAAAATCCAACAAATGCTACGTTCAGCAAAGGACAAGAGTGATCTTCTCATCTCTGTAGGAGTCTACATAGGGACCACCAAACGCAGCATTGCCCAAATACGAATCAAGGAACACGAAATGCACCTCAGACTAACTCAACCAGAGAAGTCTGCCATAGCAGAGCACTAGAGGAACAATCTGGACACAGCATATTATCTGAGAACAAAGAAATGCTGGACCAATTTAACAACTACCATGTCAATCTACACAGAGAAGCCATTGAAATCCACAAGCATGTGGACAATTTCAACAGAAAGGAGGAAACCATGAAAATGAACAAAATCTGGCTACCAGTATTAAACTCTAAAATCAGGACAGTAAATAAAGAACAACACTCTGAAAACAGGGAATAACAGACATGAAAAAATCAAGGCCAGCTAACATCTGCCAACAAAAAATTTCCCCAGGCAGGAAGAAGTCAGGACTTGAAGCTGCAAGGCTTTTCAAAGCTAATCAAGGTGATTAATTGCAACTTTCACACTTACTTCCAATAGACAACGTAAGGAGAGAATGCTTTTGGAACATGGCCATATAGCCTGGAAGACTCACAGCAACCCAATTCTCAAGCAGCTCAAAGGGCTGCTAAAGTTTCTTGAAGTTATGGGATCTATAGGAAACAAGGGTGAGTGGGTTTTTTTGTCTATTAAAATATGTGCTGATTTTTGAATCTGCTCTTAGCTGTTCATGTACAACTTGAACATTTCTGCTTTATCTGTCCAAGAAGCCACTCGGTCTTCTTTAAAATCTGTATTTCTACTAAGTAATTCAAGAATTAGTCTAATAAAATGTTAGTGATAATTTAATGGTGTATTTTATCCTAAACTCAAAGTATTCTCGAGCATTGCTAACTTGCATTGCCCTGTTCTTAATTATCAGTGTGATCAATATTAATATAGAATGCCTCACTTCACCCGCCAGGAGGATGATCACATGGCAGTAAGTGTGAAACACACGTGGTGTATGCAGCCTTCCCCCATAGATTGGGCAACATGGGAAGCCTCCTATGTTGTCTGGATGGCGGCGGTGTGCCATTTCTGCCTCTCTGCACCCATGGAGCTGGCATGACATCATGTGAATGGAGTCGACTGGCTCCATGGGTGACCGAGGCTAGATTGCCATTTGCTGTTGAATCTAGCCCCATATGATGAGGTCGTAAGTCTAGCATGTGTAAAAATAAGTCTCCCATTACTAGAGGAAAATATGATCCAAACACTTAGTGTAGGAAATTCTCTGAGGATCACTGAATACACCCTGCTATGTGTTGCCATCAATCTTACTTCTGAAGGAAGAATGTACAACTTTTGTTATGTTCGTATGTGAGATCCCTCAAGTAGATAAGTTTCAAGCAATTTAGGACTTTGAATGTAACAGATAACATTTTTAATCGATTGGATTTTGAATCTGATTGATAGCCAGAGCAGTTGATACAATGAGATATCTGCTCTAGTCTACATTCAAGCAGTAGAATTCTGACTAACTGTAACACCAACTCCTTGAACTGGCATTATGAACATTACTGGGTTAGTAAGAGAATAATTTGGTACATCCCAAAATATGCTGCATTTATATATCCAAATATATATACTGTATTTGTAAAAGGAGAGTTGGGAGAAAAGGCAGAAACTCCTCTGATTTTATGGATTGGAAAACCATGTCTATGTTTTTCAGGGTAGTAATCTGAGATAGAGATTTCATCACAGGTATATCCTTCTCCCTTCCAAAACATCTATGCTGAAAATTAACACATTAAAATATGAAATAATCATAATTGCTAATATACTTTGGGAAATATGTACTGCATCTTCTCAAATATTTAAGCCAAAAAAATAAATAAAAGCTGAAATTTTCCTTTCCACACATACTGTCACAGTAGGCTAAAACATGTGAGAAAAGATGCTTCATTCTTATTGCATGTGATCCTGTTAAAATGCTTTAAATTGCTATTAGACTTTGGAAGCAGTTTTTCAAATAATTGTCAGATTTTTCTCCACTGCACAATTGCATGTGAAAGATGCCAAGAATATTTATTTCTAGATGAGATTTTTCTTTTAAACTAGTGTATTTATCAACTGTTAGAAGACAAGTGCAATGTAATTCTACTTCTGTGATTCCTGAAATGGAAAAACTTTACTTTTATAAAATTCAGTTCGATGAAATAGGATTTGTAACAGCTCATTTACCAAATACACTCAAAAGGTGATCTTTGAATTGCCTTGACTTGAATGGGACAACCTTTTCTTTTACAATACAGAAACAAAATATTCATTTTCTACCACAGAGTTAAAGCCTGACCTTTTTGTAAATTGTGGATTTATTTATTTATTTACAACATTTATACCCCGTCCTTCTCACCCGAGGTGACTCAGGGCAGCTTACAAAAATTGGCAAAATTTAATGCCGAAAATGCAATCATAAAAACAAAACAATATAAACAGATCCATTAATAACATTGTTAAAACACATTACAAAAAAACGTATATATAATTAATTCCATTCATCCGAATGGAATCCTCATGCTTCATCCTTAAATCAAGCCATGTCAACTTTGTCATAGTCTTAGTCTTAGGAATGTCTTAGTTGTTCTGATTTCACAAATGAAATTTCTGCCTTTGTATCTGAATGCTTTTTCTCTATTCCAGTAAATGGCATTAGTAAAAATACATCCAGATATCTTCCTGTGCCTCTGAGCACTTCTTAGGAAAGCAATCTTGCAATTTCAGTTTTTACCATCTTGTTTTGGATTCACAAGTTATTCAACTGAAAATTATCTATCACAATGCCTTATTTTACAATGCTATGTGTCAGATCTTGTTACATGGCAACACCATCATTCTGAATGAGGGTGATGCTTCTTGCCAAATAATTGCTTTACACCCCCAAAGTATTGCAGAAAGTGTGGATTTTTTTTTTACAGTTGTCAAATACTGTCACACCATCCTGGACAGCTCCACCCTTTCAACCTTACATTTTTTTTACAATAATGTTCATATAAGAGTATATTTTAAGGAGGTGCAACATTGTATAAACCACTTCTGCTTGTGTAGTGGGACTTTCCTTTTCTTCTCATTGACTTCCCTGAGCTTATGAACCTCCAGAATCCCACAGGAGGAGTTAGGATATAAACTTTATCCAAATGCTCTCTAAACCCCTGAAACAGAGATTTATTGGGGAATGAGTATACAGGAGAAGGAGAACAAATCTTGCTATACAACTGATGGCATCAATAGATGTCCTTGGATACATCTTGTATGGCCAAATTGGTTGGAATCCAATATTTTCCCCTGGAAGTGGTTATGGGCCTTTCAATGATAATTTTATTGTAAGCATGGCCAACTACAGTAAAAAATATAGGGTTTGCTATCCACTATTCACAAGAAACTGTGTGTGAGTGTATTTCCTGGAATTGCAACTGAGTGACAGCTAAATAGGATTTTTTTAAAAAAAGTAATATACTTTTTTGTTGTAAAGACTCCTTCTACACTGCCATAATAAAATCCACATTATCTGCTTTAAGATGGATTGTATGGAAGTGTAGACTCATATAATCCAGTTCAAAGTAGATAATGTGGATTATCTGCTTTGATAATCTGGATTATATGGCAGTGTAGAGGGGGCCAAAGAGGCCCGCATCAAAGATCATGGTGTTATAACTATGTCAACTTATCTTGAACAAGGATATATAGATCATTTCAAGCAAAGCAGTTACTGCAAATTCATGCTTTAGGCTAAGATATGCCATGAACTATGAATGATCCATGATCAACTGATTGTATTATAACACCTATCTTTTTCATCAGAACAAGTAGCCAGTCCATCTTATTCCAATGATGTATTATATTCAAACATTACTGAGAAAAAAGAGATGGACTGATGATCTATTTGTTTGATATATTACCACAGAAAGTTGTCATACTTGACAACAGTTAATGAAATAAATCACAGAGATGCTATTCTTCTCAGGAGACAACATTATTTTGGGAAAAGATGATGCCAAAAGCATATAAATTTGCACCTGAAAAGGAGAGGGGTGGGCAAGAAAATATGCTGAGAACCATTTGGACTATTTTAGCTGATTACTTTTCTGACATTAGTCTACTTATGCAATTAGCTAATTAGAAAAATATGACTAATTTGATGAAATTTAAATACATTTGTAAATTATCAAACTCTCAAAATATTTTAATGTGCTAAGGTAACATACACTAATAAATTTTAATGAACAAAACCAATCACTCATTGATAGGATCCATGTTTAATACTTTCTTTTCCATTAAGTCCCGAAGACTAAATTATATACACCTAATCAAGACAGCATTGAAACATGAGGTGTGGTTTCAGAACCACTAAAATGCACGATGATTGAAGCCTAGACTTTTGAACATTTAAGCACCAATGTGGCCCTCAAATTTGTTTTATCATGAATACAGAGACATTTGCAAATACTGACAAATCTTTTTCAAGCAAAAAAACTGAAATGAAATTCTCTTCTACTTTTAAAAGGGAGACATTTGCAATATTTTGCTTTAGCTATGCATGTTTGAGCATACTTTCCTAGTTCCTATATACAATAGCAACCCCACAACATAAGACATTCTGTGGGCAAAGACTCCTAGGGACATTAAAAACAATTAAAGGGCTTCTTTGCTCATGTCGATTGGAAAAAAACGAACAAGGAGGCGGTAGGGCCTCTGTGAGGAGGAGACGGGATAATGCTGACAGGGGACAGAGAAAAGGCAGAACTACTTAATGCCTTCTTTGCCTCAGTCTTCTCACAAAAAGAAAGCTGTCCCCAACCTCAATAACATGGAGTGGATGAATTATTAGATGAAATCCAACCCCAAACAGGGAAACAAGTTATCCAGGAATACCGGGCCACTCTAAGTGATTTCAAGCCCCCAGGGCCAGATCAACTACATCCAAGAGTATATAAGGTACTCAATAGTTGTGCGCCAACTGCGCCCATACCTTGGGAAGCCTGACTTGGCCACGGTGGTCCACGTTCTTGTTACATCTCGTTTGGACTATTGCAATGTATTCTACGTGGGTTTGCCTTTGAAGACTGTTCAGAAGCAGGAACTAGTCCAACATTCCACAGTCAGGTTACTAACTGAAGCACCATTCAGGGAGCATACAACTCCTCTGTTGAAGCAGCTCCACTGGCTGCCTGTTAGCTTCCGGGCACAACTCAAAGTGCTGGCTTGGACCTACAAAACCTTAAACGGCTCTGGTCCAACTTACCTCTCAGAACGTATCGCCCCCTATGATCCGTCCTGCAGATTAAGATCTTCAAGTGAAGCCCTGCTCTTGGTCCCGCCACCATCACAGGTGCGGTTGGTGGGAACAAGAGACAGGGCTTTTTCGGTGGTGGCTCCACAGCTGTGGAACTCCTTGCCAAGGGATATTAGGGAAGCCTCCTCACACATATCTTTCAGGAAGCAGCTGAAGACATGGCTGTGGGATCAAACATTTGGCCCACTCTAAGATATGATCTGATATGACCTGATGGATTAATATTAATTTGAACACAGACTGGCTCTGACTTTGGCTTGAAATGTCCCTTTTTCTAATGGTCACATGGTTTTAATTGTTTTAATTTGATTTGGATACTAGCTTTCATTTGTGTTTTATATTTGGTTTTTCTACATGTTGTATTATATGTGGCATTCTGCCATTATGTAAGACAGCTCTGAGTCCCCCTGGGGGAGGAGAGTGGTATATAAATTAAATAAATGAATAAATAAATAAGGTATCAGCGGAAGTTATTTCAGAACCACTAGCAATCATCTTTGAGAGTTCTTGGAGAATGGGAGAAGTCCCAGCAGATTGGAGGAGGGAGATGTGGTCCACATCTTCAAGAAGGGGAAAAAGGATAACCCAAACAATTTCTGTCCAGTCAGCCTCACGTCGACACCAGGCAAGTTTCTGGAAAAGATCATTAAGGTTGTGGTCTGCAAACACTTAGAAAGGAATGTGGTCATCTCTAATAGTCAACACGGATTTATCAAAAACAAGTAATGCCAGACTAATCTGATCTCTTTTTTCAATAGAGTTACAAGCTGGGGAGATACAGGGAATGCCATGGATGAAGCGTATCTAGATTTCAGTAAGGCCTTCAGCAAGGTCCCCCATGATCTCCTGGCAAACAAACTAGTCAAATGTGGCCAAGGCAAAACTATGTTTAGGTGGATCTGTAACTGGCTAAGTGAACGAACCCAAAGAGTGCTCACCAAAGCATCTTCTGCTTCCTGGAAAGTGAGAAGTGGAGTGCCACAGGGTTCCATCCTGGGCCCAGTTCTGTTCAAAATCTTTATTAATGACTTAGATGAAGGGCTAGAAGGCATGATCATCAAGTTGGCAGATGACACCAAATTGGGAGGGATAGCCAATACTCCAGAGACTGAAGCAGAATTCAAAACTATCTTAACAGATTAGAGAGATCGGCCAAAACTTACAAAGTGAAGTTCAACAGGGACAAATACAAGATACTCCACTTAGGTAGAAAAAATAAAACATGAAGATAAAGAATGGTGGATGCCTGGCTCAACAGCAGTACATGTGAAAAAGATCTTGGAGTCCTAGTGGACATCAAGCTAAACATGAGCCAAAAATGCAATGCGATAGCAAAAAAAAAAAAAGCCAATGGGATATTTGCCTGCATAAATAGGAGTATAGTGTCTAGATCCAGGGAAGCCATGCTACCTCTCCATTCTGCCTTGGTCAGACCACACCTGGAAACCTGTGTTGAATTCTGAGCATTGCAATTGAAAGTTGATGTTGACGAGCTGGAATGTGTCCAGAGAAAGGCAACTAAAATGATCAAGGGTGATCAAGGGTTTGGAGAACAAGCCCTATGAGGAGCGGCTTAAAGAGCTGGATATGTTTAGTGTGAAGAAGAGAAGGCTGAGAGGAGCCATGATGGCCATGTATAAATATGTGAGGGGAAGTCATAGGGAGGAGGGAGCAAGTTTGTTTTCTGCTCCCCTGGAGGCTAGGACGTGGAACAATGGCTTCAAATTACAGGAAAGGAGATTCCACCTGAACATTAGGAAGAACTTCCTCACTGTGAGAGCTGTTTGACAGTGGAACTCTCTGCCCTGGAGTGTGGTGGAGGTTCCTTCTTTGGAGGCTTTTAAACAGAGGCTGGATGGCCATCTGTCGGGGGTGCTTTGAATGTGATTTCCTGCTTCTTGGCAGGGGGTTGGACTGAATGGCCCACAAGGTCTCTTCCAACACGTCGATTCTTGATTCTGCAACACTGAATCCATAATTTTGGTGCAACATGTGTCTCAAACTGTGTTTTGGTTACAAAACTTTATAACCTGTTGACTCATTAAACGATTGTAACTTTTTGTTTAATTCTAACATTTTTTCCATCATGAAATATACTGCTTTGAAATTGGGTTCATAATTTTGAAACACCCTGTATAACAGTCATAACTAGAGGGAAACACCAAGTATAGCCCATATGAAACAGTGCTGAAAAATGCAACTGACTTACTTATCACAGTAGGGCTTTGACGCAGGCATTTTGGGTGACTTTTTCTGCCTGCAGAATTCTGGGAAATGTAGTTTAGGGTGAGGGCTTTTAAATTCTCAAATCTACGTTTTCCAGAATTCTGCAGGTGGCAGAAGACACCTAAATTGTGGGGCTATTATCATAAACCAGCAATTCCATCCTTGTAAGGATGGTTGAATTGGCTGCTTTTTATGGTTAATATCTTGGTGGTTACTTCCAACTGGAGTAAAGTCATTCAATCTACTAAATGACAAGTCAGCCTTTAGATAAATCTAATGGTTTCAAGAGGTGTACTCTGATCAGGACTAAAAAGATTAAGGCTGTGAATGAATATTATTGATACTGAAAAGCCAATGTTTTTCCTTTGGTACAAAAATACAAAATAGTGGGAGGTTGGGTGTGGGGGCTTGCAGTCAAGTTAAGTGAAGGAGACTTCATAATAAGTGACAACAACCAAGGCCAATCTCTTCATTTCTGTTCACTCGCAGAATTAATGAAGAGTCTGTCAAGATTTGTGAAATATGTTTGTACATTAGAGTGACAGTTGTTCATTGTACATTATTACAGAGCTGCACTTTGACTGAAGGAGACAACACAAGTGTTCTGAGGCATATGCAAGTAAAGAAGAATTGATTCCAAATATCCACATAATTTATGGGTGGAAATTAGCTCATCTAATTCAGGACAGGATTTAAGATAGCAATAAAGCCACCTCTTCAGTTACATATAAATATTAAATAGTAGCTTTTAAAAACATTAACTATCCAAGGACAGATATTTAAAAGGAGATAACACAATAACAAAACAATTTAGCATTTATACTGTGCTAACACAGCAAAATCATTAGATAATTAAACCTTATAGCAACCCTTTGAGACCACTGCATGGATAAATGGTTTTTTTTTCTTCAGTAATACCAACTCAGCATGTTTTGATTGCTACTGTTTTAAATACATTGCAAATGGAAAAATTTGAATCAAACAGTTCATCTGTACAGAAGAAGGTTGTAGAAACCTAGTTATGTTGATAGCACCTGGAGAATCTTTTAGCTCCTGTTATCAATGTCAAGGACTTCATATTTTAGTGGAAAATAGATTTCTATCTCGCATGGTTCTCAGAAAAGATCTGAAACCTGATATGTTTCCTGTGGAGATTGCTATTCATCATTTGAAAATGCTAGAAGAATACATCCCATAGAAGTAGAAACATTGCATAGTGAGGCTTTAATTTAAAGTGTCCCTGTAAAACTCATGCTGTGGTAGCATGGTAAAAAATCATAAAAAATATTCATTTCTCCCTGTATGTGGTGAAGCGGTTGTATTTTCTACTCTGTTGAAATATGTAGATAACATCACTATACGGTGACTGGTTGTTAAATGTGCTTTCATTTATATTGTATTATGTTGTAAGCTGCTTTGGGTCCTGTTAGGGAGAAAAGCAGGATATAAATACAGATGTGTTGTTGTTGTTGTTGTTGTTGTTGTTGTTGTTGTTGTTGTTGCTGTTGCTGTTTTTAAGAAAGTTTTTACACAGTAACAGAAAACAATGGTGATATGAATTATTCTACGTATATATAAAGACTCAGTAAACATACAGTAGAGTCTTACTTATCCAAAACTTGCTTATCCAATGTTCTGGATTATCCAACGCATTTTTGTAGTCGATGTTTTCAATAAATCATGATATTGTGGTGCTAAATTTGTAAATACAGTAATTACTACATAGCATTATTTCATATTGAACTACTTTTTCTGTCAAATTTGTTGTATAACATGATGTTTTGGTGCTTAATTTGTAAAATCATAACCTAATTTGATGTTTAATAGGCTTTTCCTTAATCCCTCCTTATTATCCAACATATTTGCTTATCCAATGTTCTGCCAGCCCGTTTATGTTGGATAAGCGAGACTCTACTGAACAAGTAGAATGACCATGTACTCTAAAATGTTGTTTTGGCTGATAAAAGTCCTGCATTGTAAGCATTCCCACATTGCAGTTTAACATCTTTATCTATATCTTCAATGTTACAACCTCAGCATACGGGGCAAGATTCGGTGGCAAACGCCAGTCTAGCACCGGTCACCCACAGAGCCAGCCGGCTCCCATCAAATGATGTTGTGACGGTTCCGTGGGTGCAGAGGGGCAGAACTAAACTGCCGCTACCACCACCTGGGCTTCCAGTATTGCCCAAACTATGGGGGAAGACGCACACACCACCTGCACTCCACACTTCCCCCATGTGATTGCCCTCCCAACGACGCTAAAGATATGGGAGATGAAAGACCATAGCCTCCTTCTGCCGCTGGCTGTCTGATGAGGTGGACTTGTAAAATACAAACAGAAATACTTCACAAAATCAGAATAAAGTTGAGATAGTACATGGTGTCAAAGCATGTTGCATATCCCTGCACTTTGTCCCAAGCTTTAAGGTGTGAAGGGTCTATGTGAATCTGGGTTAGGTTACTACACATCTCTCTACTGTATCTCCTCATTGACTTGGAGATTCACCTGAATAAAGCCCCCAAGGTCTCATCATCAATAAATGCTTTTTATGAAGACCCATGAACCTGTTTTAAGTCTATATTACTGTTGTGCAGGATGCATATATCAATGTAGAATTTGGAAATAAATTGGAATTCAAGATGGTGCTGTCTTCTAACCTTCCTGAAACCCAGACAGTATGGTCAAAGTTCAAACACAATGGAATGATGGAAAGAACTCTCCTCTTTGTTCTAGTGCAAAGGTGAGCAAATGCATCAGTTCTGCATCAGCTTTGCAAAATAAGATGAGATGGGAAAAACATGACTCCCTCAAAAAAGAAAAAAAAAGGATTGCGGTTCTGATCCTCACTTATCCTCCTTGTTCCTCCTTGCCCCTCTTTTTTCAGCCCTCTGGCATTTCCCAAGCTGACTCTATGATTTTGTGCAATGCAAAAGCCAAGATCAGTACTGTGCAAGCAAGATAAATGGGATGATATGTGACAGGACGGCCTGAGGAAATTGAAAGGGGTACGTGGGAGGCATGGCTGCGCGATGTGGGAGGCGGGGCCAGGACTGGCCCCGCCTCCTGCACCCTAACCCCACCTCCCGCACCAGGTGGCCACACCTCCTGCTGCACGTCCTAGCCCGGCCAGGCTGCACCGGGAGTTCTTCCAGGCCACAGCCTGGAAGGACTCCTGCTGCAGCGGGTGCACACTGTGGGAGGCGTGGCTGGTCCCACCTCCTGCGGTGCGCATCCTGACCCAGCCAGGCTGCGTGTGGCGGGAGTCCTTCCAGGCCACGGCCTTCGTCACAGCCTGGAAGGACTGCCGCCACACACAGCCTGGCTGTGCCAGGGTGCGCCCCGCGGGAGGCAGGGCCAGACCTGGCCATGCCTCCCACATCATGTGACCCCGCCTCCCGCGATGCATGACCTCGCCCCCCAGGTGTGGCCCCGCCTCCGTCAGGTGTGGCCCCGCCTCCCAGGGGCTCAATAGTGCCCCTGGGCAGGTGGCGCCCAAGGCAGGAGCGTGATCAGCGTGCCGTGTTGGGCCGGGCCTGATATGTGAGGAAGGTGAGAGGGAAAGAGGGTTAAAATGATGGAAGGAAGGGAAAAGGTTAGAAGACAGCCCCCTTGCTTTTGCACTACATCCACTCTTCCTCCACCAGCCTGGCAGTTTACTACTCCAGACAGATTTCTGTAAATAAGTGTTGTATCTGAGGCACAAGGAGCCATATGGGGAGTGGACGAGCTTTGTTTCTACCTTTCAAGGGTCCTCATTTGGACTCACTTGCAATTGCCAGTGCCACAACAAGAGCAGTTATTGCTGTTTTTGCCATCCCTGATGATCTCTCTTTTGGCCCTTCTTCTCTGCCTCCTCTCTTTCTGACTTCTTCATTTTTTCCTTGATGGGGAACTACAGTAAGGATTCATGTCAGGGTCTTATGGTTGAAATGGTAGGCAGCAGGAGAGATTGAATGCAAGGGGACTGACACTCACCCCCCCCCCCACACACACACACACACTTTTGTGGCAGTGTACTCAAAATTGTTATGCTCACAAGTGCCCTTAATCCCACCTTTAAACTCTTCTCATAGGGATACTGGCAAATTAGGGTTTTTTGCCATTTTTCAATGTATGTTTGCCATTCTGAGGTGCGGTTTTCTGTTTGAATTGTTTTGACATCTAGAGTGTTTGTAAAAGTACGTTGTTTTGAAAGAAAAGGTAAATAGTATTACCCTAAGAAATTGCAGAGCTGCTCCTTTGCTCACTTCACTGTTGTGTAGTTGTTTTCCTTCACACACACACACACACACACACAAAAGCAATAAAACATGTTTTCCCATATAATCCAAAAGAAAACTACTTAAAACCCATTTGGATCTACAGGTATGTTAATGTATCACATTAAAAACATTAAAGGGCATAAAATATACGCTTTTATTCATTTTACTTTGCAGAGGATGAACACTCACTATTCGGAATTCTAAAATCAAAACTAGTCCAAAATTCCATTGAAATGCCACAGCAAAATAAAAGACCAGACACCAATATATGGAACAAAGGATTGACCCAGTTAAACTGCACTTCTGGGTAGTAAAACTAACTTGGGTTGGGGAGGAGACAACAAAACATGGTTCATGGCAGAGGAACAGGTATCACCCAGTGACCACCTACCTCTGGGTGAGCAGCTGACCCTGAGGGCAGTCCACTTGATGGCTTGCTACTCTGGACAATCATTACTGGAGGACCATTCCAGGGGCACTCACTCTCGAGCCTCAGAACTCTGTAGAGAAAGCAGGAACCCCCTAATCCAGCTCCAAGAGGGAAAATCCTAAGCAGCCCCCCAAGTCCCAGAAGCTAGAAAGACTGCCAAAGATACCCCACTTCACCCCAGATGTGACAGCACATCTTACGCTGGGGAGGGGGGTCGACTGCTTTAACCTCCTGCCAGGGTCCCTCACATGTGCTGAGACTGGGAGAATCACCAGTCTCATGATGAAAACCCCTGGTGTTTTCATGGGGGCTACAATTACTTGCCCCCAACCAAATGCCAACATTTATTTGCTGACAAGGCAATTGTCCACATGGGTGACTGAGATAATACCATCTTTGCTTTCAGATGGTTCAAGTACAGAAACATTTCCGGCAAGATGTATTTAAAATACTGTGTATCAAATTAAGTTCAGGTTATGCCGGTAAATTATATATTGTTGAACTAGAGCCCTGAAGCCTCTTTTCACCACAAACCACACACTGTACAGATAATCCAATGTAAGAGTTTATTAAAAGCAAAGTACAATAAAAGCTGAATATATGAAAAGCAAGCAAATATAAAAAGAAATCAAAGTTCATCAGGTTAAGTCCATAAAAGTCAAAAGTCCCAAAAATTCCTTCAGAGAAAGGCTCTAAAATCATTCCAGCGTTATATGCAATCTCTCCCAGCATCCCCAGCCTCATCTTTTGAACACTCAGAATCTGACCAGTCCACAACATATATAAAAAAGAAATCAATTTTGTGTTAAGACTTGGGCCCCATCGCCCAGATATTTAATGATGTAGCTATATGCAATTACAGATATTCCAAAATCTTTACAAATACAAAACATTTATGGGCACAAGCATTTTGGAAAATTATACTCAATGTATATATTATGCATTAATTTAGCTTTTCACATATTCATATATATTGTGTTATTTGCATTTTTCAGCAGCTAAAATGCTTTTTAAGTTAACACACACATCACCCTCTTTGCTCCACTTTTCAATTGATTCTACTTTCTGATATTGGCCTGGTCCCCAACCTGGCAGATAAACAGGAACCCTCTGTAGTTACTTGTCCACTAAGTTACCATGCATTTATTAATGTAAAGCCACTTGTATCTCACCATTCTACTATGCCCTAATACACAGAAAAATTATTTCATCTAATTCATCTAATTGTTAGATGTTGCAGTTTTCAAGGCAAGTATATTTCTCATAACTGCAGATATGATCATTTGGATAGCAAATCCAAAAATCTTCATAATACATTAGTTGCTTTTTAAAAATGTAGTTAGACATTTTATTTTCCTAAGTAGTAAATATATTTTAATAATAAAGAATGTGAAACACCTAAATATTGCAGAATATATGAATAATATATGTGAAGGAGGATAAAAAAGAAATTTTATAATCTGAGTGAGGTACTACAGTTTTAAGCCTCATTCTTTATCTGATTCAATGAAAATAAATTAGATATCTGAACAATGAAAACAAATCCTGCTTTACTCAAAACACAAAATGGCATGATATATTTTTCAAGCCAGCGGTATTCCAAGGTAGGCCAGGATTGGTGGGAAGTGAAATAGCACTTGAGGTTCATTGCTATTTAATGTGTACTCCATTTTTATGCCATTATCATTTTTTGTAAACAGAGTTAAATGTTTAAGATGAGTACAACATGATGTCTGATCCAAAGGTTGGGGGGGGGGGGGGGGGGAGGTGGCAGATGAAAGAATGGCATCTCATAATTATGAATGTAGGATATTTTACTAAAATTTGCAATAGTATGTATAAAAGCAATGAGTTATTATTGTCCTTCCCCAATTTTAAATGCTAATACTTTCCTTTATCACTATTTGAAAGAAATGTTTTTTTCCCCATTATTTTTTATTGAACACAGATCAGAAAGCTATAAGCCATTGGCCTATGGTAGTGAATGTATCCTTCATTATGCTGCTATCAGAAGGCACTTTATCTAGACCTTGGAATGATTAATTACACTCCAAAGTATAAATAAGGTGCCTTCTGATTAATTATAATTTTAATTAATTGTAACTGCATCCTTTCAAACACTACCATATGATTAAAACATGTCATTTCTCTCTCTTACTAAAATAAGGAGAAAAGAAAGAAATTAGGTGGGAAAGAAATTTGGGTAGAGGGAACCTGATATAAAACTGCAATGCAAGCTTTTAGGAAAAGGGCTTACAAATGTTTTTAATCAGGCCAACCAGCTCACCCACTTCCTAAAAGAAACACAACCAACCCAAATCTTTATAATTGCAGTTTGAGTCTATACATGCTTGTCAGGCTTCTTTTTAATGAGACCTGGCTAGATATTAGTTTGCAGAGAGTATCAGTTTAAAGCACACACACAATGTTCTTTTAAAGAGGAAACCCTAGAAGAAGGCCCCCACTCTAAAAAAAAAACAAAAAAATAATAATTGACAAATGTGCTCAAAGAGCACAGTTAAAGCTCTGAACTCACTATCAAAAGATGTAGTGATGATTGTTCCAAATTGAACAAGGTGGCTAGAAAAACTCAAGGAGCATGAGGCTATGATCAATGGCTACCAATAAAGAAGGATATATTTCCTTCGGCATAACAGCTGCCAGAGAGCATTGCAATATTACACTGCTCTAAACTCCAGGATCTGATCCTAGATTATCTGATTATCCTGTGTAGGCTCATATAATCCAGTTCAAAGCAGATAATCTGGGATCAGATCCTGGTATATAGGGCAGTGTAGATCCAGTCTTAGGTAAAGAGAAATTAAAAGATCTGTTTGAATTAAGAGCTCCATATTACATGACACTGTATTACATACATTTGCATGAGGCAGTGATGGTATACTATAAACACCATATCCTCATAATCAAGATTGCTACAGGTCAATTCTTTGATTTCAAAAAAATTAAATGAACACTGTTTCAGGTTTCATGTTAGTGTAACCTTTTTCACTGCCCCCTTTGGGAAAAAAAGCAGAGTTTGGGTTGCTGTGAGCCATTCGGGATGTATGGCCATGTTCCAGAAGCTTTCTCTCCCAACGTTTCACCCACATCTGTGGCAGGCATCCTCACAAATTAATCCAGAGTAAACACCTGGACAGATCTGGATCTTAATGTAAAGTCCGGATCTTTCCAGGTGTGGGCTTTGTGGGGATTGACTCCTGGGACCGCTTCCACAATCCTGGGGGTCAATCTTCTCAGTAATCCTGGTTCCTCAGGCTCCTAGAGCCCAAAAGAGCATGATAGTGCCCCACTGACCCCTCCCAGCCACCCATGTTTCCCCAAAACTTAATTGAGAAGCCTGGCTGCAATCTCAGGCCCCTCTGTCAAAAGCTCCTGGTGTGTCAAAATTATGTGTTGAGAGGTGAGGGAGTAGGGGAGAAAAATCCCTAGGTCTTAGGGAGTGTTTTATTATTAAGGCTGAAATAGACTTGTCTGGTCAGGAGCCAACCTTGAAGTACTACATAAAATTATTTGAATGACTCTAAAAGCCAGTGGAATGTAAGGAAGAATTAGACAATCCAATGAAAAAATCTTGGTGTTCTGGTTTTTTGGTCTAATCCTGGGGGTATTGGGCATTGATTCAGAAAATTTCATTGCACAGACTACATCAACTCTACTGTCATCATGATCTTCTATGGGAGAGAAGACAGCAACTAACAGATGGCATATGTTCTGTATCTCAAAAACAAGAGCTGATTGGGAAAAGCTGGTGCCATTTTTGGAATCAGCATATAAAATATATCCAGAAAATGTGTGTTGGACAGTGTTATAGGCCAACCTATCAAGAACATTTTCCAACAATCCCACTCTTCAAAAAGTGATAGAATATAAATTATTCTATTTTTCAAAACAAGCTGCTCCTTCTAAATTCTGCTTTGACCATTTTTATTCTTATTATTCTACTTATATTTATTTATACTCTGCTTTCTCTATAAGGAGACACAAAGTGGCTTTACAAAGTGCTTTTCCAGCATGGCAAAGGGTTGGAGTAGATGGCCCATGTTGTCTTTTCCAACTCTATTATTCTATGATTCTGTATCATTTGAGGAATTAAGAGCACATCCATCATCTTATTTGTAGCCTTGAGCCTGCTGGGGATTGCTAAACCAGAACAAACTACCAAAAGAACAAAATTTCCTTTTCTACACATAACTACTTTCTACACAGAACATCCAATAATGCTTTAAATCTGAGAAGTCCTCCTGACTTTCAAGGTGAGCAGAATAACTAGCATCAAAATGAGCAACTATTGGTCTTTTTATGAGGCTGTTAAAAGAAGACAGCACCTCTATTTACCAGAGGAGCATGAAACTACTTAGAAAACGAATACAATCCTTGTAACCTAAAAGGACTTTAAAAGACCTTATTGATTTGTCTTGTATCTGAACTGTAGCATGATTTTCTTTAGTGGATTACAATTTAAGAAGCAAATATAAAAGAGGCATCTTTCTTTTTCTAAGATAGCTTTCAATCTTTTTTATTTCATATTCATCAACACAAAGAAGAAACATGAAAGAGGTTAATTTTTAACTGCCATGATTTAGTGCTAGAAAATCTTGGCAGCTGTAGTTTTACAAGGTCTTCTCTGCCAAAATGTCTTTGGTATTTCCACAAACTACAAATAGCAGGATCCCATAGTACTGAGCAATTGCAGATAAATGGCACCAAAATCCATTAATTTTACAGTGTCGATGTACCCCTCTAAAGAAATTACCTTACTTTTTAGAATTGTAGGGTTGGCTCTACAGTAAAAATAATAAGGATGCTATGGATTTATCATCTCCCATTTCCAACCTGTGGTCATCTAGTTGTTTTGGAGTTCAACACCCAGAAATCCCAACCAGCTTACCAGCTGTTACGAATTGTGGGAGCCAGAGTCCAAAATGCCTGGAGGACCAAAGGTTGGGAGCCACTGCTCTATAGTGAGAATGTTTGCAAAGCAAAACAGCAATTTGATACTAGTAAGAAATTGAAAATATTGCTAAACCAGTACAGTCATTTCTATAAAGTCATTTGTGCAACCATGTTGTGTAGAGCAACCATAAGCATGGTTATGCCAAAGTTACCCCAATTAAATTCAATGAGATTTTCCCTTTGGGAAGTTTTGTCTCAGGTAATGATTATTTTACTTCGATTTGGTGAAAATTACAAAGCCCTGGAAATCTCTTGTAGGTCATCTGTAAACACAATGCATATTAATTATTCAGATCAGCATTGTAAAAATGTCAGTGTGAAAACAAAAAAAGATGAACAAATCTAAAGGAATAGATCTCACACACTGCAAGTAGGAATATGATTACCTATTGATTACCTATTGATTAGGGGCCCCTGGTGGCACAGTGTGTTAAAACGCTGAGCTGCTGAACTTGCGGACCGAAAGGTCCCAGGTTCAAATCCCGGGAGCAGAATGAGCGCCCGCTGTTAGCCTGGTGCTCCATGCAGTCATGCCGACCATATGACCTTGGAGACGTCTACGGACAACGTCGGCTCTTCGGCTTAGAAATGGAGATGAGCACCAGCCCCCAGAGTCGGTCATGACTGGACTTAACATCAGGGGAAACCTTTACCTTTACTACCTATTGATTACCTATTATATTCTCCCACATTTCATCACCAGTAGTTCCAACTTCCTAATACAGTGTTCCTTCACTACTTCGCAGTTCGCTTTTCGCGGACTCGCTGTTTCGCAGTTTTTAAATAAACACTAAAATAATATTATAAATCATAAAATAATATTATAAATCCCTCTTTCTTCTTCTTTCCTAAGGAGAAGCCTAAGGAAGGAAGGAGAAGCCAAAGGGAGAAAAAAGGAGGTTGAAGCAGCTTTGTTTTCGCCTCACAAGGCAGCGGCAGTGGTGGGAGTGTCCCTATATAGTGTCCCTACTTCGTGGATTTTCACTTATTGCAGATAGTCCTGGAATGTAACCCCCGCGATAAGTGAGGGAACACTGTACTATGTTTGGAAGACTCACTTACTGAAAGCGATTTTCACCAGCTTCTTAGTAATTTCATAGTGTAGCCTGTTCCTACTGTGAAAGAGCAAAGACCAAAGATAGAAAAACAACAGATTTTTTTCTCATTAAGAGAACAAATCAAAGAAATTCTCTCTCCTGTTTGTCCTTCTTCCATTTGCTTTTACAAAAGCACTAATAGCTTCAAGGAATATCTTTAACATTCTAGAGGGAAAGACAGAGAAATTGCAAGTCAAGGTTATAGCAGTGTAAATTAAACATAAACATCTTAAATATGCCCTGCATTGTGCCTGGAGTTTTGCTGTGCTCTCTTTATTGAGAAATATGTTGCTAAGTTAAGGCAATACATATTATAGGAGCATTATATTGCTGAAGCGAACATGTGATATGGAAATTGGTGACTTAGGCACTATATATTGTTGAACTACTCTTGCTATTGTTAGTTATTTCACACTACTCTGGGAATTTATATTTTAGTGAGGCACCAGCTCTCTCACTGAGTATTCAAAATAGCTCTCCCTAAAATGCAAATTCCATAGAATGCAGTCATGGCAGTAAAAGGAAAATCAAAGCACTGCAATGGAACACTGTTAAATATCCATATGACTCTGGTGCATGGAGTTGATAAACCTATAGTTTCACAACATCTATTGGGCCACTAGTTACTGAGCAGGCATATAAGATAATAATGTATATAGAAAAATGAACAATTGACAAGACCGTTTCAGATATTTGTGGTGTTACAAAAAGATGGACCTGATTTGGAATCACTATATCTCTGCAACCATAAACTGCTCATGAATGAAATTCTAACAATTTGAAAGTTTCAAATTATTACCGCTAAATGGCTGTCCCAGGGCAAACAATTGTAACAGTCATTTGCAAGATGGCAAACTGGCAACATATGGCCTAATGAGATATTCTCCATTTGCAGAGGTTTTTTCAAAAAAGATTTTTTTTTTCTGGCTCAGAATGGTTACTAAAACTTGGTAATTTGATTACACATTAAACTGTTCATAAATTTTTGTATAATTGTAATATGTTGCCATCATAAAATATACAGCTTTGAAATCGGGTCCATCATTTTTAAATGGCCTGTACACTTCTCATATGACAATTGTTTTGTTACATTACAAATTTATTTGAAGTATTTCATATAGTTACTAGTGACACATGAGTAATAATGGCAATGTGTTACATATTTGAATCCACTCAAGAACAGTTTACTGAGTCCATAATGCGTTAATGAGGGACTTTTTTTTGCATAAAATTTATACATGATCAATTTTCTTTTTTTTAAAAAACTTTTTTTTGCACAAGAAACAGCTTTCTCTGCAGAATAACTATTTCTCCACAGAAGCATTGTTCTCAGTAAAAAAGAAATGCTGTTTTCTGTGCAAAAGAACCACATGTAAATTTTGCACAGAAATCCCAAATGCTTAATAGGCTTTGAGAAATGTTCAATTTTGGAAGACTTTGGGTGCATCCACATGACAGAAATGTGAGCCAAAGTGGGTTTTTAAAACCTTCTTTGGCACGCATTTCTGTCCTTCCCCCAAAATCTGAGCTTTCCCAGGGGAGTGTCTACATGCCATCCTAGTAACTATTGAGTTGGCACCCAGCCATCACAAAGCCTCCCAAAAGAAGACTTTAAAATTTAAAACTGAAAATGCTTCCCCTCCCTGATCTCCATGGATGTAATTTCTATGTGCCAGGAGAACTCCAGAAGTACCTTAATGGTGGCTGGATAAGTTGTTTTATATTTTAAGGGCTTCTTTTAGAGTTTTGGGGAGGGGTGGGTGCCCTCTTGGTTTTCTGGGCTCCTGGAGCCCAGAAAACTGAGATGGCTGTGTGGATTGGGTCCGGGGATCATGTGACATGATTCCTGGGCCCAATCCACATAGGGCCCAAACCTGGTAAGGCCTGGATCTTACCTAAGATCTGGGTACTCCAGGTATCTAATTAATTCAAAACAAAGTCATGGCAGTTAAAGTGACCTCAAACTGCAGCCATTCTACAGTGAAGATGCACCATTTGTCAAAGTATATACATCTGAAGCAACGGGGTATAATAGAAAAATGTGATCTGTAGATAAGGCTATGTGTGGGATTTCTTGAATCTGAGTCGTCACACTAGCTGGTTAGTGAGATTGTATCCAGATTTTTGACCCATTCACCTGGATTCCCTTTGCATTTGTTTCAATACTCAGGTAATCCATTGTAACTTCAGCTAGGGATGTGTAGGTGTTTGTTTTGTCTCGGGAAATTCAAGAAGTTTGGCTAATTCAGCATTTAGAACAGCCGAAGCAGATTGGGGAAGGCCACCCAAAGTCCTAACCTGAAGCGAGTCATGAACAGCCAAATCTTTTGGCTAATGGGGGCTGAGCAGCACTTGCAGTCCTCTTCTTCCTTTCTCTTCCTTTTCCTTCTTTGATTAATGGGGTTTTGGGCTGCTTTCCTTCCTTTTTTCTTCATTTCTTTAGAAGATGAAGCTGAGTGCTTCCCAGCTTCCTTCCGAAAGGCCCCTCCCTGGCAGAGTGCATGATGGGAGTTTTTCTCTCTGTTTCTCAAGTTTCTTTCTCAGCCAATCATCGCTCGTTGTGACCATTCTCTGATTAACTGAGAATGGACACAACCAGCAGTGACCACAATTCCAAGAACCCTCTTATGGTTATGGTAAAACATTTTAAAAATTTCCTAAAATTATTAGATTGGTGAAATGTTCTGAAAGTTGGCAGGTACTTTGCAGTCATACAGGTGGCCTATGAAAGAGGAAAGTCTCCTCCTGATAGGCCTAAAAATCACTGATAAACAAGCCTCTAAAGTTTCCGCATTGTCTCCAATGGGCTGAATCTTTCCAGGATAAAAATGGCACACCCCTCCCTATTTCGGCAACAGAAAATAAAATGGGGGGTCAGCCAAAAACAGATCTGATAATGACAAGATTTTGGGGCATAATGCACACCCTAGTTTCAGCCTCTTTCCCAGTCTTTGTCTGCCCTGTGAGAAATCATGAGGATTCCTATGGTTTCAGATTTTGGCCCTGAAATCTGAAGGAGATGATACTGACCTGGCAATCCTAGCGATTTATACAATAGCACAAATACAAAAAAGTCATCCAGCAGCTAATTCTGAAAGATTCTGTCCATCTGAAGGTCTCCAGTTCTTTTCAATTACCTATATATATATGTGTGTCAGCAAAATATGATCCCTACTTAGATTGGGCATAATCACTTGCATTCAAGTAATTATAACTGTTCCACTTTTTTCTTCAAGCATCCTTTCCTTGTCTAATTAATCATTGTAATTGCATTGCTAAATCAGTGAAATAGTATAGATGGAATAGCTCCCTGACAGCTTATGAATTGGTTGCTGAAGCAAGTCCTGATATATGTCTAATATTCATTTGCATATTACTAAAGGGGAATCTGTGAGCAAACTTATGTATACATATATTGTTTCAAATCTTTCTGGGTGACATGCCAAGTAATTTTGCAAGTTGAATATTTGATCATTTTGCAATTACAACAGTTGCAATGAATGGTCACAATGCAACAAAATTAATATTTTTTCACTTCTGTGTTTAAGTCAACAAACTTCACTATTATTATCTTAAATGAATGAAAGGGAGTCATATGCTAAACTTTGTCTCCTATCAATCCCAGCCTGCAGAGCCAATGATCAAGGATGACTGGAGTTAAAAATATCTGGATCCCTTTGCTTTCATCTCCCTTTCTTAATCCTGTGAAATCCTGAATTCTCTATATTCATTGATTAAGATAGCACTGTCCATTGCCATCCTTTGCACCCTGTACATGTAGGCAAAGAAGCAAAACTGTGCTCACTAGTTTTCTTCATTGTGTTATTATATTGGTACATTTATTCAGAGCTTCTGATTGTTGGCCTATAGGATTGTAGCTTCTGCTTGCATGATTGGGAGCTTAGACACATAGGTCTATATGAATACATATTGAAAACACATACAGCATATGTCATAATTCTGCTGATAATGAATAGGGAGCAAGAGTGGAACAGCAAATATATTCTTCAGTCCTTCAGAGTTTGTTGCTTAGATGGTGACATACTTAAATAATGGTTGTTTAAAAAAAAAGATAAATAAAAATAAAAGCACAATCCTTTAGCTATGGTTTTACAGATCTTTAGCCCATAGACACAACCATGGGAAGAATGGAAGAAAGGGTGGAAAGAAGGAAGGAAGCCATTCCCATTAATCTCTGGTGGTCAAACTGGTCAGTTATCAGAGCAGAATCAAGATTTTCAGTTGCTTGAAGAAAAAGACAAGATGGTACCATCATCTTATCCATGTACACAAGTTGGTCAGACAGCTTATGGTATTTTGATATCTTTGATTGCACAGTTATTAAAATTAGTGGTGATCAAAGTTAGCCAGTGAATATAACAGGGCAAAACAAGTGATCCAAAACTTTGCTTCCACATTAACCCTCCAAGGCAACTTTCTCCTGTTGCATAATGATAGAGACAACATTTTCAAATTGCCTTTAAACTTAATATCATAACATCATATGGAAAAAGAATATTACATATATGCAAGATGGATGACTGCAAGGGAATAAGACATCTAGAGCAATCAGAGCCAGGGTAATGTGGTTTGGGTTTTGGACAAAGACTGTGGAAAACCAGAATTTGAATCCTTATTTGGTAACTTTTGGCAAATCACATTCTGTCATACTTAGAGGAAAGTCATGACAAATGTCTTCTGGGTAAATCTGGGTAAATCTAGGATGGGGTCAGCATTAGTTGACTTAAAGGCACATAACAGCAGGAACAAATTCCAAGTATTGTCAAAGGTCATTTAGAGCTTGATGAAGAAGGTGATATTGAGCAGCGATCCCCCTGGGTCAAATTATTAATTTATTTATAATTGGAATTGTGATAGAGAAGCCACAGAGAGCGGGGGCCTGGAGCCAGGCGGGAATTGATTATGTGGACATTCAGAGGATCAGAGGAACCCAGCAGCAGCTACCCAGCATCCTGGATACATTCTATCTCCCCCTTTATTACAAAATAACCCTTTAATAAATGTGCACTATGGTGTGTTATCTTCGCAATTGATTATTTGTATCCCCTTTTGTCTCCTATATCCTATTCTCTCTTCTTCACCCCTTATAGCCATCCCCTATAGCCCCTCAGCAATTGGAGTGAGGCTCCTTTCCTTCCTTTTCTATTAAACCAACCTCCCTGAACCCCAACTAACCCCTTTGCCAACCCTCGCCCTCATGAGTACCCCAGTTCCTGCAGTCAGGAACCCTCAATACTCATGAATCCCTTTGTATGTGTAAAATAATATTTTGTGTTTCTTATAAAACTATTTGAAGATCAAACGACTGAGCAAGCTCAGGTAACCTTTCACCCACACCCCTTGATTTGGGAATCTCCATCAACACTTTCTGGTCAACATCACAACAACAGGATCCAAACACCCATCATCTCTGGGATCAATCCATCTCTACTGATTCCCATAACCCCAACGATGCAGAGGACGATAGGATCCATAAGTCAGGCCACCCACCATTTGTGCAGTCACCTGGATATAAAGAAAACACTCATCACCCGGCAATCTTCCAGTATGCCATGAGGTCCTGCCCCGGTCATCCACAATGCCATTTCCCCTTTCCCAGAAGCAGACTTCATGAGTCCATCATCTTGGACAATATTCTGATTTGGAACTCAATGAACTGTAGTGCCAGAGGCTCATTCACCGAGTACTCACGGCCCATTCATCCTGACAATAGAACTCATGGGGACACATGATCCCTCTTTGTTCATCCCAAAGTTGGGACATGGTAATCATCCCAAGACACTTTGCATTCCTTTGTCCAGCCGGTCATCCTGCTCCCTGTCAGCTATTGGAGAGCAGAAATCTGCATTGGTAGTGGGGAATGCTCTCTTATTGGCTGGTGGGCACCACAGTCCCACCTCCAAAAGGGAATCCTCCCAGCTGGCCATGATATCAAAGCCGGGTCCACCAATCAGCTAGGGCATGAGTGGGAAAAACAAAGGTTTATCTGTATAAAAATGTATGTTTTGCCAGTATCAAGCATGTTGGCTTTCTTTAGCAGTTTACTGCATGCTGTCATCCTTTCCAGCTCAATTAATAAAATACCTCAATGGCTTTCTTCTTCAACTCGTGAGACTTCTTGATTGGGGAACATTGGGTTATATAGCTTCTTCGTCTCACCAGGCACGGCTCCACAGACAGCTCGCGGCTGGTGCTGGTCATCTGCTTAATGGGCATCGGTATCCGCAGCACAAGTTTTGCTATCTGCGGTCTCGATCTCACTTTCCATGACTCTCCTAAATTGCTCAATTTCAAAGCTGCTAGGCTTTGTTCTCTAACTATTTTTAAGAGATAAAATGTTTTGGAAAAAATCACTAGAATTATAATGATGCAGATTGCAAATCCTAATAAACAAGTTCGTCTTTCTGCTGTTGTCAATTCCCTCCCAGTGCCCACAAACAACAAATGTTTGTCTCTCCTCCTTCAACAATGGTAATCCTCTTTGACAAGAGAAATTCTGCAGCACCACAAATAACTGAGCACAAGAATGAACTGATTATTCTTCCCAATAAAAGAAGTGTATTCAGGAGAGCCAAAAGAGTGAGATCTTTCCCTCCCTGAAGTTATTTACTCTTACTTTGTCTCCATTTGCAAATGCAATTTGTTGTTTTACATAGAATGCCATGACCTGATCTGGGCAAACTATCAAATATTGAAAGAAATGGAATGATAGCACTGACAGTGACCATGTTATCTATTCCAAATGTTCAGATCCAACTTTACTTCAGTTCCAACTTCCAAAGCCAGTTATCTATTCATTCCCATCAGTATTGCATGTAAAGTCACAAAAACAAAACAAAAACAAAATGGGGTTGCATTCCTTTTATGTCATGATTTTTGAACTACTCAGAAATATTACACTTGCAGTTTCAGGAAAAGAAAATACTGGGCTCAAAGGGCCCATGGTTTGATCCAGAAAGGTTGGATGCGCAATACAAATTCTAATGTTTTTATAGTCTTAGCATTTCCTGCTTAAAATAAAGGGAGAAACTGAGGAAATAGTAATGCAAATTCCCTAAGTGTACCTTAGTCTGCATTTCTATAAAATCGCTACCTGTTTCTGTTTGTTATGGTTTATCACTGACTTTATTTAAATCCAGTTCAAACTTTAGTAGGCACGTCACCACAACCCCTTTCTTATACAAGTTGGGTACAATTTGGTGTTACAGATTGGATATATAAAAGATTATATTACTATAGAAATATAAAACTTATAAATATAGAACTCATAAATTAGTTACTTTAAACTATATTATATACCATACTTTTCCTTTTTCCACTCCAGGGAGTGCCACATGAAATGAACAGCAGCAAAGCAAACAGTTTTGTACTGCTTTCACTTTAGTTTCACTGCTTCATCCATATGGGGAGGGGTCTGCCGTATCGTGCCATACGAATGAAACATATGAAACAAATACTGGACCCTACTCTAGTGCACATCCATGCGGGGACATGAGAGAAGCCTCCCACAAGGATGGTAAAAACATCAAAAACATCCGGGCGTCCCCTGGGCAACGTCCTTGCAGACGGCCAATTCTCTCACTCCAAAAACGACTTGCAGTTTCTCAAGTTGCTCCTGACACAAAAAAACCCCCAAAAAACCAAAACAAAACAGGGGAGATGCACTTTTACACTGTTAGTGGTGTGCATTTGAATGGAATCACTGTTTGTTTTGTTTTGTTTTGTTTCATTCATTTTGACTCATTTTAGTTTTTGTCTCTGCTTCTGAACATGGAGCACCTATCTGAATGGGATTTTCATCTTGCGTCTGAAAAAAACAAAAAATGTTTGGACCATTGCGAGAAAATAATTATAGTTCTCCTAAGGGCTAGTTTTAGAGAGAGACTGAAAGTTTGAATAGAGACAGGAGCCCAAAAATGTCTTTGCTTTCAAAAATATATGTAATTTTAAACTAATAATAAGACTATCCTCTTGTATTTGTTCTCTATACAGCCCAAAGGAGAGGGAGGACCAAGCCACAGGCAATACAGAGAGATAGGGAGAAATAAAAGAATAGTTTTTCCAAAGGCCAGTTATAGAGAGTGAGACAGGTTTGATTTCTAAACAGAGAAGGGAAGCCCAACAATTTCCTTCCTTTAAAAAATATTTCTTTTTTCAAAAAAAACCAATAGGGGGGAGGAAAAAGGGGGGTTTTACACAAAGAATAAAGAAGAAATGCCCCACACACACTCCCCAGCCAAGCCCACCCCTACCACTTCAAAAATCCCAGCCCCTTCTCTTAAGAATTAAAAATATGCCAAGCAGCCAGGAAAAAATAAAACCCAAATCTTTGTCCAGTGCCCTCACCAGCAAGGCAAGGAAGCAGCAAGGCAAAAGGCAAGGCAAAGCAACCAGCAAGCCAAGTCAAGCAGAGAGAGCAAGCCAGCCAGCCCATCAGCACCCAGCAGCAGCAGCAGCAAAGGATGCGACTGCAATGGCCAACTTAGGGGCAGTCCCCCCAATATACCCTCTCTGTCCAATCCATGTCACTGTTTCCTTGGCCTCTGATTCCCCAAGGATCAACTCCTCCTACCTCCTCCCCTGACACATGAGGAAGAAGTTTGCAGGAGTGGATGCCACATGGCCCGAAAATGAAAGTAAAGCACGGTGTTTGTGCAGCTTTCTCTTTCGTGTCACCTTTTGTTTCATCCAAAAATGGCGTCTCTTATTTCATGCATCTGAATGGACGGTACGAAACAAATGCACTAATGAAAAAGATGAAACAAATACACTACACAACACTACACTGTACTTAAAAAAAAGCCTCCCAAATAATTGTTGTTCTGTCCGCCGAGCTAACTCTCGCAGGTGCCCTATTCTCAGCAAGAACAGAGTTGAAAACTCACAACAAAACGTATAACAGTAAACAAAAAAATAATTTAATTGTACTGAACATCAGTACCCTAACTCCTTCCAGGGTCTGACTAACAAACAATTACTTGAAGGAAAGGGTGGAAGCTTGTAACTTGCAACCATGAGACAAGGCCACGGGATGTAGTACAAGACTTCTTAACAATTGTGTAGAACAACTAGGGACTTAACCTTAGACTAACCTTTCCTAAACTTTAGACTAAATTTCCTAAGTCTTTGACTAAGTTTCCTAAAACTTAGATGTGGAAGATATTGCAGCCTCTGGGCTCCTTGGCATCCATAGACTGACAAACTGCGAAAGAGTTGCTGAGAAAAACTGCAATTCCCACCTCTGGTGGGTAGGTTCTTAAAGGGGTGGGGTCTAATAGGATATTTAGACAAGCCTTGGAGAATGTCTAGCCCAATGGTCTGCAATTATGATACAGCATAGCACTTTCATCTCATTCCCTTGTTTCTTAGCTACAACTTGCACTATCCCTTTCCTTTCTTCTTGTTTACAGTTGGCCATGTTTGTATGACAGATGATACTATGGGTTATTGGGCACTGTCCTGAGTTCAAATTGTTGTTTTATATACTATTGGTTTTCCTTTCTATTGTACAGTGTGTTTATTTTATGCATTGTTTTAGGCACCTTGTGCTATATTTAAGCCGTCCCGGGTCCCTTTGGGGAGATGGAGGTGGGGTAGAGAAATAAAGTAGTAGTAGTAGTAGTAGTAGTTGTTGTTGTTGTTGTTGTTGTTGTTATTAAGGTTTCCTCCCACAGAAAATTATACAACAAGGAACTAGACCCATTTTAACTAAGATGACAACTGAGGTTCAATAAACAAAACAATAAAAGCCTGTGAGGGGCATGACAGTTTTTGTTATCAAAACCAAGAAAGTACAAGAAAACCTATTAGTAATAATAATAATAATAACAACAAGCATGTTGGCTTGGACTCAGCATTGAATCTGGAGGCCCAGATATCCGGAATGGCCAGGAGTGACTTTGCTCATTTAAAACATGTGCACCAAATGCACCCATTCTGAGATGCCAGATCTGGCCACAGTGGTACATGTTTTATGATTTCATCACACTTGGGCTTTTTCTCCATCTTAGAAAGTTGTCGAGATGAAGCCAGGACAGAGCCCATTGGATCCCATCACATGATGCACTGCTCTGTCTTGGCTCCCTCTTGGCAGCATTTTCATAGGCAGCTCTGAGAACACGGATGAATATCCATGTTCTCATTCATGGGAAGAATTGTTTTATTGTGACCTGCTTTGAGTCTTTTTTAGAGAGATAAAACAGGATACAAATAATATGTTAATAATAATAATAATAATAATAATAATAATAATAATAATAATAATAAATTTTAGCTGGTAGGCAAATGCCTGAGCAAACAAAGGAAGGCCTTTCTTACAATCCCACATACACATGATTCATATTCACTGAATGTGTGAAGGGAAATGATCCTGCTAGCCAGTCGTGTCAAAAACATTTTAGGTGGACATGTGTTTGCAGTAAATGTGAAGAAACTGTACAAGCACAGAGATTATTTCCAGTGTTTTTTATACAAATCTCTCCCCCAGACTGTGGTGGAGGCTCCTTCTTTGAAGGCTTTTAAGCAGAGGCTGGATGGCCATCTGTCGGGGTGCTTTGAATGCCATTTCCTGCTTCTTGGCAGGGGATTGGACTGGATGGCCCATGAGGTCTCTTCCAACTCTACTATTCTATGATTCTATGATTCTATGATCTGATTTGTATCTCTGACAACCACCTGCAATAGCCTGTCCCATAAGTGCATTTGCATTCAAGTATCCTTTAACACTGAAACCAGAATCATATATGCTGGGTAATCATATATGCTGCAGCTAACATCTGGATTCTCAATGGTCTAGCTGCTAGCCTCCAAAGGAACTAGAGAGCCTGATATTGACCTTCTAGTTCTTAACATCCCCACCATATTGAAACAGGAAAGAACACATGGGAGTAACATTTCTGAGATGTGCTTGTGAGATTTAAATTCCCCCAATTCAATTCTGAAACAAATGAGCTGAAGCAAAACTATTTAGGATCCCTTTATTGTCCAGAGGGCTGCCAACCCCTTCAAAGTATATGTTCCACTTTCAGCACATACTGAGATAGTTCTTATCCTTGTCTTTTCCAATTCACTGCATTGAGTTTACTATCTTAATTGTAATCTCAATACCATTCAATAAGAATAAGTTGCCAAAGCGTACTTGCTTGCATGGCAGTGAGGTGTTTGAAGTGGTTTGTACAAGAGCAACAATGATAACTCATGCCTCAAGTGCGGCGATGAAAATATACTGTAACTAGGGACATGTATGGCTAATGTTTTATATATATATATATATATATATATATATATATATATATATATATATGGAAGTGGCATGGATTATTGACACTGTTGTGAAAAATGTGGAAAGGCCAGGGAGTTAGGAATGACAGAGGACTAATAACAGCAATTGTCTCAGATAGATTTTTGTTTAAACATGACATAGGAAGCATTTACTATTAGTTTCCAGCTTCTGCAGAGAGATAAAAAACTTGTACTCTCTCTAAATGTTGATTTCTTTCATTCAGACTTCCCCTGTCAGATAAATTCAAGTTCATTTTAATGCTAGTAATTTTTCCTTCCTCCATTAACTATCAACACTCTGATATTTCACTTGCCCTAAAATGTTTTACACTTTTTTATGACTCCCTTATAAACATATCAGATCAAAAGAGATTATGAACATTAAATTTACTAGAAGTGTGCAAAGTGGTTGAAATTCAATTAGTAATTCGTTTCAGAGATTCGGATGGCCCTTGCTTCATTTTGTAAAGATTTGGAGGAGTCCCATTCCAATTAATAATCTAAATCTCTGAAGCTTCATAATTATTTCATTAAGATTTGTTCCATTAGTGGCCATGGAGAAAATTTAGAAGCTCACTTCTATGTCATTTTTATGGCTATCAGGACGAAACTTGGAACACTTGTGGGCAACATTTATAACTTTAAGCCTGCCAAGCTTCAGAACATTTTGTTCATCATTATTTTAAATAAACACAAGAGGAATCCCTTTAAATTGTGGCACCGTGAGACAACATGATCAGGGCAGCAAGCCAGCCAAGTTTCAGAACAATCAGTCTATCCACTGATTTAATTTTATTTTTCAGTTTAAGCACATGTGATTAACCTACACTCAGGCTTTAATGCAGGCAGCCCCATTCTTCTGGCATGAACAGAATTCTGGGAAATGTAGTTTAGGGCAGAGCCTTTTAAATACCCTACAGAGGTCCTTGCCCTCCCAAACTTCATTTCCTAGAATTCTGCTCATGCCAGAAGGAACAGGGCTGACCATGTTACTTTCATTTTAATGAGACTTAAAAGTAGTAAGAGCACACAGTAAGCTGATAAAAGGATTTGAGGGGAAGGTAAGGGCTGGAGAGGGAGTATAGCTAGCTACCTATGGGAATTTGGAAAATATAAGTTTGGAGTTGGATAATTTGAACAGAGAAAGCTTATAGACTGGAGGGACAGAAACAAACAGAATTATCAAAGAGCTACTGTAAGTTTAAGTTTTAAGAAACACACAGAAGCAGAATGGATCTCCAAACACACATCTTTATATCTCTCTTGCAAAAACCAAAAAGTCACAGAGATGCTGAGGGGAGGAGACCAGCTTTGCAGAAAGCTGCATGATGGTTTTTTTCTTCTGATTGGCTGACAAAGGGAAAAAAATAGCATACAGCTGCTCTTTCAGTCACATTAACTCCTGTCCATTCCCACCCCAGACAATTACAGATGATGGAGTATGTTACATTGAAAAAAACAACAAATCTTTATGAATCACTCCGAAAGTTTCAGAGGCTTGTGTTTAGATTCATAATGCTTCAGAGGATTCATTTTCCAATTAGTAATTTGGAGATTCGTATTAATGAATCATACGAATCTCCGAATTACAAAATGGAACTCCAAATCTTTGAACATGCCTAGAATTTATATTCAGATACTGAATCATTCCAGTTAATTTCTCAGAACATGATTCAAAATAAGAGTTTTATTGTTTATAAAGCCAAAATGTTTGTTCTGAAAAAAATTATATTTGTTTCTGAAATTTCACACAGTAACTTAGAAACTGTATTGTTTTGTAGGTGTATTTGTCTTTCTGCTTGTACTGTAGTTGTTACTAGTATCAAGCAGGCAGACCTCCTCTTAAGCTTTATTCTTATGTAATTGATTTTCTTCTTATGCCTGATTGCTCTTTGAAAAGCCTGAATATTCATTTGGGATAATGTAAGATTCCAGTTAAACCAATGTGAAAATATCTAATTGAAACTGAAAACTAAAGAAGGGAGGAAAACACATTGTAACCTGCCCAGCTATAATTATTTCATTAATCTTACCAAAAGGAGATGAAATTGCTTTTGTTTAATGAAACAGGTGAAGGAACAAACTCCCTTGGCTCTTAAGTCATATTTATTTCATTATTGGGAGCCTCAAAAAAGAACATCTACTTTTGCCTATAGCTATATTTGTCCCCAGCCAAACAAGAACTAACATGTAGTCAATTTAACAAAGACTAAGAGTCCAATCCTAACTCATAGGTATGCTAGCTATAGGAGAAATCTAGTTTGCAAAAGAAGGAGGTAGATAGCTAGGTAGTTATTTTCTGACAATGAGGGTTTTATTTTTTAATAATAATTATATTTTATAAGTATTTTCTGAATGAGAGGAGGGGAGGAAATAAAAAAGCTAAAGGGTGATTCAAGGCTCCCGGAGCCACCCAAATATTTATAAAGAAAAACACACCACAAGAGCAAAGAGAAAGAGATGCTCTTTCTTTCTCCCAAGCCTCCAAATATGTACGTGCACCCCACCCACCCACCCCACACAAACCCAACTCCCAGCCAGTCCCACTAGATAAAATGAATCAAGAAAATAAAGGAAAATCAAAAAGATTCCAGAGAGAGGCCAAGCCAAGCCAAAAAAAAAACAAGTTGAGCGGCAGCAAGGCAAGGCAATCAGACTGAAGCATGAGGATGCAACTGAGAGCAATGGAGGCAGTCGCCATATTAAATAGACACAATTTGCATAAGACATCTCACAACATTCTTCTACTCCAATTGGCTCAATAGGCTGGGCTCACAGGGAAATCCCGGACAAGCAGGAACATGCGGTGGTGGTCTCTTTGCATGCTGCGAGTTCTCAAAAAGGGGAGGAGGAGCCATGATTGGCTTCCACGTGGTCCCATTACAGATGGGAAACCGTGATGGCTGAGCCCTTGCCATTATCGCCATCTGACCAAGCTGAAGAAGCAGGACTGACTGAAGGAAAATATTAAAACGGATTTGTGCTCAAGCCTAGTGGCCAGCCTCAGCATGCATGCTAATCCAATTTTTAATAGGCCTCTATCCAGGAAGGCCATCAAAATTGCCCTCTCACATGACAGTGACTAGGTCTTGGGTTTGAACATAGTAACTCTCTAAGGAGTGAGACTTACATTTTTACATGTAAAAAAAACCACCCTTTTCCTGGGATCCCCATCAAGAATGAGAGAGATGTGTGATATGCACTTTTAGCTGGAAGTAGCAACAAAACCTTATGCAATGACTTCATGGCAGTTCCTAGTGTAGTGTTGCCAGTCAAGAGGCTAACCACAAAAGTCTACTTTGATGATTAATCATCAGATTCCATTCACAATACTATCAACACTTGTGTAGAAAAATCTCACATTCCATACCTTTCAAAATTTGCTTTTTAAATGGAAAATTTTCAAATTTGCATGTTTTTTCTCTCCCTCCCCCAGTTAAAAATGAACAAAAAGATCAGAATGTCTGCATTTCTTTGAACACTGAAATATGAGCTTTAGCCACTAATAAACCTATAGTACATGCAGTGCCTGAAGTAATCCAGTGGAAAACAGCCACATGTGAAGATGTAGTTCTCCCCTAGTTTGTTTATGATATTTCCAATCATCTGATTAGAAGAAAAAATTGTTGAAATAAAGAGGGTACCATCAATACCTTTGTCTTAATTGACAGCAGACAGAATAGCAGTAGGGAGACTAAGAAAAGCATATAGGAACCTAAGAGAAGATGGCAGTTAGACTGTTTCACCCCTCTCCATTTTATAACAGGGATATAAGGTAGTCTTCAGGTCATTCAGGTTCTGATAACTAATAAACACCCCTGGCATGTTAGTAAAGATATACTGTGGTGGCAAGAGAGAGAAAATCTATTCTCATCTGAGCTACACTAATATGCCCCATTATGAATGTGATGGAGACTCATTAAGATGCCTATGGATGTAATGGATGCTATTAGATTTAACAATGCTCAAGGACATTAACTCCTAGATGTCAATGTATTCAGAGATGTCTATTTAGAGAAGTATAGTTTCTCAAAAGAAGAGATAATATTTTAATGGGTAAACTGCTGATCTAAGTGAAATGATTCTCTCTGTGTTAATTATTACGAAGCCTCTTAAAGTGAAGCAGAGAGAGAGAGAGAGAGAGAGAGAGAGAGAGGTGGGGAGGGAGGTAAAGGTTTGATCCCTATGAAGGTATAACACTTTACTAGCCATATCCTACAATGTAAGGAATATAAGATGGCTTACAAATGATGTAATGTAATGTAACGAAAGCAAAGTTTCATGTCTGAGTTTCGCTCTAATCACTTCAACAACCTCATCAGATGGTGTAAAATTAGCATCCTAGGATGCTTTCACCCCATCTAATGGATGGAAACTGGCGCCAGACATCACACAATGTTATGTGGCATCCGGCAGAGGCCCCACCCACAATTATGGGTGCAAGAGTTGCTGCATGCTTTTCCCCCAACACAGGAGGCTGCCCATGAAGCCAGGACGGCGCCTTTCCACGAGGGCGACGCTTTCCCCATGTGATGGGGAAAGTGTCTCAAAGACGGAGCTGTGTATGGTGTAACAGATTTGTGTCGCTGCTTGCTCTTTCCTCATGGAAGCTCGGCACAGCAGGATGCTTTACCTGGGCTTTCTGATTTGATTGTTAGGAGAATGCATTTCTTAGTATATCTATGATTGCATACAATACATAGCTCAAAATATCACCAAAGAGCCTGCTCGTTTCTCATATATAAGTATCTTGAGAGCCTTAAGAATTCTTAGGGAAGTGTTGGTATTAGCTCTGCCTGTCTGGTTTTCATCACTTTTTGGATTTGGATGCCAAAGTGATAAGATGATAATAAAATCCAAAAAAAGAATGCAGATAATTTGGTAAATGGCAAAGGACCATTAATCTCTCAGTCTGAAGAAATGGGTTGAGGAATCCTGCTTTTTTTAACAGTACTGGACTAGATAGAGCCAATGTCTGACTTATAAGCTTGTGATATTCTCACATTCTAGTCAAGCCAATTCCCTTACATTTGGAATGCTTGGGCCAATTCCTTATCTAATTCAGGAACAACAGCCATTTGTTTAAATATTTTAAAGTATTCTATGTTTTCAGTTTTAGAAAATCTGTCATAAATCAGACCTTCAGTTCACTGTGTTGAGTTGTGACTGAATAATACAGATGAACTGGCCCCCCTCCTCAAAATAAACATTTCCTCTCACATTTTGGTAATGCAATTCCCTTAGGGGTTTCAAACACATTGCTGTATTCTCCCAAAAGAATACCAGCAGTTCTTGTGTTCTTACATTTGTGCTTGCAGTTTAACACCATCTGTGAATTTGAGTTGCAAGGTGACACTCAAGCAGATGTTCCACGCTATAATTCCACACACAGCTAATGTTAATCAGATTAGATTTGGGGTTCTAATCATTTTGTTGATTGATGTCATTGATCTGACACTTATCACACTCATTACAAGAATCCAAGCATTATATGTGGGAAGTTCAAAATAGGTCAAGTGTGTATCAAGTATGTATTGCCATTTCCCGAAAAACAACTGACTCATTGATCTTCTGCTTCTATGTTATGATGAGTTAAAAGGTTACTTTTCCAGTGAGGGCACTACACCATGAGAAGTGCAATAAGAACTATTGATGAAATGTCTAAGGAAAATATATGTAATTTTATATGTAGCTGAAATTACTTCTGGTATTTATTTTATAATGTAATGGTTCAAGGGCTTTTCTGCTTTGTTTTTAATTCCCTACACTCAGGCTATGAAGGCTTATTTCATAAGTTGGAAGTGAACCCTGAATTCTTAAGCAATTTTCTCATCACAACTTTGTAAGCAGTTCTGTCACCTGTATTTAAAAACACACTTGTAATCATTCCCACAATTCTTATGAATTCCTGATATATTCCAAACTGAAACAGGACCTTTTTCCTCGGGAGATATCATACAAGATGAAATTTATGAGTTCAAATAATGTTTCACTTGTCACATAATGTTTTGCTCATCCTGGGTTGGGCCAGGATATCTGAAAGCTCACTGCTTTCCATACATGGTGGGAGATTGAACTGGATGACCCTCCTGGTCTCTACCAACTCTTAGGGACTAGGACACAGAACAATAGCTTCAAACTACAGGAAAGGAGATTCCACCTAAACATTAGAAAGAAACTAACCATGAGAGCTGCTAAACCATGGAACTCTCTGCCCTGAAGTGTGGTGAAGGCTCTTTCTTTGGAGGTTTTTAAGCAGAGGCTGGAGGCCATCTGTCGGGGGTGTTTTGAATGTGATTTTCCTGCTACTTGGTAGGGGTTGGACTTGATGGCCATGAGATCTCTTCCAGCTCTATGATTCTATGAGTTAATAATAATAATAATAATAATAATAATAATAATAATAATAATAATAACTTTATTTTTATACCCCGCCCCATCTCCCCGAAGGGACTCGGGGCGGCTTACATGGGGCCTTGCCCGATAAAACAATCAAATATCAAAACACAGCAATAAAACAGTTATCCAATAAAAACATCAATTACAGTAAAAAGGAGGGTAGGGGCCTGCCTGATCTCTCTAGGAAGCGAGTTCCAAAGCCGGGGGGCCACGACGGAGAAGGCCCTCACTCTCATCCCCACCAACCGCGCCTGCGAGGGTGGTGGGAGCGAGAGGAGGGCCTCCCCCGAAGAGAACGTGTGGGTTCGTAGGGGGAGATGCGGTCTCTAAGGTAGGTGGGTCCCAAACCGTTTAGGGCTTTGTAGGTGATAACCTGCACCTTGAATTGGGCCTGGAAAGTAAACGGCAGCCAGTGGAGCTCCTTAAACAGAGGCGTTGAACGTGCCCTGTAATTCGCTCCAGTTAGAAGCCTGGCTGCCGATCGCTGTACTAGTTGTAATTTCCGGGCCGTCTTCAAAGGCAGCCCCACGTAGAGCGCATTGCAATAGTCCAGTCTAGAGGTAACTAAGGCATGGACCACCATGGTCAGATCAGACTTCTCAAGGTATGGTCGCAGCTGGTGCACAAGTTTTAGTTGTGCAAAGGCCCTCCCGGCCACGGCCGACACCTGATCCTCAAGCGTCAGCCCCGAATCCAGGAGGACCCCCAAGCTGCGGACCTGCGCCTTCAGGGGGAGTGCGACCCCATCAAGCACAGGTTGCCACCCAATACCCCGGTCGGCTGCACGACTGACCTGGAGGACCTCTGTCTTGTCAGGATTAAGTCTCAGTTTGTTCACCCTCATCCAGGCCAACACAGCGGCCAGACACTGGTCCAGAATCCGAGGGGCTTCCTTGGATTTAGGTGGAAAAGAGTAGTAGAGTTGGGTGTCATCCGCGTAGAGATGGCACCGTACTCCAAAACTCCGGATGACCTCTCCCAGCGGTTTCATGTAGATGTTAAAAAGCATGGGGGACAAAATAGAACCTTGTGGGACCCCACAGGTCAATGGCCAGGGGTCCGAGCAGGTGTCCCCCAGCTTCACCAACTGGGAACGACCCTCCAGAAAGGACTGGAGCCACTGGAGTGCAGTACCCCCAAGGCCCATCCCAGAGAGCCGCCCCAGAAGGATACCATGGTCGATGGTATCGAAAGCCGCTGAGATGTCCAAGAGAACCAGCAGGGTCACACTCCCCCTGTCCAGCTCCCTGCGGAGGTCATCTACCAAGGCGACCAAAGCCGTCTCGGTACTGAACCCAGGCCTGAAGCCAGACTGCGATTGGTCCAGAAAATCCGTATCTTCCAAGAATCCCTGGAGCTGAGAGGCAACCACCCGCTCCAAGACCTTGCCCAAGAATGGTAGGTTAGAGATTGGCCTGTAGTTACACGGATTGGTCAGATCCAATGAGGCCTTCTTCAGAATAGGCCTTACCACTGCTTGTTTTAGGCTAGATGGAAATTTGCCCTGCCCCAAAGAGGCATTAATTATTGCCACAAACCAATCAACTAACCCACCACTGGCCTGTTTTAAAAGCCAAGATGGGCAGGGATCTAGGGCACAGGTAGTCGCCCTCACCGCTCCAAGAATCTTGAGTTTATGATTCTATAATCCTATGAGAGGATGGGATAATCTAATGGAGAATAACAAGTGCACACTGAATTTACAATTGTGCAAAAAGACACTTTCCTCCTTGCTAAATGTCATCTGACAAGACACTAGAAAAATCTTGTATTTTCTTTAAATCTTTAATGACACACTACAGCTTTTTGCAACATTAGGACAGTAGTATAAAAATTATGTAGTCCAATTCATTGCAGAACAAGTCAACAATGTGAGAAGTTTGAAGTCACATAGAAGAAGCCAACCATGTGGCTATTTCCTACCAACACTAATCCAGACGTCCAGAGAGGAGTGCTATGTTTAGTATATTTCACAATTCACAGGACAGTTGATTTCTATAGAAGTAGTTCTCACATTTTGGTTTGAAATGGTACATACCCTGAACATTTCCTGATTTTCCCTTAAATGGGGCCTGAACCAATTTACACTGCATTAAGGACCAGAAGTCCATGGATGTTGTGTTCCAAGAGTGACTTCTGGTCCCAGGTTAATTGAATGGCATCTAAGACTGTATGGCAGAGAGTTTGGAATATGCTTTATTTAACCTTTTAATGAGGTACTTCCTGTATGAGGCCTCAAGTAGCTCACAAAAAGGAAATACTAAAATTAATGTTAAAACCTGGTGATTAAAAAAGTTGAAACCATTTAAAATCATCATATTAAAATGCCAGGCAATATTAAAAAGCTTTAAATATTTGGAAACATAATAATAATGTTCACATGCAGCCCTTAGGCCACAAAACAAATCTTTGCAATTCTTTGCAACCATTACATCCCTATTTGATTACAAAAGGACTTTGTTTATATGCGAAAGGAGAGTGACATTCCTCCCATAGGAAGCAATTCCACAGAAAAGACACAGTCATGTAAAGAGCTCTCTTCAATGTCCTCAAAAAAGGAATCTGGGATGGTTATTTGATATAGAGAAACCGATTCACCAAAGATTTCAAGACTGGAAGGTTCAAAGTTAGGAGATCTGACTTTCTGCTTCTATTCCTTCTCCCAAAATTATCTAAACTACTGAAAACCAGAGAAGTCCCATCAGTTCAAATACTTTAGACTTAATCGTTACTAGTATCATTGTTGTATATCTTGCATTAATTTATTTGTTAAATGAGACTATTGATTGATTTCCCTCCTGAGAAATGTACATTTTTGGTAAATCTAAATACAATAACAAAATTAACTATAGCAAAAAAAACAAAAAAACAAACCCTATCCTCCTGTTGAATAAGATGAATGTCATCCTGGAAACCAAAATCTAAACACCACAAACAAGTCCATTGAAAGTAGACTTGGTTATTATACATGTTGTCTTTTATAATTAGCAGTGCACACATTATCCACAAACTCTGCCAGTTAGAGCTGGTTTGCATGCTTCACTTGAGAATCAATGGATCAGAACTCTATGTCAAAATGATGAGAATTGAACTATTACAAACACATCTGAAAATGTCATCTTTTGCATCATCTAATGTAGAAACCCCTAGTTACGGGTTATTGAACTAATAAACAAATACATCACTAGTTTTTATTGCCAGAAAACAAATGTCACCTCTGATTCCAGATTTAGAACAACACATAAAAGTCTGTGCCTACATGACCATGCAAATATCCCAAAACACATACAGCTATCCTACTTAAAAGCTGTTTTCTTCTGCAAAAGGATACGCTAATTCTGTGCTCTAATTCTCCTCCTCTTAATAACAGCACTTAACACAACCTGAATAGCTGTCATAATATACTGCAAATTTAATAGACCATCTGTCCCACAGACTGCAGCATTTTGAATTGCATCTTACTTTAATGCTATAGATCAAACAAATTCTCCATGCACTTCTCCGAAACCTAGTGTGAGTCCTGAGTGCTCTATGGAAATGCATTCATTCTAGCAATAAAGGAAAAACAAACCAATGAGGCCCAGTTGTTTCATTTGTTCTTGTTGTTAAAATGAATGGGGATTCAAATGAATGCTTGCTAAATGAGTTTTCAATTTGGGTTTTGTTTGTTTGTTTGTTTTTTGTTTAATTCAGAATTAGTTGTTCAAGCTGGAGCCCTGAAACAAATCATGGAAGGAAAGAAAGATGAGAGAGAATATAGTGAAATTTTCAGATGAGAAAGCTGCACGCACACACACACACACACACACACACTGTTAGTTTTAAGCAGACCCCTGGATTTTAAAACAAATTCCCTGGTTTCAGTAACCTGGGACCAGATTTGACATGTTAAATCATAACATGCATCTTCTGATGGCTTCAATTCACTAAGAAATCCCCACTCACTCCTCTAACAGGGACAAGTATGCATATGGGCTGATATGATTCAATTTTTTTGTTGATTGTGATCTTTGCAACTCATGCCACTGATGTCCATACTTGTAAATGCTTTTCTGTAGTATAAGTGTGGCTGAAAATAGCCTTAAAATTGCAATTGGGTTGTAGCATGATTTGTAAACTAGTGTGGGTAAAAACGATTCCTATACATTATGATCCCCCCTCCCCCATTGCAGAACTCAGTTTGTAACACTTTTAAGCTAAAGACACAGTTAAATGGGAAGGTGGAGACAGAAAATGGGATTTATTTAAAAACATTTGAAATAATGGGAGGGCAAAGGATCAATTTTGGGATTGCTGCTCCCAAGGTATGATAATTGGAGAGTACATTATCCAATAAAGCTCTAAAAAAACCTAAGGCCAGATAACCTAAAAGATAATCTGCCCAATCTCCTGATCATCCTTAGGCCATTTTTCAATTACTTCTCTTACATATTGCTCTTTAGAAAGAACACTATTAGGGTGCTATCGTGGTTGGGACTCTTTATGGAATCATTTTTGAGAGAGATTCACTTCATCTGTTTTTTTAAAAAACATTTCAGTATTCTGGAGATCTTGGACAACAGTTTTCTCCCATGCTGTTTTTCCTTTCAATTTATTCTAATGCCATTCTAAATTAATTTTTGATTTTATGTTCATGTTGTATTTTTATATTTCCTTGTTTTTTTGTGCACTTACCAGAGAGTATTTTGCTAAAGGTCAGTATCAACATGTCATATAAATTATATTTATATTCATTTGTTTGGTAGATGCATACAAATGTATCTATCAGACAATGGAAGAAAGAAATGAAGAAATAATCAAAGAAATGACCTCAACATATGCTGGTTTCTTTCTATTTGTGCCATGGAGCCCGCCGGCTCCCATCCCATGACATAGAGCTACTTCCAGCAGGGCTCCATCATGCAAATGGAGAGTAATTGGTGCCTACTGCTGCTGTGGCAACATGGAAGGCTTCCCGTGTTGCATAGGGATCAATGGGGGTAAGCCGGGCATTAGACACTTCCTCCCATGGGATCAGGTAAGGGGGAATCCCTCTGGGTTTACAAATTTATTGGGTTTACATACATCTCAATGTGTATAAACACTATGTCTTTATTTATATATGAATAAATACTAGGATTGTGCAAATTTTTCGTTAGTCTGTTAAATTAGTTTCAAATTCGGTTTGAAAGCACTTTTGAAGTAATTTTTGAAACATCTGCTCACTGCCTTCCTAATATTACGACTTTGAATCAAAAAGAACATTTTTTGAATCTGTTTCTGATGTCTTCGGATGTAGCTGTAGCCCCTCTGAGAGGAGAAGCCATGTTGGCATGCCTCTCAACCAATCAGAGTGGAAAGGAGAGGGAGGCAGAGGCATGGCCATTGTTCTGCTAGTGTTTTTTAAAAAATGTTGTTTCAAAATTCCCCAAAAATCAGTGGATGGGTCAAACATTATGAAACTTGATAGGCAAAGAGTGGTTAATTTTTGCTTCCATTCTAGCAAATTTCATCCCCATAGCTTTCAAAAAGCAGGAGAAAGAAGCCTCTGAATTTTCACCATTTATTTAAGTGGAAATGAAGCAAGCAGCCATTGCCTAGAAAAACTCCATTTCCCAGAAGCCTTGCGCTAAGCCAATCAGAGCGGGAGACAGAGGCAGAGACGTGGCCATCATTATGTTAGCATTTTTAAAAAATGTTGTTTCAAAAGAGACCTCATGGGCCATCCAGTCCAACCCCCATTCTACCAAGAAGCAGGAAATCTCATTCAAAGCACCCCCGACAGATGGCCATCCAGCCTCTGCTTAAAAGCCTCCAAAGAAGGAGCCTCCACCACAGTCTGGGGCAGAGAGTTCCACTGCCGAACAGCTCTCACAGTGAGGAAGTTCTTCCTAATGTTCAGGTGAAATCTCCTTTCCTGTAGTTTGAAGCCATTGTTCCATTGCGTCCTAGTCTTCAGGGCAGCAGAAAACAAGCTTGCTCCTTCTTCCCTGTGACTACCCCTGACGTAATGTCTCTTCTGCAGGCTAAACATGCCCAGTTCTTTAAGCTGCTCCTCATAGGGCTTGTTCTCCAGACCCTAGATCATTTTAGTTGCCCTCCTCTGACCATCTTGACCAAACTTTCATACGGTATGTGAATTCTTGGAAGGTATGAGAAGTTTAGAGAGAGAGAGGGAGGGAGGGAGGGGTTTGAATGTTGGACTCCGATTGTGGCTTGATTCCCCACTCAGCCACCCACTTGGGCAAGTCACACACTGTCATGGAACCCAGTTACAGGGCTTTGGTAATTCAGCCCTGTAACTGGGAGTCATAACATAAACAATCCCAGGAGCACCTGGCAGAAGAAGATAGAATATGCCTGGGAACTTGGGGCCGAAAGTATAAACAATTATAATTGGTCTAGTGTGTGAAAATGGTAGTAATGTGATATTGGGGGTGGGACTTGATGATGATATTTACGTGTGGTGTTACGTAGCATCAAAAGTTATAAAAATAGTTGTATGTAAACATTGGGTCATTCCTGACTTTTCCAAAGTCATGTGTTCTTCAATAAAGATTGGATTTGAGAGCAGCCATCTCTGATCTGCGTTCAGACTGATCCTTTGAAGTGAGCAGGACAATTAAGTCAGGAATCCAGTTCTCACCCTCCTGCAAATTTGCAGTGAAGTGATAATGAGCAGGGAAGGAGATCAAAGCCATGACGGAGCAAAGGGGCCTCCGCTGGGAGCTCTGCCGTTGGCAGAAGAGACATTGCAAGCCATAGCTTCCTCTACGGGGTACCCCAAGCCGGACGGCGTGACCCAGAGGATTCCCAGAGGGGGAAGAGGCGTTCCGGCGGCGGCAGAAACCAGTTGGGGATCTGGAGGAAGCATGCCGGAGACCGTGGCCCAGCGGTTATCCATCCTGGAAACTCATTTATCCAGGCTGTCGGATACCGTGGGGAGAATAGTGCCAATATTGGAAGAGAATCTCCAAAAAGAGCACATCCGATATGGCGCCGAGAGAGAGCCAAGCAAAGGAGGCGATTGGAGCCAGAGGGGACAGCGAGCTTCAACGCAGAGTCCCGCGGCGGCAAGGGACGAGGGAGACGAGGAATACTGGCAGGAGCTGGAGTTCCGAGACAGAATGGCGCGCGAAGTGGAGCGCCAGCGAGCTCTGGGAACTCTGAGGCCGCCATCTCCAACAGAGCTCCCAACCCCCCGAATGGGCGTCGGGGTGGAAAGGCCACTGGGGCCAGGGATCGGGTCCAGTGGATTTGCAGACGAAGGCGGAGAGGAGCGGGGGATCCAGGAAGAGGAGGAGGATGTGCCGTACGACGAGGAAAGGCGAGATGAGGGGGCTACAGCGAGGCCAGTATGCGGATGGGCGGAAGGGCCGACAGCGGCGGCAGACTTTCGGGAGCCGCGCAGAATGACCACCGGAGTGGGGCGCGGCGTGTTCCAAGGAGCCGCCCGAGGAAACCTGATGCAACCCTTCCCCATGCCTCCCAGACAGCATCAACGGGCCGCAGAATGGATGCCAAGAAGAGAAGATCTCAAACTGGAATACGGAGGGGAATCAGATGAACTGAACTTTTTTCTAATTAGCATCAGAGGATACATGGAAGACGATGCACACACATTCCCCTCCGAAGCAAGCAGGGTTCGAGCCATCGGCAACACACTAAAGCGAGGAGCAGCCAGCTGGTACGTGCAACTCCATGCCAGACACGACCCATGCCTGAGGTCAGTACCCCGCTTCCTCGCCGCACTGGAAAACCGATTCAGAGACCGGCTAGAGCAATTGAGGGCTCGAGACCAGCTTAAAGGAATAAAGCAGAGGGACAAAACAGTGCCCGAGTACGCAGAGGAATTCCTACACCTCGCGGAAAGGGTACCAGAGTGGTCTGAAGTGACCAAAGTGGAGTTATTTAAAGAGGGACTACGCCCCGAGATTTTCAGCTGGGCAGCGCACAGAGATGACCCCGAAACGCTCCAGGGATGGATTCAACTAGCGGGGCGCGTTGAATCCACCCTGGCCCAAGTAAAGCGCTTCAGGAGCAGCGGCGGCCAGCAAAGGCCGGTGGCGAGAGGTCGGGGAGAAACGAGGAAGCAAGAAAGACCCGGAGGGAGGCCGGGGATTCCCTCCAGAGGAGATGACAACAAACCTAAACCGGGATGCTTTGTATGTGGGAAGACGGGCCATCGAGCAGCAGAATGCTGGGCCCGGAAGGGGGAGCCGCCAAAACCCCCAAAGCCCAAGCCAGCAACCGGGAGGCGTGCGGAGGAGGAGGTGAAAGCCCCAGAATCTCCAGAAAAATTGGTGAGTCGGGACAAACGCATGATAGTAGTGCCAATCTGCCTATCGGGGCTAGAGAATCGGGCCACCTGCAAGGCATTTGTGGATTGTGGTTGTTCCAGGAATATTATAACTCCAGAGTTAGCAGGAGCGTTGAAATGCCAGCAGATGGCGCTTGACTCCCCAATTGCGTTTTCGCAGCTAGACGGATCAGTGGCTACTGGGGAAGTATCTACAAAGGAAATACGGGAGGTCCCATGTAAAATAGGCAAATGGGAAGGAAGAATATCCTTTGTGATAGCCCCTATTGCCACATACCACGTAATATTAGGGATACCATGGCTCGAACAGGCAAATCCCGAAGTAGATCGGAGAGGAAAGAGCCTAGCATTTAAAGAACAGCAGACGCAATGGGAGATAAGCAAGATTGCAGAAGAGGAGGACGAGGGAGATGAAGAAGGTGAAATAGACCCACTGCTATTGCCACCTGAATACAGAGACTTTGTGGATGTGTTCAATCAGAAAGAGGCAAGTAAATTACCTCCCAAAAGGAATATAGAAGTAGAAATTGAAATAACCCCCGGAGCAAACTTACCAAAACCAAAAGTGTATCCCATGTCTGTGCAGGAGAAGGAGGAATTGAGGAAATACATTGATAAAAACCTGGCGCGGGGCTTCATTAAGCCATCCAATTCTCCTCTCGGGGCCCCAGTGTTATTCAGGAGAAAGAAAGACAACTCCCTAAGATTGTGCATTGATTATCGAAATTTGAATGCAATTACTAAGGACAATAAATACCCTATGCCCTTAGTAAAGGATTTAATTACTGTATTGAAAAAAGGGAGCATATTTACTAAACTTGATTTAATTGAAGCATATCATAAATTAAGGATCAAACCGGAAGATACTTGGAAAACTGCATTTTCCTGCGCATTCGGCCATTTTGAATATAAAATTTTACCTTTCGGTTTAAAAAATGGAGGCGGGTGCTTTATGCAGCTTATAAATGAAATACTGCACCCATTGTTGTACAGAGGGGTATTCATATTTCTTGATGATATCTTGATTGTGACTGAAGATAAGGAAAAGCACGTGAAATTGGTCCGGGAAGTTTTGCAGAGACTAAGAGAAGCAAAGCTGTACGCAAAACTGTCCAAATGTGAATTTAATAAAACTCAAATTGACTTTCTGGGGTATCGGATATCTCCAGAAGGGTTAGCTATGGATCCAGCTAAAGTATCAGATGTAAAAGAATGGGGAGTGCCTCAAACAAGGAGGCAATTGCAATCGTTTCTGGGGTTTGCAAATTTTTATAGATCCTTCATAAAAGGCTTCGCGCAAATAACTGCACCCCTTACTGAACTTTTAAAAACAAAAGGGAAAGGAGAGACAGCAAAAGTAAAAGCTCCTGGCGCCAAACTAAGTTGGACGCCAGAATGCCAAAAGGCTTTTGAAACCCTAAAAGAATGCTTCACAGAAGGACCCATTCTAAAACACCCCGATATCAGGAGCCCTTTCATAATCCATTGCGATGCCTCAGACTGTGCGTATGGGGCAGTACTATTGCAAAAGGATCAAAATGGGAACTTAAAACCCTGTGGATATTTGTCCCGGAAGTTCAGCGAAACTGAAAAATGTTGGCCGATATGGGAAAAAGAGGCACTAGCCATATTAAAAGCCTTAGAATGCTGGCGACACTTTCTCGAAGGAAGCGGAATCCCATTTGAAATTTGGTCTGACCATAAGAACCTCCAGTATTTAAAGTCCCCTCGAAAATTGTCCCCCAAACAGATTAGATGGGCACAATACTTCAGCAGGTTCGATTTCCAATTAAAGTTTTTTCAGGGGAAGCAGAATGTCTTGGCAGATGCTCTTTCACGCATGCCTCAACACGAAGGAATACCCACAGCAAAAGAGGGAACAATATTCTCTGACAAACAATGGGGTTTAGCTGTCAGAACAAGAGCACAAACCCAAAAGGAGAACACTGCTATGGTTGAACTCGACGGAAAAGATAATTGGGGAAACGAGCTGAAACAGTCTTATGAAGGAGACCAGTGGATCGCATCCAATGCAGAACAGGGGGAGCAGAAGGGGGGATTTTGGTTTGTGAACAAGAAACTGTATATCCCAGCAACATTAAGGATCAAGATTTTACATCGTTTTCACAACAACCAGAGCGCTGGTCATACAGGAATTACAAAAACAACAAAAGCAATAGCAAAACATTGCTGGTGGCCAGGGATGAGGAAGGACATAAAAAATTATGTTGTTCAATGTGATGATTGTGCCAGAAATAAATCGAGAGGAGGGAAGCCAATGGGATTATTACAAACAGTAGCAGAACCTACCAGACCTTGGGAATGTGTAGCTATGGACTTTGTGGGGGAACTACCGGTTAGCAAAGGACATCGTTATATTTGGACAGTATTGGACCTGTTTTCTAAACAGGCCCACTTTATAGCACTGACGAAACTACCATCAGCCGAGAAACTAGCTGAATTGTACATAAACCACATTTACAAACTGCATGGATGTCCCAGTAGAGTGGTCAGTGACAGAGGAGTACAATTCACAGCAAAATTTTGGGAAAAATTCCTGGAAATGCTAGGAGCAGAAAGGAGTTTAAGTTCTGCTTTTCACCCCATGACAAATGGGGCGGTAGAACGTACTCAGCAGACACTTGGGCAGTTCCTTCGAATGTACTCTAACATGAGACAAAATGACTGGTCTCGGTGGTTGGCTTTTGCAGAACTAGCTTTTAATTCGATTATACATTCAGCAACAAATAAAACCCCCTTTGAAGTAGTTTACGGGTATGAAATACAGCCTCTGCCCCAGCTGCCGAGATGGACAGAGAATGAGGGAACAGAGGCAGGGAAATGGAAAGCGCAAATGATGGAATGCTGGAGTCAAGTGACTGCATCCTTAAAAGAAGCACATAAAAAGTATAAAGTATTCGCAGACAGAAAGAGGGTGGAAGGTGATAAATTGGAGAAAGGAGATTTAGTGTGGCTAAGTACCCAAAACATCAAACTGGGGCTACCTTCGAAAAAATTGGGCCCTAAATATATTGGACCATTTAGAATACAGGGTGTTATCAACGAGGTGACTTTCCAGTTGGCATTGCCAAAAAGTTTAGGGAAAATACACCCTGTATTCCATCGTAGCTTACTGAAAAAATATATGGGTACTTTGGACAAAATGGACACATAGAATTATTGTTTTGTTTCAGGCTTGTGATGAAAGAAGAACCGAAGAGGAGGACGAAGAAAAGGGGGGCACCATGTCATGGAACCCAGTTACAGGGCTTTGGTAATTCAGCCCTGTAACTGGGAGTCATAACATAAACAATCCCAGGAGCACCTGGCAGAAGAAGATAGAATATGCCTGGGAACTTGGGGCCGAAAGTATAAACAATTATAATTGGTCTAGTGTGTGAAAATGGTAGTAATGTGATATTGGGGGTGGGACTTGATGATGATATTTACGTGTGGTGTTACGTAGCATCAAAAGTTATAAAAATAGTTGTATGTAAACATTGGGTCATTCCTGACTTTTCCAAAGTCATGTGTTCTTCAATAAAGATTGGATTTGAGAGCAGCCATCTCTGATCTGCGTTCAGACTGATCCTTTGAAGTGAGCAGGACAACACACTCTCAGCCCCAGAAAAGCCAATGAAACAGGAAATAGCACTTTCAAACCAGGAACTGATTTCCTTATTCAGAGGCTGATGGCCATCTGTCAGGAATGATTTGATGGTGTACTATGATTTCTGTTCCTGGGTGATAAATGTCATTTTCTAATTGGTTCTGTCATAGAAACATGGCAAAATTTATGACACTGCCTAAACTTTGTGTTTGTGCAAAGGACATGGAGCACATTATGGTTTCCTGAGACACTGTCCACCAATTTAACAAAGTTTCAGCCACAAAAACAAAGTTTCTGAAGTAGAACAATGACTTTCAAAGTAAAGTCAACCCAATAAAACAGGAAATAAGACTTTCAAACTAGGAACAGATTTCTGCAATTATAAAAAAAATGGTTTATTATAAAAGCTATGAAAATTCGCCAAAAATTAGAGGATAGGGGAAACGTTCTGAATTTTGGTGAGCTATCAGTTTTAAATGTGTTCTACTACTGTACCAAGGTTGAAGGAGATAGCTCAAAAAATGAGGGCAGGAGAGTCCTGTAAATTCCCCCCAGGGCTGTTTTTGGCTGCTGCGCATGTGTGTCCGCCATTAACAAATTACTTTTGAAATTAACGAATTTTTGTTAAATTTCAAAAATTTTGAAGACAAAATTCGGAAATGACATCAGAAATGAAACACTAGCGCCCCCTACCCTTGAAGTGAGTTTAGAATCAATTTTTTCACGGATCGCTCAAGTCTAATAAATGCATACAGGTCTATGTTAAACCATAGACAATTAGACAGATATGATTAAACACACATTTTGCTCTTTAAATGTACAAAAACAGGATTCTTTCAAGGATTCTTCTTCTATGGATTTTAAAATGGAAAAAAGGATGAGGGTTGCTATGTTTTTACACCAGGGCTTTAAAGTGGGTAGCCCCAACATTTTTGCTGCCTGCAGAATTCTGAGAAATGTGTTTAGGGTGAGGCCTTTTGAATTTTCAGCTAAGGAGGTCCTTGCTGTCCCAAACTACATTTCCCATAATTCTGCAGGCAGCAGAAATATGGGGCTGCCCACTTTAAAACCCTGGTGTGATAACATGGTAATTCAGCATGATGCAACTTTTCCTTAGGTACAATTACCAGAGTGCAAAACAATTGATTTTGAGTGGAGAAGCTGTCTACAGAAAAACCCATTGTACATATTTCAGTCAAATTTACAGAGTTACAAAAACACATCTTAGACATACTGCTGAACCTATCACAGGAAGTATAGAACCATATTTACTAGAATATGTTACTTTGGAATTACAGTGTTTCTATTGTTCCTTTGTATGAAAATGCCATACAGTAAAATGGAAGAGAAGATTCATTTGAAGTTTTTCAAACGAGAAAGTGTTTCTTTCACTGATAACTATGTTTTTATATGTGCTGGGGGTTAGTTTTATTTTTACAGCATTTTATAGAATGAAAGGTCAATGGACAATGATTTTTTTCATTTCAAAGACACATTCCATTAGGGCTAACTGTTGGAGGTCACATGCTGTTAATGGATAGCCAGCTTCAAAGCTCACTCCTAAGCTGATAGCTTGGAGGTGGCTTTTGAAAGTGGATTGAGCGACACATTAGATCTGGTCTTAGAGCTACAAGTTACCCATTCCTTTATAGAGTGAAACAGTGATGGACATTCTCCGAGTAAATGTAAGCAGAGACCCAGCAACACATTAGGACTAGAGGTGCATGTAAACAGTAGAATTCATGCAATTTGACACCACTTTAACTGTCATGGCTCCGACTGTGGAATCTTATGAATTGCAATTTGGAGATGCACCAGCACTCTTTGGCAGAGAAAGCTAAAGAACTTGAAAAACTATAATTGCTATGATTCCATAGTTTGAGTCATGGTAGTTAAAGTGTTTTACACTTCATTAATTCATATACCTTAAGACGATCCCTGTTAAACTGTCACCTGATTCCTGGTCAGCTGATAGCCGCTGTACTAGGCCTTGGCCTTTGTAAGCCGCATCGAGTCCTTCGGGAGATGCTAACGAGGTACAAATAAAGTTTAATAATAATAATAATAATAATAATAATAATAATAATAATAATAGTCCCTGTCTATCTGTAGTCATGCTGTGCTTACAACCTAGTTATGAAAAGAATCAGCCTGCTGTGACAATGTATGTTCTCAATTATATCTTTTCATAATTTAAAGGATTTTAATTGGGGTGCAGATTATTGTGTCGTTTCTTTTTAAAATGGGTTTGATTATAGGAAAATCACAACACACACACATAATCAAAAGCAAGGCAGCTACTGATTAGACATACAGTTTACAACATGCTGTAGCAGCATTTTACCAGATGACCAGTTATCTAAATCTGTTTATAGCAAATAAATCTATGATAGACTAACAGAACACCATCATAAAGTACAGTATGAGATTGTAGAGGCATTAATATATCTTCGTAATGGTTAAGATAATCAATCCAAACCAATCAGTAAAAAAGTGTCTTCACAGTGAACATTTTATCGTCTAATTTACCATCAAGTTTCTCTTTTAAAAAAAAAGGGACTACATTTTGTCTTCTGAAAGAGCCAATCATGAGTGTTTCTTTAATTTATTATGTCAAATTTTATTGGGCTAACACTATTTTAATATACTGATGGTTAATTTTTAACATGCATTATACTTTAATTTTATCATCATTTAAAATTTTCCCCCTTTTAGATATAATTATTATACCCTCTTAGCTTTTTATTTATTTGTTAATTGTTATATCAACCTATGTTTAAGAAAATGTTCTAAATGGGAGGATTGAAACATATTAATAAAAATCTGTAGATTCATGGACTTCCAGGCTATACCCACTTGCCTGTCAGTACATCACATTGATCTCAATAGCAGGACCTGTAGGCTATTTCTGCTACTACTTTTAAAAGGGACAGAGTTAGAGCATGGCTAAATATGAGAAAAGAAGAGATATTTTTAAATAAAGGTAGTTCATTTTTTAACTGAGAACAATATTTTCTTTAATGATTGTGAATGGTAGATTCCTCTACCATTAGATTTCTATTCAAGAGATCTAAAAGAAGCAACTGTAGTCAGAAAATGTGGTAGTGTGGTCACAGCAGGTAATAAAAAGTATACATGGGTGATTAAACCATTTTCTAATCTTAAAAATATGTACGCATTTTTTTCTTTGCAAAAGAAATACCGTATATACTCGAGTATAAGCCGACCCGAATATAAGCCGAGGCACCTAATTTTACCACAAAAATTGGGAAAACTTATTGACTCGAGTAAAAGCCGAGGGTGGGAAATGCAGCAGCTACTGGTAAATTTCAAATAAAATAGATACTAATAAAATTATGTTAATTGAGACATCAGTGGGTTAAATGTTTTGAATATTAACCATATTTCAAAGAAAAACAGTAAACTAAATCTATAAGTGGAAAAATAGGGTCAACAAAAACAATGTGGTATCAACAATAACTTTATAATCATCATCATCAACGACAACAACAGCTTCCTTTGTATCCCACTCTATCTTCCCATGGGGATTCAGGCTGGCTTCCAACATAGTAACAGGCAAACATTCAATGCCTATATAAACAATGCAAAGCTAGATATAGATCTATAATTATATATACTAATTCCACATTTGTATTTCCCCTGAAATCTTTGCAAATCCTTTATGTGCCTTTTCCTCCTGCAATATTTGCAAGCCCTATTTATCAACGTTCTAGATATCTCTCTCTATATGTGTGTGTGTGCGCGCGTGCGTTTTCCCTCTGTAATATTTGCAACCTCTATATATCTATATTAATATATATCTATCTTGACATCTATCTATCTATAGATAATTATATATAGGACTTGCAGATACTTGCAAACATGTGAGGGTAAAATTCATATATAAAATTAATATATACATATAGGTACAGATATACAGGTACATGGAAATCTCTAAATATCTATATGTATATAGGATTTGCAAAGACCTGCAAACATATGAGGGGAAAATTCATATATTAATGTATTTGTAGGGGGAACATTTATATAAATATTTACAAGCTTTGGGGCATGCATTTCCCCAAGGAAGAAATGCAAGCAAAGCCCCCCTAAAAACAACTTTGGCCTCTTTTCTCCTGCACTTTCCCATCTCTTTTCTTAGTCCCCAAAAGTAGCCAGAAAAGTCTTTTTAAAACTTCTCTCCCCCTCCCAAAAAAACCCACCTCATTTTTATTTCCTTAGGAATAAAAAGAAATACACACCTTCTGTTGCTCTCTTTTCCCTCCTTCCCTCCCTTTGGACTCAAATGTTCTTGCAATAATAGTAATAGTAGTAGTAGTAGTAGTAGTAGTAATAATAATAATAATAATAAATCCTGAAAATTTGCAAAAATCTCTCTTCCCCCTTATAATAATAATAATAATAATAATAATAATAATAATAATAATCATCATCATCATCATCATCATCCCCCCGCAGGTGCCACCTTGACGTGGTGGGGGGGCTTAGCTGCTCCAATGATGACTGTGGGCTGTGCTGGCGGTAGTGTAACTACCGGCAGGTCCAACCAAGCCAGAGAGGCCTCAGCTGAGGAGCACAACCAAGAGCACCTAACCCATTAGCATTATGGAGAATCAAACCCAAACGAAGTCTATACTGGCTCGGTCGTCGCCCAGGATAAAAAGGACTGCGGTGGATGCTGCTGATTCTGGACATCCATCGACAAGTGGGCTACGGAATCATCAAAACCCAAATGAACAGTCACAGAAGTGGCAAAAATATACAATGCCAGAAAACCGCACAATTATGAAATGCTACTACAAATCTGAACCTCAAAGGCGTGGCTACCAAAAAAGGATGCATCAGCTATGGAAACAAGAGTACCCTGACTCACAGATAACAGAACCCCAACTGGCTGACCAACGAAGATTCATAATCAGAAACAAAGTGTTCAGTGAAGTTGAACTCGAAGAAATCCAGAAAATTTGCAAAGTAGATTACCATCAGACCACAGCACAGACAGCAGCAGAGACTCCAGCAACACTTGGAATGGTGGAACAGATTGAACCAGAAGAAAGTGTGGCGCTTTTGCAAGAATTTGAGGAACCAGCACTTGAAACATCTGTTGAACCACCAGGAACCTTGACAGCAAGACAACAAGAGCTCAAGGATAAGATCATGGCTCATGCTGCAGCAAATGCAATAAGACAGCGGCTCCCAACTCTAAAAACAGTGCCCAAGAGACACCTGGCGCCTCTCATGAAAGATGTGAATGCAGCACTCTCCACTGTCCAAATAACATCAATTGAACAAACAAACCAGTTTGCCTACAGTGCAGCAGTGATAGTAACAGAAGAACTTGGGCTCCTACAACCAAGGCAGCCCCAAAGAAAATCGACTGGAAAACCAAAGTGGAAGGTCAGGATAGAGTTGAAAATCAAGAAACTTAGATCAGATGCAAGTAACCTGAAAAATATGAAAGAGAGGAAACTGAAGAATGACAAAATCAAGCAATACCTGATCCGAAAGTACTGGCTGAACACCAGAAAAATTGAAGAAGCTTTGGAAATCGTGAAAGAACAAATTACAGCAACAGCCAGAAAAATTGAAAGGTATGAAGCCAGAATCATCCAGTACAGACAAAATCAACTGTTTCAATCAGACCAAAGACGGTTCTACCAGAGTCTGAACCAAACAACAGACACCGTAACCATAAAGCCAGAGAAAACTGCAACAACAAAGTTCTGGAAAGAACTTTGGGAAAATAATAAAAACTACAACAAAAACGCTGGGTGGATAAAGGAGTTTGAAAGAAAATTCTCACAGAACAAAATGGAACTGATGGAAATAACAACTGAAATGATCAGCAAACGAGTGCAAAAAGTCAAGAACTGGACATCGCCTGGTAGAGATCAACTCCATGGATTTTGGCTCAAACGTCTGATTAGTTTACATGGAAAAATGGCCCAACAATTCAATGAGATGCTGCAGAAAGGAAGTATCAGTGAATGGCTAACAATTGGAAGAACATACCTGATACAAAAGGATCCAGCAAAAGGAGCAGCACCAGGAAACTACAGGCCAATAATGTGTCTGCCCACTATGTTTAAACTACTGACTGGCATCATAGCTGACAGAATTCAAGACTATCTTGAAGAAAAAAACATCTTGCCAGATGAACAGAAAGGCAACAAACGGAAAAGCAGGGGCACAAAAGACCAGTTATTGATTAACAAAATGATTCTGGAGAACTGTAAGAGCCGAAAAGCTAATCTTCACATGACGTGGATTGACTACAAAAAGGCCTTTGACTCACTCCCACACAGCTGGACCATCAAGTGCCTGGACGCCATCGGGATTTGTAAAACAGTTGGCACCTTCATTGAAAACATGATGGAGCACTGGAAAACTGAACTGTTTGTTGGAAATGAAAGCTATGGACTTGTCAACATCAGGAGAGGAATTTTCCAGGGAGATTCATTGTCCCCTCTGCTTTTCATTATTGCCATGATCCCTCTGTCAACAATCTTACAAAAAACAAATCTCGGCTATCAAATATCTAAGAATTCTCACAAAATTTCACATTTGATGTACATGGATGACCTGAAGCTATATGGGAAAACGGAAACTGAAATCCAGTCTCTGACCAACACTGTCCGAATTTTTAGCACTGATATCAACATGGAGTTTGGTTTGGACAAATGTTCGACAGTGGCATTGAAGAAGGGAAAAATCATTGAAAGTGGGGGCATAAATATGCCCAATGGCCAAACAATAAAGTGTCACCAGCCAGAGGCCTATAAATATCTGGGCATACTACAGCTGGACAACATCAAGCATGAACATGTGAAAACTGTGGTCAGCAAAGAATACACACAAAGGGTCAGAAAAATTCTCAAAAGCAAGCTCAATGGAGGCAACACCATCAAGGCCATAAACACCTGGGCCATACCTGTCATAAGATATACTGCTGGCATTATAAATTGGACACAGGCGGAACTGGACAATTTGGACAGAAAAACAAGAAAACTCATGACCATTCATCATTCACTGTACCCTCGCAGTGATGTTGACCGGCTATATCTGCCTAGAAGATCAGGGGGCAGAGGACTCTTACAAGTAAAGCAAGCAGTCAAAGAAGAAGAACATGCCCTGGCAGAATATGTCAAGCAAAGTGAAGAACCTGCTTTGATTGAAGTCAAAAATCAGAAACTCCTCAAAACACAGCAGACAAAAAACCAGTACAAGAAAACCGCACTACAAACTAGAGCTGACAGCTGGCACAACAAAACACTGCATGGAAAGTTCCTTGACAAAATTGAAGGAAAAGCTGATAAGGAGAAGACCTGGCTCTGGCTCACAAATGGGACCCTGAAGAAGGAGACAGAAGGCCTGATCCTTGCAGCCCAGGAGCAAGCCATCAGAACAAATGCAATTAAGGCCAAGATTGAAAAATCAGCTGATGACCCAAAATGCAGACTGTGCAAGGAAACCGACGAAACCATTGATCATATCCTCAGCTGCTGTAAGAAAATCGCACAGACAGACTACAAACAGAGGCACAACTATGTGGCCCAAATGATTCATTGGAACTTATGCTTCAAGTACCACCTCCCAGCAGCAAAGAACAGGTGGGATCACAAACCTGCAAAAGTATTGGAAAATGAACATGCAAAGATACTGTGGGACTTCCGAATCCAGACTGACAGAGTTCTGGAACACAACACACCAGACATCACAGTTGTGGAAAAGAACAAGGTTTGGATCATTGATGTTGCCATCCCAGGTGACAGTCGCATAGATGAAAAACAACAGGAAAAACTCAGCCGCTATCAGGACCTCAAGATTGAACTTCAAAGACTCTGGCAGAAACCAGTACAGGTGGTCCCGGTGGTGATGGGCACACTGGGTGCTGTGCCAAAAGATCTCAGCCGGCATTTGGAAACAATAGACATTGACAAAATCACCATCTGCCAACTGCAAAAGGCCACCCTACTGGGATCTGCACACATCATCAGAAAATACATCACACAGTCCTAGACACTTGGGAAGTGTTCGACTTGTGGTTTTGCGAAACGAAATCCAGCATATCTATCTTGTTTGCTGTGCCATACAACGTCGTTGTGTTGATGATGATGATGATAATAATAATAATAATAATAATAATAATAATAATAATAATAATAATAAACTTTATTTATATACCACCCTATCTCCTGGATGGGACTCAGGGTGGTTTCCAATCATAAAAACAACACATACATTACAGAGCAACGGTCAAGGACAGAACGCCACCAGATAAGATTCAACAAAGTTTATTGGAGTTACAGAACCAAAAACGCCCGTAAAAGACAAGGGCTAGGCAAACATTGGCCTTTGAAGTGAAAAGATACTAGAAAACGTTCAAAAGATAAACCGGATTAAACTGGAGTTTAATCCGGGTTAAACTAAAAATGCTTACTTTAGCCTGGGACTTTAAACAAACAAAAGCTGGTGAACAAAAGTTCAAAGAAACACAAATAACTGGCAGCAGATACTTCTCTGCTACCAAAAGCTGATATTGAGTAACTAAGAAGTTACTCCTCCACGCAGCAAACAATCTCCGGGTTTAAACACATCAATCAGGGGCAGCAGCGGTCAGCGAGGTCCCAATCCGGTCCGAAGGTCGACAGCCAAGTACAGATGTTTGTAGTTCACCAGTTCCAATGATAGCCACAGGAAGGATAGTCCGAGGTCGTAGTCAGTCAGTCAGTCAGTCAGTCAGTCAGTCAGTCCAGAGTAAACAATTGGCGTCCGTCAAGAAGACGACGGAGGTCCAAGCTATTAAGATTAAACACAGGTTGCACAACAAAAGCCCACACAGTTCCTCCCGCCGCCTATGCCCAGTGTCCTTGGTAACTTACGTATTCAGCAAACGAATCACACCCGTCTTCAGGAAATTCCCAGCAAGAGCCCAAGCGTTCGTCCAGATTACCTTGCCCAACGCAATTAGCCCTAGATTCTAAACCCCATTTTATGCCAGTTTACAACTCCTCATCGCTATCAGCTGTTACCCTAATTCCAGGTGCCTCATCATCATCCTCCTCATCAGAGCTGAAACACCTTTGACTACGCCCCACAGCATCCCCAGCTGTGGATCCCGTTCCATCCCTCCAGCTTGTCCACGGGTCTAATCCTGAAGGTCCCCAATCGCCTTCCATACTATCATTGCCGGTGGCACCCAAATCCTCCCTCACACGAGTCCATTCCATGTCATCCTCCTCTGAGCTAACCATCTCTTCCTCCATTCTCTCAGTAAAACCCTCAAAGGAGTCCTCGTCAGATGGTTCTGCAAATAAGTCCCGCAGCCGCTTCCTTTCTCGCTCCTCGAGAGTATCTGACTCTCGAGGAGTCTTACGCCCACGTCTCCCAGTAGTAGAGCCATGAGGCTCAACCATAACAGCAACTGTTGTGAATGCGCCTTCGGAGACTGTGAATGATAGTGGTGGGATCAGGAGAGGAAGGAAAAACCCTTGCGGAGGAGGGTTCGTTGGAGGATTCGTTTAGGAAAAGGGTCAGGGAGACTGATGGGGAGTCTTCTGAGGAGGATTCATGTGGGGATCCTGAGGTGGAAATGGATGCTGGGGAACAGGTGTTAACGGAGGAATTGGGCACGGACTGGGCATGAGCACCGGAGATGCTTGGGGACGAATCAGGGCCCATGGATCCTGCTGATGCCGGGGAAGCTTGGGTGTCTTCAGAAGCAGATCCCACTTGGTCTGCTTGGAGGAGTGAGAGGGGGTCCACAGGTGTGGATAGAGTTGAGCATGGGCAGGATGATTGGGACTCTGATGAGGAATTAGGAACGCCTGACTCAAGGGCATTGGCTGTGTGGAGTTCTGATTCAGATTAAGAAGTTGAGACAACTACTCTTTGGGCGTGGATAGTTTGGAAGCCCAGGGAGACCTGGATATATTGGGGTTGTTTGGCCATTATACCTTGTGTGTGGCAAGGTGTTGCTGGGTGCCATTGGGTTTCCTGTGTGTGTTACTGAAGACTGGACTGGGACTTTGCAATGGATGTAAGTTTAATCTGGGTTATTCTGCAACGGAGGGCTGGAATTGTGTGGGTTTTCCTGGACTGCACTGTTATTACTATTTTGTATTAGCTGCTGTTCGGCCTCGTTGCTTTGGCTCTCTGTGCCATTTTGTGTTGTGACCTTCTTGGATGACTTCAACCTCTCGGACCTTGGACCTTGGACTGGAACTTGACTCGGCTTTGCTCTTTGCTCTCAATCTGTGGCTTGGCGTCGTTCTCTATTCCATGGCTGTCTGCTGTTGCTGACTACTACCTTCACTCCTGATACCGACGCTGTCTGCTTATCCCGACTTCGGACCGGCTTGACGATGTTCTCCCGCTCTGCTCCTTTAACTCCTGGCTTGGCGTTTGCTTCTGCTTGGCACTGCTGGTTTATCCTGACTTCAGACTGGCTTGACGACGTTTTCCCTCTCTGCTCCTTTTACTCTTGGTTTGGTGTACGTTCCAGCAGCAGTTGCTGCGAGCTCGCCAGCGTCTCGCTATTTTGCCGGCTTTGCTGCTCTCAACTGGGAGCTCCCTAGCTCAGTTTGGGCATTTGTTTGTTTTGAACTCCTTTTTGTACTTTTGAGTTTTGGGAAAGGTTTGTGGGCTTCAATACTGCTTGCTTTAATTCATACCTCTGTTTTTCAGTCCATTGTGAACTTTTGGGTCAAGTTCTAGAACTTTAAGTTTAACCTGGATTATATCTCTGGCTAATCCGGTTTATTTGCCAGTTCTTGTTTTTTGGGGTTTTATCCGCTTGTTCTACTTAATAACACTGAAAGTTAAGTGTTTTACGTCTTTTTAGTTTGTTGAGCTATTTTTTGGACTGTTGCTTTAATAAACTCTTTTGCTCTCTAATTGGCGTCTGACTTTTGACAGCAACATAATAACACATTGTTAAGCAAAGTAAAACAATACAATTATATAGCAATAAATAACACTTACACAACCTGATCAAGGAGACAGGAACCATAAACCCAATATTTTAAAATGTATCATTTTAGGCTAGATAAATACTTTTCTTCTTCCCGGTTTGCAAGGGTTTCTCTCGCACTCTCCTTTCACTTTTGAAAACATTCGCTTCTCTCTCTCTCTTAAAAAAATAAGATAACTCCAGCCTGGGAGGAGAAGTGGAGGAGAGAGGTTTTGGGAAAGAAAACATATTGTGGCCTCCAGGCTCTCACTGCTGGCTTGACCTTGATCCGATTATAAGCCTGGGGAGGCTTTTTCAGCTCATAAATAAAGGGCTGAAAAACTTGGCTTATCTTCAAGTATATACGGTAAGTCACAATACCCACATAATTTGTGGCTATTATTATTGAGTACATGCACACTATGTTTAAACCAATACACCTATTTATATGAGGTTTTAGAAATCATGATGACAGTATTTTTTCTCCATGGTTACAATAGGCCCCATTTTACATTTTCATGACTCTTCAAAGAACCTGTCATAGTATACTAAATTCTCACCTGTTTAAAACGGATCATTGACTTTTAGAACACCAGAGATATGTTGAATGCTTTAATTGACTTTCCATCCTCTCAAGATAAAAAGACCAACTGCTACTCCAAAGTAACCTTGGTAGTTAGTTACTAAGTAGCCTAGCTTGGAAAGCTTCTAGTATTTTTGCCTTTAAAAAAAAAAGCAAGAAAAGGGAGATATTTCACTTCATACATTATGTTCAACTATTGAAGACATTTCAAATAGAACTGGTAAAACTTTACATTCCTTGGTTGTTATTCAGGAAGCTTTTTGAAATGTAATCTGAATCAACGACTCATTAAATAAGTATATAATTAACAGAAAATGCATAGACATCAACATCTAAATCATTTTGATGCACAATGTGTAGCAGAATGTCTAATCCCATAATGGATCTAACTGTACTCTTTACACAACAGCCCCATCATCCAGTATCTATGTACTTATCACTAAGATTTCTTGCTCAGTTATACATAGATCATGCTGTCCCATTCTGTTGCCTAATTTGGTACATCTGTGGTTTCTCTAATTGCCCTGGCAAAAACCTGGGATGAGCGAGTGGCATCTCCTGACAGGACAAGGTTCCATCACTCTTTCCCTTGGTGCAATTTCATCCTTTTTGGTGTAGGAAGCAAGAACAATAGCCTTCCAACTTGAAAATAAAGGGAGAAAAATACTGCCCATTTCTTCCTTGTTTATTTGCACTGTAGCCAGGCTTTCATCCCTTCTGGTATCATCTTGGTCAGTCCTTAGACATAAAAGCTAGTCTATGAGGTTTTGTTCTGTTGTTGTTGTTGTTGTTGTTGTTGTTGTTAGAATCAGAAATTTCACATTTCAGTTATTTGGGATTTATCAGGTGACTCTTATCTGATCACTGCAAATCATTTGCTTTTAATGTGTCAATAAGATGAAACATTCCCTATCTCGTCACTACTATTTGATTCCATTCCTCAGAATCCCTTCCTGGATGTTTATGCAAAGGACATTGATATTTCCTCTTGTCTGTATCTTCATCAGTAAAGACAAATAAAAAGAATTCATTTAGCTCCTCTACATTTCATGTTTTATTTCTCAGTGTTCCTTTAGATTACTACTCAGCAGACCAACTTCTTCTCAAACTGGTTTGCTTCCTATGATGTTTAATTATTTTGTTTTGTTTAGTTTTTTTGGTAAATGCTTTTTCTGAACTGGCCAGTTTAGACAAACAAAATAAGCCTTCAAGACTGAGTTAATCTTGAAAGCTTATGTTATCAACTTCATTGTCTTAGGCTCCACCTGCATACGAAAGAATGCAGTTTGAAACTGCTTTATGTGATCTATGTAGATGGGGTCTCAGACACTATGGTGCTAAAAATGCATGCTGATATTCCCCCATGGCCGGAGTCAAGCACAGCCTCCAAAATGGGAAATACTTTTATCTCTCTTGTGTATTGTCTGTCCTTGTTAATTGTATAATCAGCACTGAATGCTTGCCATATGTGTGTTCTGTAAGTCACTCTGAGTTTCCTTCAGGGTGAGAAGGGTGGGGTATAAATACTGTAAATAAATAATATTTTATCCTTCATTAGCCCACCCATCAATTTGCTCAGCAGAGCATATTTATCATATTGGTGGCCTCTTGGACTTTGGAATCTTTCTGGCCTATAGCATAAATTCTAATTGAACTTCTGTTATTGTGAAGTGAGCTCTATGTACACATCTGTAAGAATGCATGTGCAAGATATCCTCACAGCTTTGAAAATGTTACGACTGTTACAAATGCCATTGAACATAACACTGTGCATTCAGCTAAATAAGATCCTTCTCATAGGGTTAGTTTCATACCATCTAGATTGATGTTTGTTTGAAACATGCATACAACTATGGCAGAGAGGAGATATGGGCATACACAGAAGCCCTGGACCACCCGATCCTATTCAGTTTGCTGCATTTGAAAAGTATGACCATTTGGGAAAGAGATAAGGAACTGATGGGAACTGAGTGTTTGTGTGGGAATGCACTGGACTCCCATGGACCTTGAAGGGTGACACTATCACCACACTTCTTTAGATTTATTATTTTATAGGGATGAGGGGGCAATTTTGTCAACTTTTGGCCCTGTGTCAGCATTTATTTTATGCAGGAGAGGTTAGCTAGCACCCTGTTAGTTAAATACAATGGCACCATAAAAACTACATTTTTGTATTGACGGGAATTTTGTTTTGACCTTGCAAGAAGCAGAGTCCCCAAGGTAATTTCTGGGCTGTCAGAGAAGGGGGGGGATGAGCAAACTGCATTCAGGTATTTTATTGTATCTACATATCTGGATATGCTGCAAGGATGCCATCTACAGAGAGCTTGCAAAGACCCTGACTTGCTGCAAATGCCTGTAGTAGCAGCTTCTCCAGCTTCAGGGAATGATTTGGACACATCCTTGTTCATTTACCCACTCTCTAAAATAGAGAAATGGCCATATGGGGGTGGGCTGTGGTGCTGACAAGGTGACTGTTGGGGGGGTAGCATAGCTACAGAGGAGACATAGCTACAAAGAGGTAGTGTGTGTGTGTGCGCGTGTGCGTATCTTTCTTTTTCACCCGGGAAGCAAACAAGGTCAAATTCAAGTTTACTTTCTTTCATGTGGTAGATATTTCAAGTCAAAGCTTGTATGTGTATGTTCCTATCTCCTGCTACTGCTTGAGCTCTGTTCATTTTTAAGCAAAAGCCAGCATTAGACCTCAGGTAGCAACCAGTTCTTTTTTGGCCTGTGCATAATTATAGCATTTTAAGCAGGTGTAACACCTCTTAGGTGCTTTTAAAATAAGCAGCTTATGCACAGAGTCCAGTCTTTGTACTTTTTAAATAAAAGGTGATGGGGAATGTGTAGGGGAAAACAAGGCTGCTTGTTTATTGCAAAGATGTATTTCATAGAAAGGTCTGTAACTGGCACAACACTGACCACTATTCTCTGGACATATTGCTTGGGTGTGATCAGATTAAAAATAAATGATACTTCCTCTTTTTCTAAACCAACACACCATTTTACAAGATCAGCTGTGTGCTTCAGTGTTTTGCTTGTTGAACTCTGCTTGGAGTTACAAAACAAACAAATAGAAGTGTGTTTGCGTGTGTGTGCATGCAGGCGATGAAACCGTTATGGAATGGGTTCTTAACAGATACAAGACACATTACTGAAACAGGAACATATGAATCTTTTATGTACAGCTCTTTTCTCCCCCAAGAACACTTAGTTGAAAACATATTGGTCTCCAGTCAAAGTACTATAATGGCTCCCAAGGATTTACACATACACACTATGACACTTGTCTCTTTGGTTCAGCTTATTCCCATACTGTATAACAAGCTGTGAATAAAACTTCTCTGGGTTTTAAAAGAAGGTTGCTGAATACTATAGACAACTGCTCCTTATGAAATGTAATTCTACACTATTAAATGCACCTGAACCACTGCATATAACTATTTCACTTGTGGCTAGAATAATATTTTCTTGTTGCACAGGCTTAAAATGAAATGATTTTAGATGCTTTTTAAGGTGAAGAAAATCAGGCTTTACACTGGACTTCATAAAATGGAATCTCTTGCATCAACATAGTAGAAACATTGACAGGGACATTAATTGTTCTGACTCTAATCTTTCAGGTGGATCTCCCTTGACACAGTGGGTTACAGCATGAAGTAGGAGTTACCATAAGTAGCTTTATTATACTACCAGCTACTGCACTGAGCTACTACTGTCATGCAGCCAGATCCCAGGGCTGAATTTCCAAGCCCTGAATCTGACTTCATAACATAAACATGCGAGCACCTGGCGGGAGAAGATAAAATGAGCCTGGGAACTCAGGGGTGAAAGTATAAACAATTATAATTGCTGTAGTGTGGGGGGGATAGAAACCTTGGTGGAAATGTGATCCAGAAGGTGGGGTTTGATGATGATATTTGCGTGTGATATTACGTTGCATCAGAAGTGATAAAATTAGATGTATGTAAACATTAGGTCATTCTCGACTTTTCCAAAGTCATGTATTCTTCAAAAAAGATTGTGTTTGAGAGCAGCTGTCTTTGATCTGCGTTCAGACTGGTCCTTTGAAGTAAGCCTGACATTAAAGTCGAGAATCCCATTTCTCACCCTCCTGCGGAATTCGCAGTGAAGTGATAATGAGCGAGGAAGAAGATCAAAGCCCAAATGAGGCAGAGAGGCCTTTGCAAGGGGCCCGGCCGAAGAGAGAAGAGACGCTGCAAGCCATAGCTTCCTCTACGGGGTACCCCAAGCCGAACGGCGTGACCCAGAGAATTCCCAGGCTCGGAAGAGGCGTCTCTGCAGCTGCAGAAACCAGTTGGGGATCTGGAGGAAGTATGCCGGAGACCGTGGCCCTGCGGTTATCCATCCTGGAAACTAATTTATCCAGGCTGTCGGAAACCGTGGGGAGATTGGTGCCATTATTGGAAGAGAATCTCCAGAAGGAGGCCAGCCGATATGGCGCCGAGAGAGAACCAAGCAAAGAAGGAGATTGGAGCCAGAGGGGCCAGCGGGCGTCAACGCAGAGCCCCGTGGCGGCAAGGGACGAGGGAGATGAGGAATACTGGCAGGAGCTGCAGTTCCGGAACAGCATGGCGCGAGAAGTGGAGCGTCAGCGAGCCCTGGGGACCCTGAGGCCGCCGTCTCCAACAGAGCTCCCAACCCCCCGAATGGGCGTCGGGGTGGAAAGGCCACTGGGGCCAGGGATCGGGTCCAGTGGATTCGCAGACGAAGGCGGAGAGGAGCGGGGGGTCCAGGAAGAGGAGGAGGATGTGCCGTACGACGAGGAAAGGCGAGATGAGGGGGCTACAGCTAGGCCAGTATGCGGATGGGAGGAAGAGCCAACAGCGGCGGCAGACTTCCAGGAGCCGCGCAGAATGACCACCGGAGCGGGGCGCGGCGTGTTCCAAGGAGCCACCCGAGGAAACCTGATGCAACCCTTCCCCATGTCGCCCAGACAATATCAAAGGGCTGCAGAATGGATGCCTAGAAGGGAAGATCTCAAGCTGGAATACGGAGGGGAATCAGAGGAACTGAACTTTTTTCTAATTAGCATTAGAGGATACATGGAAGACAACGCACACACATTTCCCTCCGAAGCAAGCAGGGTTCGAGCCATCGGCAACACACTAAAGCGAGGAGCAGCCAGCTGGTATGTGCAATTGCATGCCAGACGCGACCCATGCCTGAGGTCAGTGCCCCGCTTCCTCGCCGCACTGGAGAACCGGTTCAGAGACCGGCTAGAGCAATTGAGGGCTCGAGACCAGCTGAAAGGAATAAAACAGAGGGACAAAACGGTGCCCGAGTACGCAGAGGAATTCCTCCACCTCGCGGAAAGGGTACCGGAGTGGTCTGAAGTAACCAAAGTGGAACTATTTAAAGAGGGACTACGCCCCGAGATTTTCAGCTGGGCAGCGCACAGAGACGACCCCGAGACGCTCCAGGGATGGATTCAACTAGCGGGGCGCGTCGAATCTACCCTGGCACAAGTAAAGCGCTTCAGGAGCAGCAGCGGCCAGCAAAGACCGGTGGCGAGAGGTAGAGGAGAAACGAGGAAGCAAGAAAGACCCGGAGGGAGGCCGGGGATTCCCTCCAGAGGAGACGACAACAAACCTAAACCGGGATGCTTTGTATGTGGGAAGACGGGCCACCGAGCAGCGGAATGCTGGGCCCGGAAGGGGGAGCCGCCAAAAGCCCCAAAGCCCAAGCCAGCAACCGGGAGGCGTGCGGAGGAGGAGGTGCAGGCCCCAGAATCTTCGGAAAGATTGGTGAGTCGGGACAAACGCATGATAGTAGTACCAATTTGCCTCTCGGGGCTAGAAAATCGGGCCACCTGCAAGGCGTTTGTAGACTGCGGGTGTTCTAGGAACATTATAACCCCAGAATTAGCAGGAGCGCTGAAATGCCAGCAGATGGCACTTGACTCCCCAATTGCATTTTCGCAGCTAGATGGATCAGTCGCTGCTGGGGAAGTATCTACAAAGGAATTACGGGGAGTTCCATGCAAAATAGGCAAATGGGGAGGAAGAATATCCTTTGTGATAGCCCCTATTGCCACATACCATGTAATATTGGGGATACCATGGCTCGAACAAGCAAATCCTGAAGTAGATTGGAGAGGAAAAAGCTTAGCATTTAAAGAACAGCAGATGCAATGGGAGATAAGCAAAATTGCAGAAGAGGAGGACGAGGAAGACGAAGCAGGGGAAATAGACCCACAGCTATTGCCACCTGAATACAGAGACTTTGCGGATGTTTTCAATCAGAAAGAGGCCAGTAAATTGCCTCCCAAAAGAAATATAGAAGTAGGGATTGAAATAACCCCAGGAGCAGACTTACCAAAACCAAAAGTGTATCCCATGTCTGTGCAAGAGAAGGAGGAATTGAGAAAATACATTGATAAAAACCTGGCTCGAGGCTTCATTAAGCCATCTAATTCTCCTCTCGGGGCTCCAGTGTTATTTAGGAGAAAGAAAGACAATTCCCTAAGATTGTGCATTGATTATCGAAATTTAAACGCAATTACCAAGGACAATAAATACCCTATGCCCTTAGTCAAGGATTTAATTACCGTATTGAAGAAAGGGAGCATATTTACTAAACTGGATTTAATTGAAGCGTATCATAAATTAAGGATCAAACCGGAGGATACTTGGAAAACCGCATTTTCCTGCGCATTCGGCCATTTTGAATACGAAATTTTGCCTTTCGGGTTAAAAAATGGAAGCGGTTGCTTTATGCAGCTTATAAATGAAATACTACACCCGTTATTGTACAGAGGGGTGTTCATATTCCTTGATGATATCTTGATCATTTCTGAAGATAAGGAAAAGCACGTAAAATTGGTCCGGGAAGTTTTGCAGAGACTAAGAGAAGCAAAGCTGTACGCAAAACTGTCCAAATGTGAATTTAATAAAACTCAAATTGACTTTCTGGGATATCGGATGTCTCCAGAAGGGTTAGCTATGGATCCAGCTAAAGTAGCAGATGTGAAAGAATGGGGAGTGCCTCAAACAAGGAGGCAATTACAATCATTTCTGGGGTTTGCAAATTTTTACAGACCCTTCATAAAAGGCTTTGCACAAATAACCGCACCCCTTACAGAACTTTTAAAAACAAAAGGGAAAGGGGAGACAGCAAAAGTGAAAGCTCCCGGCGCCAAACTGAGTTGGACGCCAGAATGCCAAAAGGCATTCGAGACCTTAAAAGAATGCTTCACTGAAGGACCCATCCTAAAACACCCTGATATCAGGAGCCCTTTCATAATCCATTGCGATGCCTCAGACTGTGCGTACGGGGCAGTGCTATTGCAAAAGGATCAAAATGGGAACTTAAAACCCTGTGGATATTTGTCACGGAAGTTCAGCGAAACTGAAAAAAGTTGGCCAATATGGGAAAAGGAGGCATTAGCCATATTAAAAGCCTTAGAATGCTGGCGACACTTCCTCGAAGGAAGCGGAATCCCATTCGAAATTTGGTCTGACCATAAGAATCTCCAGTATTTAAAGTCTCCTAGAAAATTGTCCCCCAAACAAATCAGATGGGCGCAATACTTCAGCAGATTCGATTTCCAATTAAAGTTTTTTCAAGGGAAACAGAATGTCTTGGCAGATGCTCTTTCACGCATGCCTCAACACGAAGGCCTAACCACAGCAAAGGAGGGGACAATATTCTCTGACAAACAATGGGGCTTAGCTGTCAGGACAAGAGCACAAACCCAAAAGGAGGACACGACTTTTGTCGAACTCGGCGGGGAAGATAACTGGGGAAATGAACTAAAACAGTCTTATAAAGGAGATCAATGGATCGCGTCCAACGCAGAAAAGGGGGACCAGAAGGGGGGATTTTGGTTTGTAAACAAGAAACTGTATATCCCAGCAATATTAAGGATTAAGATTCTGCATCGTTTTCACAACAACCAGAGCGCTGGTCATACAGGAATTACCAAAACAACAAAGGCAATAGCAAAACATTGTTGGTGGCCAGGAATGAGGAAGGACATAAAGAATCATGGTGTCCAATGTGATGATTGTGCCAGAAATAAATCGGGAGGAGGGAAGCCTATGGGATTGTTACAGACAGTAGCGGAACCTACCAGGCCTTGGGAATGTGTAGCTATGGACTTTGTGGGAGAACTGCCAGTCAGCAAAGGACATCGTTATATTTGGACAGTATTAGACCTGTTTTCTAAACAGGCCCACTTTATAGCACTGACGAAGCTACCATCGGCTGAGAAACTAGCTGAATTGTACATAAACCATATTTACAAATTACATGGATGTCCAAGTAGAGTAGTCAGTGACAGAGGAGTACAATTCACAGCAAAATTTTGGGAAAAATTCTTGGAAATGCTAGGAGCAGAAAGGAGTTTAAGTTCTGCTTTTCACCCCATGACAAACGGGGCGGTAGAACGTACTCAGCAAACGCTTGGGCAGTTCCTTCGAATGTACTCTAACATGAGACAAAATGACTGGTCTAGGTGGTTGGCGTTTGCGGAACTAGCCTTTAATTCAACTATACATTCAGCAACAAACAAAACCCCCTTTGAAGTAGTTTACGGGTATGAAATACAACCTTTACCCCAATTGCCGAGGTGGACAGAAAATGAAGGAACAGAGGCAGGGAAATGGAAAACGCAAATGATGGAATGTTGGAATCAAGTGACTGCTTCGTTAAAAGAAGCACACAAAAAGTATAAAACGTTCGCAGACAGAAAGAGGGTGGAAGGCGATAAATTAGATAAAGGAGATCTAGTGTGGTTAAGTACCCAAAACATCAAATTGGGGTTACCTTCAAGAAAACTGGGCCCCAAATATATTGGACCATTCAGAATACAGGGTGTTATCAATGAAGTGACTTTCCAATTGGCATTGCCAAAAAGTTTAGGAAAAATACACCCAGTCTTCCATCGCAGCTTGCTGAAAAAATATATGGGGACTTTAGACAAAATGGACCCATAGAGTTATTGTTTGATTTGTTTCAGGACTATGGTGAAAGAAGAACCGAAGAGGAGGACGAAGAAAACGGGGGCGCCATGTCATGCAGCCAGATCCCAGGGCTGAATTTCCAAGCCCTGAATCTGACTTCATAACATAAACATGCGAGCACCTGGCGGGAGAAGATAAAATGAGCCTGGGAACTCAGGGGTGAAAGTATAAACAATTATAATTGCTGTAGTGTGGGGGGGATAGAAACCTTGGTGGAAATGTGATCCAGAAGGTGGGGTTTGATGATGATATTTGCGTGTGATATTACGTTGCATCAGAAGTGATAAAATTAGATGTATGTAAACATTAGGTCATTCTCGACTTTTCCAAAGTCATGTATTCTTCAATAAAGATTGTGTTTGAGAGCAGCTGTCTTTGATCTGCGTTCAGACTGGTCCTTTGAAGTAAGCCTGACACTACACTTCCACACCTATAAAATCCTTCATTGCTATTCTTCCCCCTACAGACGTTTTTGATTATGACACACCACATCTGTCATGTATCATCTCATTTTATTATTGTTTTATTATTTTAGGTCCTTTTACATTTGTAGCATACTGCATTCTGAGGTTTTATCCTGAATTACAGTTTAGCGATTTCTAAAATATATAAAAATAAAAGTGTTTGCATATGTGTCTATTTGTCTCTACCATAGCACCAAGACCATGCAACCTAAACACTTGAAACTTACTGTGCTTATTGAAATTTAAGAGTGTTTACTTGTGTTCATTTCAAAGACAGGTTGATATGAAAAAAATAATTAATTGTAATTAATTAAACATCTATCTGTACACAGCTTGTGAAATTGTAGTCAATAGGGGATATTAAAATGAGACAGCAGACACTAGATTTGCTCTTCAGAAGGAAGAGCACTTTTCAAGCATCAGGTGTTTCCTTGAGAGCAAAAAATAACTTTGGGGATTTGATCTAAAAGCTTGCAGCTGATTTCAGTTAGACCTTTGGAAGCCCAAATGACAAACCAAAACACTAGCTACTGGTCTTTCCATGGCTGCATGATTCTCCTGAATTGTTCCACAAGTTGTACCTCTGTGTATCCTAAATGTCTGGCGAACTTTATCTGAAGATAAGTATGTCAGTGTATATTGTGTGTGTGAACGCAAATAAATGCTACTTATCTCCTCTTCTTTGGCAGCTTTTTTCATGATGCCCAAATGAGAAGGAGATGCTGGTATGGGTGGAAAGAGGAAAATATGAGTAAAGGTCCATATTTGGAGTCACATTCACTTTAGGATACAGACAACAGTAAAAATCTCACACAGTGACCCTAACCTTACGCCATACTAACCAAAACTTCAAAAATATTTTTCATGGAGTTCTACTTTACTTGCAACTTAGGCAGATATTTGTTTTGACATATCATTTATTTTATCTGTGATTGCAAATGCTTCAAGATTTTCAAACATTCGCTCCTGTGCACTCCTTATGCCACACCCCCACATTTTTCCTAGGACTCTGATGTAAGTTGGATATTTGTAAATTCAAGACTGTACAACCAAAGTGGCATTATTTCATCCTTCTTTTTTTGGAAATGCCATTTTAGACAAATAGCATTAAGGTAAATACTTTAAAAATAAAATCCATGAATATCAATGGTGTCTACAGAAAGAAAAAGATGAAACTGTTGACCATTTTATTAGTTCAGCAAGATTGTACTGATTGAATATAATAAATCTCATGATAAAATGACTGCTATGACATATTAGAATGTAGATAGACAGATGATAGAATACCATCTGCAAAAATCCAGTGGGAATATATACCTGAAATAAATGCTGAAAATGTTGAAATAAAATGTATGGGACTTTAATATTCAACTTATAAACAATTTGAACATACTATGCCCGATTCAACTGAGGGTAAGAAATGGAAAGTTCTTCTTCTAAAGCTCCCATCCATTTATGAGGAAAGGCATCAACAACACTGATAACAAGTGGAATAGTTTTAAAACACTGTCTCCTTACTAGTTCATGCACAGTGTTTTTATGCAGCTGATTCAGTGTATATCATAGAATAGTAGAGTTGGAAGAGACCACATGGGCCATCCAGTCCAACCCCCTGCTAAGAAGCAGGAAATCGCATTCAAGCAATCTGAGCCACTGAACTCCATCTGTGGTGAAAATCATGAAGAGGGAATTAAACTGCTGTCCCTGTCACATTTGATTGGAAATTAGTTCTGCAGTTGTCATTTGGCCTTCTTTTAATTATTGGAACTTTGCTTTAGAAGTAATACATAGGATGATAGATTTTAAATCTTAATGACCCAGTGTTTGACTGCAGACATGGGAAAGTATCTAGCATCATGAAGGGAGCTGGTAAAGATGAAGAAATTTGATTCAGTATTGATTTCTTTTTATCCCTTTCTAAAGCTGTGTCCAAAGTACACTTTCTATGTTTGCTGTTCATTCCCTAGCGTTTGTGGCCAGTTAAGTCCATTTTCTTTTTATTTCTTCCACCTCCAGTATTTACTTTTTTTGTGGTTCCCATCCTAAGTGAAATATGGTTTCTAGTTGTTGTCAAAATTAAACTTTCAGGATAAAGTAGATTAGGCTTACAGGCTCTTTTAAATAGAGCATATCACATCACATCGTATGAATAAGGATGCATCCATGATGTATCCTGCTATGTCTGGCCAATAATAATAATAATAATAATAATAATAATAATAATAATAATAATAATAATAATAATAATAATAATAATAATTCTTACCCACTTCTCCTTGTGGCTCAAGGTGGGTTACAGAATAATTAAAACACATAAACATTGTAAAAATACCACAAATACACATATTGAAATTTATTTCTATAAAAATACATATAAAACATATTTACTCAACATGTGTGATAGATAAAAAAAATGTTCAAAAGTACTTTCAAAACTGTGGAGCTTCATTTCTAAAGTGTTTCTAAAGTTTACTTAGTAAAAAAAAACTCATTACTATAATGGGACTAACAAAATTTTGTTACTATTATGCTACAGTAATTGTGCATGTGCATTAATACAATAATTACTACCATTGGGGAAACTTCAGGGGCTCCTATCTCCCTAATTTTAAAGCTATTGGTGTTGCACCCCTCGGTCGCAGAGGCACTTCAAAACCCAAGAATATAAGCAAGCAAGCTGTTTATTGAAGATTATATGCAAGCAGTAGCAAATCAAAGTTCAAAGTCAATGAAATGAGGTTTAAGTTCACAAAGAACAAAATACTTGAGAATCTTGAAGCAAGGCTCTATAAAAGTCACACAGAAGATTATAGTCCAAAAAGGATATCAAAATCAGTCCAAGCAAGGTATCAAGGTTAGTCCAAGGCACAGAAGACCAAACTGGAACACCGGAGACAACACTCGATTAGCCCAAGGAATAGGATCAAGGCTGGAACACAAGGCAGGATCTCGGCTGGAGCAGAAATCCAAACTACAAATTACTAGAACTCCCAACTGGATACACAAAAATCCCCAAAAGCAAGGACAAGACTGCAACAAGAATCAAGGCACAAGGCTGCATGAATTAACATGGAATTTCACAGGAACATGGAGCATGGAACATGGATCTTTCTCTTGATGAGCAAAGTTACCACCTCTGAATCTCTCACAGAACACAGTTCCTCTTAAAGGTAAATTCAAGGCCTCTTTCCGTGGGAAGTCTGCTCATTATTCTTTCTCAATAGCAATCTCTGGCTGTGCCGAAAACCCTCCCTTACTCTCTTCTGCTGATAAATCACTTTCCTTCGGTCAAGCTCATTAGCCTTATCACGACTAGAATCCTCATTAGAATGCCCATCTGACAAAGGAAAGCCCAACCTTGACTCCTTCAAGGAATTGGGTTCAAGCTGTCAGCTTGAAACCATTGTGAGTCTATTCCCAGAATCCTCCAGCCCAAAATCTGGCTGGCCTGGGATAGCAGTTTCCTCCAACTTTGGCTGCATAAGAATCTCAGGCTCAAACCCAGAGTCTTTTGGCAAGTCAGGTGCAGGAGCAATCACAGAGTCAGGAGTAGGAACAATCACAGGTTGAACATTGCCCAACCTCAGACTGGGCTTACAACAATTGGGGTGAAACTTGCTACAATAGTAGAACACATTTACTGCTCTTTGCCCATCATGCTTCATAACATTTCACTTATCTGCAGATTTTTGGCTAATTTTCCAAGTTTTTAAAATAACTAAAGGAGCTATCCACAGATTTTTATACAATCCACAAGATAACCAGGTCATCAGTCCCCAGATATTACAGAAAGGTTCACACATCTGCAGATTTTAGGAGTATTTTTAATTTTAGACCATAACAAAAAGCAACAACAACATTTCTCTTGAATGCTGTTGCACCCCAAAGGTATGTGAGCACTCTGAAAACCGCACTGGGGCCAGGCGTTCAAGCAAAGCATTTTATTGAGGTGTGTGTATGTGTATATATATATATATATATATATATATATATATATATATATATATATATATGCTACATTTAAGATGGCTGTATTCTCAATCTCCATTAAATTAAATCCCGCCCACTGCACCCTGTTTCTGGCAACAATGGGGCAAAACTCCAAAGTAAAAAAAAAAAAAGATTTCTAAGCACTTTATGTTCCCTTGGCTTTACCAAAGTTGCTTAATAGTTATACCAAAAATTAAACTGATCTTAGAAGACATCCGAATGTTTCATAACATCAACTAAAATTATTGGTGAATGGTTCAATTTCTAAACCCTCCCTACTTTTCCTGCATGTCTCAGAAATCGCTTTGTATTCATGAATTTAACAAATTTAATCCGATATATGATTATGATCTGAAATTATGCACAAGTCTAGTATTTACTGTACATGTTTACTGCATGTACATTGCATTCTAGCAAAGACAAAAACCACCTTAGTATAATGTATAAACATTACACAACTCCTGCACACACTGAAACTGATTGTATAAATAGTCAGTTCAACACTATTTAAAATGCTATGGCTCAATGCTAAGGAATCCTGGGAATTGTAATTTGGTGAGACACCAATACTCTTTAGCAGAGGCTAAACACCTTACAAAATGAAAACTCCCATGATTCCAAAGCAATGTGCCATAGCAGTTAAAGTGGTTCAAATTATATTGATTCTACAGTAAAGATGTACCATGAGATATGGAGACATGACGGGTTTCTGTGCCAATGGACTAGTAACCCAACTTGGATTTAAGGACTTCATCCCACAAGAGGGGGAAAAGTTGATTGAAATCATTTTCTTTACATCACATCTCATGGGGTTGTCAGCGTGGGGTTCAGGGTGCGTGCTGGGTGGGTTTCTTCAAACTCCATCAATCATCTTCTCCAGCACCCTGATGAATTGGTTGCAATCATCTGCCACACCAATTCCTCTTCAATGTCAGACTCAAACACATCAGCAGTCTGAAGTCCAAACATTTATTCAATATCTATAAACATATTTACAAAGCTTAGCAAAGGCCATTGCTCTGAGCTGGCATTCTTCTATAGCCTCTTGCCTCGGCAAGCACCGCTCAACATACACACAGAGTGATAAGAAAGCACATTCCTCAGTACGAAGGAAGTTCCCGACTTCCAAGGCTGGAAATCATGCCTGATAGGTCAACAGCAGGCTGTCAGTCAAAACTAGCCTGCTGTTAACTGTTTCATTACTGAAACACGCACTCTTGCAAAACAGCAGAAAAATTTGATTTACATTTCATACACATACAACCATAATTCAACAGGGGTTCTGTCTTTAAAGAAGACTGAGAATTTATCCCCTCCCCCATCACACAGGATCTCCTCCTCCTCTTTCTAGCTCAACAATTTCAAGGATATCAGCCCACTTTTTCAAACAGGCATCCTTTTTGAAACAACACTTTTCATGGGCTCATTCCTCTGAAGCCTTTACACTAAAGGAGATAGGCAGAATTCTTTCAATGGGACCCACACCATCTTTAAACCACTAATGGAAACATAAGGAGAATTAGCAGACCACGGACATGAATAGCCATACCGAAATGTTACAAAGTAATACTGACAAATACACCACTTCCCATCACAAGGAAAAATACAAGTTTTAAGCATTTCTATGCACAGGGAAATAATTGAAGTCAATTTCTGCCCGTCTTTGAAATTCTCCTATTTCTACATGCTGCAGAGACGGAGGCCCACAAGCAACCACCAGAAGCAGTCCTGTATCATTTCAAGGACCGTGGGAATCTGTGTCTGAAGTGTGTAGAAATTAATAGAAATGGAGTGCCATATGATGAGATCTTTAGTTTAAATTTTAAAAGGATCTATACAAGGTCCCAAACCTTGTTGCCACAAATAGATTAAGATCCTGGTTTACACTAAAATCCAGGACAAACCAGGGTGCAACCAACCAACACTGCTGAAAAATATCCAGCTCCCAATGTATCTGAAGTAGAATAATGTACTGCAGAAAGAGGAAACAGAGAAGGAAGGAAGGAAGATTGATGAATCGCAGTTCTTATAATTTGACTTTTAATTAAACTTACCAAAAACAATGATTTCAATCTCCTTCCTAATCATAGCTCTATACTGAGTTGTGCACCAATATGTCATTGACATTACTTATTTTTCTAACTTTTTTCATTTTCAAAAATCTTCTTCAACAAAATGTTGCAGTTTGCACCATTCTTGTTCAGGTTTCCAGCCAGCAAACCAGTCATACCGTCCACCAGGGCACTTTAATCATTGTCTTCATTTTACTGTTTTCCTTTTTTCTCTCTCAATGAACAATTAAAATTAAATGACAGGTAAGCTATTGTTTTCACTGTGTGGTTGTGGCAAAGATTTCCACCTAAATCTTTTTTCCCTAGGTTTTTGGAAGTACTTTTGCAGAGCTCAGTGAGTGTTCCTTTTGTATATAGTTTGAATATATCCTTTGACTATAGTGCTGGTTTTGTATCATACATTCACACAGAGAATAAATCTGTTGTTGTTAATACACAGTTTTTTACAAGAATGCTGCTATGAGCTATGTAATATATTCAAGTTATGAAAACCTCTTTGATGTGTTTATATTCCCTCTCACACACAAATACACACACACACACACACACACACACACACACACACACACCTTCTAATAATTGAGAATGGATCATAATGTAGCTAATGTAGACTATATGAGTGGCATGTAGGCATCTGTTTCTTACTGCATTACACATTCTAATATAACATGAGAATTCTTAATATATGTCTATGGCTTGGTTCTAGGCACACCTAAAGCAATATCACTTGGAAATTACAATATTTTTTAAAAAAATCACAAAACAAGTATGAAAAATACCAAGATAAAAAAGGAGAGATTATGAGGCAAATGGAAGGGTTGACTGTAAAGAAATTAACTTAATGTATTATGTTTTCAACAGTTGTCCTGAAGGCTAAAAAATGAAGACTGCAAAGCAGGAGTATTGACAACAGAAACCAAATAAGACTTTTGCTTTCCTAATCTGGGTTTGATATTAGCCATTTTATTGCCTTGCAGTTCTTGCTAAATTAATTCATTGTTGGGTTCTGATGAGTCATCTTCTAAGACACCTTAGAAGCAGACACATCCTCTAGATATAATTTATATGTTTGACTTTGCTTTTCCAGCTTGGATGCCTCAAAAAGAAATGTTGACAAGACTCAGGCAAAGAGCAACTGGCAGAAGGGATGGTGCTGTGTAAACCTGTCAGGGGAATTTCATGGTAGTGTAGCTATATTTTCTGTTTGACATTAATGGGGCTCACAGCCCAAATATCTCACAGTTGTATAAAACAAGCCAAAAACTGTACCATTCGTGTTCGGATGTATAATGTCAATTCCATGCAAATCAAGGTAAAGCATGTAATGTTTGCTATTGCTCATCTTAGAAGATACCAAAGTATGTCTCACACGTAGGATTTGGAAACTGATTCAACACAGAATTCAGCTACAGGGGGGGAAAGTAGAATATGCAATGAAGCAAACAGTAACCCAGATGTTATTTTTCAATGAAAGAAAGTGTATGACAGTTTTTTTTAAAAAAAGAAATGGGACAAGAAGAAAATTATAGCATGAGATTAAACTCCCCCCCCCCCCAGCAGCTGTGGGAGGGAAGTGGCTTTGCCCCCTCCCACCGGAAAGAGAGAGCTGAGGGACGGGGCTTCTAGGAAGCAGCATGCCCCCTAGATCACTCACTTTCTGGACGTCAAGGAGGAAGGAGTGGAAAGTGAGATCTCCTGATCAGCGAGGGAGCCTTGTGGGTCTTCGAAGGGAGAGCTCATTCATTCAGCCATTTACCTTGTGTTGCTGCTGTGAGGTCTGTATGTGGCTGGCGAGGTGAAGGAGCAGGGTTGTTGGAGGTTGACCCCTGCTTCCCTTGCTCTCCTCCCTCAGCTAAGCTTTTGAAGAATTTTCTTCATCCTCCTCCATGTTGCTGTGGATCGAGGTAGGTGCAGTTGTGTGTGCGCGCAGTGGCTGCGCACCTCCCCCCCCCATTCCTCCGGGTTTTCTTCCAGCGGGTAAGGGTGGCTTGAGGCCCGCACTTCAGTTGGAAAGGGTCTTTTCTTTTCTTTCTTGGTTTGGGGGCTGTTTGTTTTTGGCGTAGGGAGGGAGCGTGCATGGTGTGTGTGTTTCCTTTCCGTGCCCTTTCCATGCCTGAATTAGTTTTGAAGAAGCGAGGTGGAGCAACACTCTTTTTATAGGGTGTCCCTTTTATTTCTCTGCTTTGGGAATGTTTGGTTTGGCGCGGAGTGGGAACGTTTCTTCCCCACGCCTTATTTGCGCCTGATTGTTGGATGAGCGAGGTAGTGCAACGCTCCTTTTCCAGGGTTTTTTCCTTTTTCGTGGACATGTTGGCTGGAGTTCCATATTTGGCCATTGACGGCCATTTTGCGGAGGCAATTTTGATGCTGAAGTTAATGGTTTCTGGCTGTTGCTGAGCAGATTTTTGTAGAGGGGCATGGACAGCTTTTGAATTTTGCGCCTGTTATTAGGTGTCAATTTTGGCACAATTTTTTCATGAGCGGCAGCCATTTTGGTCCTTCCATTTTGAATAGACCTGGTGGCCATTTTTGATTGGGCTATGAGGCAATTTGTGGCAGTCATGGCAACCATTTTTGTTTAGGCCTGAAGGCCATGTTGGGCATGTCTGGTGGCCATGTTTGACCAGGCCTGGCAGCCATGTTGGGTTGGTCTGGTGGCCATTTTTGTTTGGGCCCAGCAGCCATGTTGGGCAGATTCGGCAGCCATTTTCAATCAAGCTCGGCAGCCATTTTTGATCAGGCTCAGCAGCCATGTTGGGCAGGTCAGGCGGTCATTTTGTTCATGCCAGGAGGCCATTTTGTCAGGCTCGGTGGCCATTTTGTCAGGCCCCTCTTTTGTCAATTTTTGCAGGCTGCACTGCTGGCTCTGTGTGGGGCTTTTGCCCTTTAGTTATTAATAAAAGAAAATTATAGTAATTTGGTTGCTGGTATAATGGCTAATGTGGTCAAGCCAGGACTTGGTGTATGTGTTGCTGTTTTCATTGTAGTAGTAAGTTTAATATTAACAACAATAATAGTACTATTTAATTTTAGCTGAGAACATGGTTGAAATTATTTAGTGTTGGTAGGGAATTGAATAGTGGTTTTATGGGTAAGGGCATTTTAGTTTGCCTTTGATACTGTTTGTTCTGGGTGGCATGCTACATTATTTAAAAGGAAGTTGCTTAATGATTTATTTTATTTATTTTGCAGTATGGCACCAAAGAAGAATATCAGGGGCCGAAGGGCAAGGGCCCGGCTAAAAAATCAGCCGCTAAGCGCCCTCCCCCGCTGAGCGCCTATTCGGGCGAGGAAGAAGATTCAACCCAGTTGCTGAAGGTGCTAGTCGCAACTATTGATATGCGTGACAGAGAAAAGGAAGCTCAACGGCCTGGTGCTGGCAGTAATACGATGTTAATAAAATCTTTATGTTCCCAGCCACAGATGAGCAGTTGGCCACCTCAACATCAGTCGTTGCGGAAGTCATTCCATTCCCCTCTCCGGTGGCAGGAGTACAGCCTCTAGCAGGGGAGGTGAGGCATGTTGCCACTGCTCTAGGTAATGGGGACGCACACATCTTCCCCTGGGGAGTGGCTGATTCACAGGATTTAAATTCAATTCAAACACCTTCTGAGCCTGCCCCTCCACCAGCAGCACACAATTAGCTATTTTGGCCCCTGCTGTTGGAACACCAAGCCTTGTGGGACCATCAGTTGCAGCAACTCCCACTATGGAAGGCTCACTTTGTTTTTGGGGCATGGCTGATTGGACATTGCCTGCCCCTGATAGCCTTAGTGCGACGCATTGGGCTCTCATTTGGCCCAAAAGACTGTCGATAAAATTCTCAGAAACGAATACATTGACATTTTTTCCTTGTATTTCAGGGAATTGGAGAAAAAAGAAAAGGACGAATTGGATGACAAAAGGAAGGAAATTATTAAAAAACGTAAAGTGGACCAGAATTGGGGTAACTGGTTCGCTTGTTTTTTGATTTATGGTGGGGTTCTAGTGAAGGCATATCCTTCCAGATCCCACTCTCTCTTCCAATATATGAATATTAATAATTCGCTCTATGTGAATTTTACTGGTGGCGCTTGGCTCCTGTATGGCAAACGCTTTAGGCTTCGTGCTGCCCAATCTCCAACCTTACATTGGGATTTGATAGATTACCAACTTTGGTTGGAAGTTTTAACTCCAGCACGCCCTATTTCAGGCGAGAAGGCCAATAGTGGGCATACTATCAAAATTACAAGGCTGGGCATTCCTTTCACCAGTCGCAACATCAACAGCATCAACAACTACAACAGCACTTATTGTGCTGGGAGTATTCTTCCCAGGAAGTTTGTTCCCAGAAGGGATGTAAATTTCTGCATGTCTGCACCATTTGTTCAGGGCAGCATGCAGCAAAGAATTTTACCAAGGGTAAACCCAGCAAGGGTGGTGGAAAGGATAACCATAATTCAAAGAGAGGTTTCAGTCCCGGCGGGTTTTCCAAAGGGACCCAGCCCAATTAATCTAGTTGAGTTGGACTTGTGGTTATCTTGTTATCCCAATTTAAATGCAGCTTGTTATTTGCGTAATGGGTTTTTTAAATGATTTTAGGATTCCTGCGTTAGGTCCCAAAGCTCCTTTTAGAGCCCCGAACTTGAAATCCATTATTGGCATGGAGGACATTGTCCTTTCAAAAATTAATAAAGAAGTCACTGAGGGTAGGGTTCTTGGCCCATTTACTTCACCTCCCTCACCACGTTTAAGGGTTTTGCCACTAGGGATTGTTCCCACTAGGGAAGGTCCCAGGGGAGTATCACCTCATTCACCATCTTTCCTATCCCAGGGAGAGATCGGTGAATGACGCAATTCCAGAGGATTTTTGTATGGTCCATTATACTTCCTTTGATTCGACGGTGAAGAAAGTTAGGGCTCATGGGCCGGCAGCTGAGTTGGCAAAGTGTGACATCAAGTCTGCTTTTTGCCTTCTTCCAGTGCACCCGCTGGACTTTGAACTGTTGGGTTTTCAGTTCAACGGGTTGTACTATATGGACAGGGGTCTTTCAATGGGCTGTTCAGTTTCATGTGCTGCTTTCGAGTCCTTTAGCACCTTTTTAGAGTGGGCCCTTAAATCAAAATCAGGTTTATTGGGGGTTGTTCATTATTTGGATGATTTTTTATTCATAGGAAAGTACGGGTTTGGGGAATGCGAATTTTTGCTCCATTCTTTTCAACGATTGGCTGATCAATTGGGTGTCCCTTCGGCCCTAGAAAAAACCGAGGGCCCTGCCACTAAATTAACCTTTTTAGGGATTGAGATTGATACGGTTCAACAATCCTCTAGTTTGCCTCTAGATAAGGTGTCAAATTTAATAAATAGGATCCAATCCTTTGTTACCCATAATAAGGCCACTTTACATGAGTTTCAGGAAATTATTGGACATTTAAATTTTGCATGCAGAGTGGTGGCTCCTGGGCGTGCCTTTTTGCGCAGACTCTGCATTGCTATTTCCGGTGTCAGACTCCCGCATCATCATGTGCGGATTACCCGTGGGATTAAGGCTGATTTGGATGTATGGTTGCAATTTTTAAGTCAATTTAATGGAATTTCTTTTTGGAGACAGGACCTATTACTGAAGGACACCCTTCAGATAGCGTCTGATACTGCTGGAGCCATTGGTTTTGGTGTATTTTTTAATGGGTATTGGTGTGCCAAGGTATGGCCCAAGAGTTGGCACACAAGGGGGATAACCTCTGATTTAACATTCCTGGATTTTTCCCCCCATTTCGGTAGCAGTGATGCTGTGGGCAGATCAATTGGCAAATGCTACTGTTCATTTTTGGTGTGATAACCAGACCACTGTGCAGGTTATCAATTCGTTAACATCTAGGTCACCCAGACTTGAAGGAGGTTTTGAAGTTTTTCACACTCCACTGTATAAAGTATAGCATACTGTTTAGAGCTTTTCATATTGCGAGGACAGATAATTCTCTTGCTGATGCTCTGTCCCGTATGCAGATGGAATGCTTCAGGCAGCTTGCCCCCAGCGCAGATTTGCACCCTCAGAGCATGCTGGTCCATCTTTGGAAAATTGGGAACAGTCCATAGTTTGGGGAATGAAGCTAGCCTTGGCTACGACTTCCAGAAAATCTTACATCAGGGCGGTGCAGGAGTTTTATGAGTTCAAGAAGTTGTATGCTATAAGTTCTGTTTCACCGGTTCCATATGAGCACGTTGCACAGTTTGGCATTTTTCTTGAAAGGAAGGGGTTGGCCCCTCAAATCATTCATGCTAAGTAATCTGCCCTGGCTTATTGGCTCAAGGCACAGGGTTTTCTGAATGTCACAGCCGATTTTCGGCTTCGCAAATGGTTGGAAGACTTGTCTAGAGAGCAAGTTAGGCCACGAGACAGTCACCAGCCATTGACCCCTGAAATACTTAGGGGTTTAAAGCAAATTTGGCCCCAAATTTGTGAATCCCAATATGAAACTGTGTTATTCCAGGTGGCAGCTCTCACCACTTTCTTTGGGGCTCTTCAAGTTAGTGAGTTGATCGCCTCTTCAAAGGTGGATCAATCTCGAAGGGCTCTTCAATTTTTGGGCCTGCGGCTCCAGCAGGACAAATTAGAATTGGTAATTCGGTCTTCTAAAACGGATCAAATGGGTAAGGGTTCCATTTTTAAATTGGGACATTGTAGTGACTCTGAAATATACCCAGTTGCAGCATTGACATCTTTTGTTGTATGCAGGAGGACAGCAGAGGGTTTTCTTTTTTGTCATCGGGATGGAGCACTGTTGACAAAATACCAGTTCTGGGCCTTGACTTCCAGGGCTTTAAAAATTCTGGGGATCAGGGATCAGAAGTTTGGTACTCATTCCTTTAGAATTTGAACTGCTTCCGTTGCTGCTGTAATGGGCTATTCAGTAGACAAAATTATTGAAGCACCAGATGGAAATCTGGTGCTTACCATGCGTATGTGCGTCATATGCCAGGTTAGTTACATGACCTTGTTTTTTGCAGAACCAATCCTGTTGGCAAGTAGATGTTGCATCCTGATTTGCAGGCACAGTTATATGCACTAGGCAGAGTGACAGGCACGGAGAGGTCCCTACGGCCAACATCTCGGCCTCGCTTCCATGGCCTTTGGGGAATGGAGGGGAAGAAGAGGTCTGTGGTGGGATGGTTTGCTTCTGTTGTTGTTTGGGTCAGGGGTCCATTTTCTTCCTGACCTTATTGTTATTCATTTGGGAGGCAATGAGTTGGGACTGCTTAAAGGCAGGGCCCTCTTTCTTCAAGTTTTGAATGACATGCACAAGATCATATTGGCTTGTCATGGTCAACAATTATTTCTAGGCCACATTGGCCCTATGGGAATGACAAAAAGTTGGATAAAGCTCGGAAATGGGTCAATAGGGCCCTTCAAAAAGTTTTGGAGAATGGCATGGGCTATTATATCCCACATGACACCATAAGGTTCAATGATCTAAATCTGTATCGGGCTGATGTATTCATCTGTCCGAACTGGGCAACCAAATTTTCCTAGCTGACCTACAAAAAAAATTAGGGAAATCTTTGAGAATTTGGTGGGGGTCAGGAGCTAAATAGACATTTGCTCCTGAACTGTGGCGGAATGCTTAGGGGAATCTCTTATTTTGGTGTGCACCACAAGGCACCTCATTTTGATGTTGGCCAGAGGCGTGAATCCTCGCCTAGGGTTTGTATAGCCCCAGCGAGGGTGAACAATTATGGCCTTGGAATGGGAGATTTTGACCTCATTTGTTTCTGAGGCAAAACTCTCCACCACATTCCCCTTCAGGTCATACAGGTTTAGTTATGCTGGGGACCTGGTGTTTCACCCTAAATTCAGTTAAAAGGATGGTCGGGCAGGATCACCTATATTGTTTTATGCCTTACCAAATTTACAGATGGCTTTTTGAGAGTTTGGCCCTAGTTCCAAATTAAAAGATAGCTAGGTAACTACCCTGTTTCCCCTAAAATAAGACATCCCCAGAAAATAAGACCTAGTAGAGGTTTTGCTGAATTGCTAAATATAAGACCTCCCCCAAAAGTAAGACCTAGCACAGTTTATGTTTGGAAGCATGCCCGCTGAACAGAACACCAGAGCATGCAGGTTTGGTAAATGTACGTACCATAGATTGTTGCACATGGAAATAATGGTAGTAAGAAATTCTTGATAGGATTCACAGTTTGTCTGGTTATGCTGGTTTGTGATGACAACTACTGTACAGTATATAATAAATGTTCATTTTTTTTGTTCAACAATAAATGTGAATTCTTCTTCATGGAAAAATAAGATATCCCCTGAAAATAAGACCTAGCACATCTTTGGGAGCAAAAATTAATATAAGACACTGTCTTATTTTCGGGGAAACACGGTATCAATAAAGTTACCCAGTTTTAAACCCAAGTTTACTTGCCTTGTCTCATTATTTCGGGGGGTTCTTTCTCATACCCAGTACTAATTGACACTACCTGTTCTGTGGGGGGGGGGGAGAAAAGAGGGAGGAAGTGCAGAGCATAACAATGACATGGTCAGACCTGAACAGATTTTTAAAATTTTCTCCACAACTAATTCTGACTGCCCCGTGCAAATAAAATACATGTCCTCCTGAGTATTGTTCTAAAAATCTCATATACTCTCAGGTGACTTTTCTCTTAGCACAGAAACTGAAGAAATTTTATGACACATAAATAAATATAACCAGCAGCAATAAATGATGTGAGAACTTACTTCATAAGCATCTTTTATTTTACATTATTTTGTGATGTTTACTACTGTATATCTTTTGCTAAATCTTGGGCAATAAGATATGTGAAAACCTTAGAATCTTTATTTCATGGTATTTATCCAAATCCCATCTGCCCATCTCTGTTTCACTTTGGGTTGTGAGACTTCATTTTTTTTTGGATTCGTATATTAAATTTGTACTGTACCATTTTTCCAAATTTTCTTTAGTAAGCACATTTCAACATTGGGCTTAATATTTTATCTAATGTATAATGTTTGCTTATGTGCTGTATTTAGTTTTTACATTATCCAATTATAGTCATAATGCTTGCCTTGAGGTCATTTTCTTTTTAAAAAATACCATATTACAAATATACACCCACACCCCCTTCCAAAATCATTGACTTGTTCCCAATAATGACAGCAAACGAGTAACGTAACATATTCATTATTCTATTTTTGCATTTTTAAAATAAAAAAAACCTCAGAATGTCTCAAAGAAGGATTTTAAGCAGTAAAGCAACTAGAAAGAAATCAGAAAATATTACTCAGCATATAGTAAAGAGTAATAATAATATCAATTTTATTTAAAAGCAGCAGTTTCTTTAATGTATTTGTGGTAACTGCTGGTTTCAGTGAAACCTATTTTCCTTTGATGACTAGATTTTAAGTATAGTTGTGCTTAAAAAGGCAGCATATCAACCTGCATATGATCATTTAGTATAAGTAAATGCACACATGACTTAAGAATTTGAGAGGAAATATTTTAATTTGTGTGATCCAATGCTCTTAATCTTACGAGTCATCTTTGCAGCACACCTGCCTATGAACAATATTTTGAATCAAATAAAAAATGACATTTTGACTGGATCGGATTATGGTTTGTGCCGATTCCACAATAAAATATCCAGATAAATGTCTCGATCATATATCTCCAAAACCTTTGCTCCATTTTTGTATATAGTCTTGTTAGCTTTATGCCAGATTATTTATTATAGGATTTGAGAAATACTAATACAATCAGTTTCTGGCCTGACATGATTTCATCTCCTACTGAACCAGATAGAGGTAAAAGAAATTCAGAGAATTAAAAAAAAAACTTTCAAATTGCAACCTGGAATACAAGATATAGGGGTCTACCAGATAGCACCAAAAAGCAGGACAAAGGAGTCAGTTTTTAAAATGCAGGACCTCAAAGGGAGTCCAAACAAAAACCTGTCAGTCAAACTGCCAGGGGCAGTTCAACTATTAGGCGAAGTAGGCAGTTGCTGAAGGCTCCATCCTTTAGGGGGCACCTAGGGGGTGCCTAGGGGGCGCCATTGAGGTACCTCTGCCCAGGTGTGGCCTTCATGCCTCTGCGGCCATGGTCTGGCCTGGCCTCCACAGCATCCAGGCCACCATGGCAGTTAAAAGTGGCGCCGAGGTCCCTTCACTTTAAAGCAGAGGTGCAGAGTCACTTCCTTCAAGTGCTTCCCAAGCTTCGGTGGTGACCCAGGTATTTTGGACTCCAGTTCAGCCAAAGCATCAGCCAAAGCAGTGAGGCTGTCGGGAGTTGAAGTCTCCTCCCTGGGGGCGTGGCCTGCGGAGGAGGCCACTCAAGTTCAGGCATGGCGGCCGCAGCTTGCTCCCAGTGTTGGCAAGGAATGGAGAGCAGCGGTGTGGAAAGCAGGGCCAGGGCAATGGGGGTGCCTATGGAGCGGCCAAGGCAGACAGCCCCTTCGACCTGTGCCGCTTCCTGCAGCAGCCCCAAGTCCTTGTCCAACTGGTCAGCACTGTAAGCTGGGACTTGGGGTGGGCGGGGGTTCGGGAGGGGGTTGAAGGAGCTCTCCGAGCGCTCCCAGGGAGGGCTGAGGTGCAGCATCCTGATTGGTTGCTTCAGATACCTGGGCTTAAGGGAGGGAGTCACTAAAACTCCCAGGATTTTATAGCATTTAATTTACAGCAGGTATAGGCAAACTTCTGCCCTCCGGTTGTTTTGGACTTCAACTCCCACAATTCCTAACAGTGAGGGGCAACCATGAAAACTATTTGCTCAACTATCTATGGCAGGCATGGGGCAAACTTCGGCCCTCCGGGTGTTTGGACTGCAACTCCCACAATTCCTAACCGCCGGTAGGCTGTTAGGAATTATGAGAGTTGGAATCCAAAACACCTGGAGGGCTGAAGTTTGCCTCATGCCTGATCTAAGGCAAACAATTGGCATAATAAAGTTCTTGGACCGGTTCTTAAACACACTTTGTGTATTCCAAGTAGATTGAAACATACTTGTGGATTGTCTGCCTTTATATTCTGGGTTATATGGCTGTGTGGAAGGACCCTCAGGGCTCTTCCACACAGCCATATAACCCAGAATATCAAGGCAGAATAACCCACAATATCTGCTTTGAACTGAGTTATCTGAGTCCACACTGCCATATAATCCAGTTAAGAAGCAGATATTGTGGATTATCTGCCTTGATATTCTGGGTTATATAGCTGTGTGGAAGGACCCTCACTGCCCTTCCACACAGCCCTATAACCCAGAATATCAAAGCAGAATAACCCACAATATTTGCTTTGAACTGGGTTATCTGAGTCCACACTGCCCTATATCCCAGTTCAATGTTTGGTGCTAAATTCTCAAATATAGTAATTCCTACATAACATTACCATGTATTGAACTGCTTTTTCTGTTGATTTGTTGTAAAACATGATGTTTTGGTGCTTAATTTGTAAAATCATAATGTAATTTGATGTTTAATATGCTTTTTCTTAATTCTTCCTTATTATCCAACATTTTGGCTTATCCAACGCTTTTATTTTTCAGTGATTGGTTTTTTTGGGGGGGGGAAGGCGCCAAAATTCTGTTCGCTTACACTTGAAAATTACATTGGTCCGACCCTGACAACTGCATAGTCCTCTACTGTCCATACAACTGTTTTTTGAAGCAGATTAAGATGGAAAGCAGATGGGGGAAATCCAACAGAAGTGTTTTTTAAAAATGTACTCCAGAGATGTGCAAATGCATGTATGAGGTCCAGTGCATAACAGAGCATACACCCACACACACACACACACACATTTCCCTCGGATCTCTAGCTTCTCCCAATTGTTAATTCGAGTTCTGTTTACCATTACAACGTGTAAAAGACAGATTTTGAGAGAGTTGTATTTGCTTTCCACTTGTGCTTCCCTGAGCCACATGTTCCTCTGTTTGACAACCCGATTAGCCAATCAACTGTTTCAGGCTTCTCAGAAATGTACATGCTCTAGAATCCACACAAGGGGGAGGGAAGGAAAGCAAGTATTTTCTAGGACTGCTGGAATACACAGGCATGGAAAGGTGTGTGTTTCTTAGGAAGAATTGGGTTTAAAGGGCCCCTTTTAAACACCAGTTTTCCAGCCCATATCCCGATTCTTCCTGATTCCTTCTGCACTTTGGCTAAACATCATTTAGCCACCCCACCCCCCCCTTTAACTTGCTTCCTCTCGGGTTTCAATGCATGTTTCTTTTGCAGAAGAGCTGACTTAAATGCCATCATTGGAGCAGAAATTGGTAACAAAGTGTCCATGAACTCTGAGTGGGATTATACTGGGTCCATTTAAATTGGTGAAGCCCTCCTTAATATAGATCAGTGTCTAATCTTCCTTTCTTGGGCAAAGCCCTACAATTCCAGGCATCCAAACGCAGTTAGAATATTCAAAAATATTTATAACATGGGCTGGAATGCTAAAATAAATATAAATTTGCAGTTATAGTAAATTTTGGGAGAGGATTACAAATAGCGTCTTTTCTTTTCTTTTCTTTTTAAAAAAAGACTGAATGTTATTAGCTAGAAATCTTGGTCCCCTAGCACTTTGTTCTTCTCCCTGTATCCCTACACTATCATTCCTGCTTATAAAAACAAAACCATTTTTTTTGGAAAGTATCCCTTCCCTTTATAGTACACACTTTCAAATCCAAGACATTTAGAAGGTCATGTCTATTTCTCTGGATCTTTGAATAGAATCAGAGGAAAAGAGAGAAACATGCACACATCAATGTTATTTCAAGCACAGCATCGTTGTTTTACATTGAGTGTACAAACACTGTTATGTTAGTTCCATTCCACCATAAAGGAAAAGTATCTCTAAAAAGCAAAACAAATGTTTGAAGCATTTAATTTTACAAAACCATTACAAATACAGTAGAGTCTCACTTATCCAACATAAACAGGCTGGCAGAACGTTGGATAAGCGAATATGTTGGATAATAAGGAGGCATTAAGGAAAAGCCTATTAAACATAAAATTAGGTTATGATTTTACAAATTAAGCAACAAAACATCATGTCATACAACAAATTTGACACAAAAAGTAGTTCAATACGCAGTAATGCTATGTAGTAATTACTGTATTCACGAATTTAGCACCAAAATATCATGATGTATTGAGAACATTGACTACTAAAATGCGTTGGATAATCCAGAACGTTGGATAAACGAGTGTTGGATAAGTGAGACTCTACTGTAGTGCTTTTGCATGTAACTTCTCAACTTCCCCTTCCATATGCATGTCTTTTCAAGTTTAGAGATTTTAAAAGTTTTAAACGAGTTCCATTAATGCTTTCTGAATAATATGGCAGAAGGCTAATAGAGTAATTTCAATATTTGTGATTACTACAAAAAGAAGTAAACATTTTTAGAAACCATAAATGGCTTTGCTTGTAATGATTACTGAAGTAGAAACCATAAATACTGCTTTGCTACTTTGAATTCTACATTTTTCTCTGGGTGTTGTTACACATCTACTTATTCCATGGAGTGTTCACACGGAGGCCCAAATATCAGATCCAGGGATATACGTTAAAGGTAAATGGGACGAGTAACTGGCACAATTTTATGTGATCTCATTGCCTTATAGATAATAACTGTGCCTATTTTTCTGCACTTATTTGCAAACACTACTGCATGAAATTTCAATCAAATCAGTTTTTTATTGAGCAGAAGCATCTCCAAAAACTTTGCAAAGGCCTAACTTATTTAACACAACTGCCCAGTTTTTGCTCTTTCACTCATTTCCCCAGAATTTTACTCAACATATTTTAAGGGTAAATCAGAAATGACTTGAAGACACAGAAGAACAGAAAACATATTTAGAATCAATAAAAGAAAGGGTTTCAATGGGCATAAAAGGCAGATTAAACTATTTTATATGCAAGATCATTACTCAATAATATAGAAGATTTTCCCCATGTAGTAAAATGAGCATGGGTTGAAAAGTAAACACAGAAGGACTGGCTTAGATAACCCAACGTGTGTTGGGTTATCTAAGCAATCATGCATGTATTTTCAATGTGGGATGGTTTATGTAGTTAATTTTGTTTGTTGCTTAGTAACCTGAGCCAAGCTGCATTCCAAAGTTGATGGTACCATTTTAAGGGTTGCGCATGTGAAGTGTATAAGGGGAGTATCCTTTCTGGGGACACACAGGAAGTGATGTACACCTTTAGAATTTGGGGCATAAAAAGGGGAGGCTCTCTTCCTGCTCTCTCTGTGCTCTTCCTGCTTCCTTTTCCAGCCATGCCATGCTGATGTTACTTATTTGTTAAGAATGTAGTATCCTGAACTGTATTCTTTTGGAACTAAGATGTTTTTGCCTGTATGACCATCATCATACAAGATTGTGAGTAAACATATTTTTACTATTTTACTTTTGATGTCTCTTATGCTTATTTTATATGCATGACTCTTTAAAGGGAAAGGGAGCCTGGCTATTTTGCTTTTTCTCACCTCTGCTCACATAAACCCCTAGTCTTCTGCGTTTTTTGCTACTCTGCACCAATATCTAACCATATTGGTATCATAATCCTAACAGGTTATGAATATATTCCTAATAACGTGTCCATCTAATTTTTGGTAAAAGTAATGAGTTACTTAAAATCACAGAGCTGGAAGAGATCACAAGGGCTATCCAGCCCAATCCAATTGTGCTACACAAGGATATGCAATCAAAGTACCCCTGATAGATACCTCTAGTTTAAAAAACCTCCAGGGGAAAAAGCATTCCATTGCATTCCAAGGCAGCATATTCCACTGTCACAAGAGTTCTTACCGTTAGAAAATTATTTCTAATGTTTAGGTGGACCACATTTTCTTTAGTTTGAATCCATGAAGCAGTAGAAAGCAAGTCTGACCCATCTTCAACATGGCATTCTTTCAAATACTGAAACATGGCTATCATGTCATCTCTTAAATATCACTTCTCCAGGCTATGCAAATTCTGCTCTCTAAGCATAGGGCATGGTTTCCAGGCCCATTAGTATTTTGGTTATCCTTTTCTGGACACATTCCAATATCTTTCTTGAATTGTGGTAAAGCATTATGGGTGAGGTCTGACCCAAAAATAATGATGCTACTTCCCTTGATCTAGTCACAATACTTCTATTGATGCTGTATCACATACTTTCCATGTGAAATATCTAGGAGAGGAGAAAAGAAAAGGAAAACCCAAAGGAAAAAAGGAATGACATCATGCTTATTTATATTGCATTTCTATTTTTTATTAAGTTACCTTCTTCTTTTGGTAGAATTTACATTTTATGCAAAGATATCCATACATTCTTTTGATGTCATAATGGATGGATACAAAATGTATACAGAAAACAGAACAATATTGATTTTAATATCATTTTGAATCTGAGAAAATTATTTTTATCCATAGTAGAAATGTCAGGATGAAAGAAAAATGGACAAAGGGAAAATGAACAACACAATTTTAGGCATCGGACCAGATCTTAATTGTATGAAGATAATCTAGCACTAGCTAAGGTCTTCAGTCCCTATCTTCCACCCACATAATGATTCAAAATCCAATTTTCTAATCTTAGGCCTTTCTTTGCCAGCTCCATGTGTACAAGCATATGGTGGGATTAAGAGAACTTCCTTCTGATCTTTGTTCAAGGGAGGAGGGAATGCTCTAATTGGGTACAACCATAGATTTCTTTGAAAGGGATTCCATGCTGAGTACAACATGTGCGTTCTGACATAAATTAGTTCCCAAAATAATTAACTTCATGAAAATCTCTTGGGTTGTTTTCTTTTCTCTTTTTTCTTTCAATCCGACTAACCTTTATAATGATGGGATTTGGCTGAAGATCCTTAAAATCAATCAAATAATTAGGAGGTCCTTTCTCATTCAACATTGTTTGAAGATAATGAGAACATAATTAACTAACAACTGCAGGTAGTAACCCAAACTATGTGGAAGACAGTCTACATTTGTTCAGAAAAATAACAACACTGCACAAGCTGTGTATATGTAAATAAGCCTTCTCAATGCCCCATGCTAGACAATAACAGCTCATGTGGCAATCCAGTATTGAATGATAAATGGCTCTCTATGTGAAAACCTCCTATAGCTGTCATAACCATTGGATACTAATGAGTCTCTCTATCCATTTTTTTTGTTTAAATTTCTGAAAGCAAATGACCATGGTCATATTTTTGTGAAAGTAAATCCTGTAAAGTAAATACACATGTGTATTTAAAATTCTAACATCAAATTGCACATATAACATTGAAAGCTGATTTATATTTTCTTCAGAGTATTGTTGTTTAACACAGTACTACAGATTGCAGATTGCTAATCTAGATCAAAGTATGATTTCTATTATTAATGTATTTGGAAAAACTAGAAATGTGTGAACAAAACTGACAAAGAGCCTTAGGTTTTATTTGGCATAAGCTTTCAAAGACTTAAGTTTACTTCATTTGGGAAGGTCACAGTTGCTCATCCCTACCATAATGGACTTTTACTGAAGTAAATAACCATCCCTCCACATTATCTAGGGTTAGGGGTACAGAATTCGTATGAAAGTGAACTACTGCAAATAAAGAAATCACTTTTTTTTACTTGAGAGAACACTTATCTAGGAATATCTAGGTCTTGCAGTACAACTTTATGGTCAATCTTTGTTAGCGCACCTAGAGCAGACATGGGCAAACTTTGGCTCTCCAAATACTTTGTACTTCAACTCCCACAACCCGGTAGGCTATTTGGAATTGTGGGAGTTGAAGTCAAAAACACCTGGAGGGCTGAAGTTTGCCTATGAACTGACCAAGAGATTCTCAGAGAACAGTTAAAGATGCAACAAACAACAGTCATTCTTTGCAGATTTGACTTTTGCAGATTTAATTATTTATAGATTTGATTAAAATATTCTCTGTAGAAATGTCTAGGTTCTCCAGGAAAGTTGGCTATAGTCACACTAGAAGACCCAGAGATTCCTAGAGATAACATTTTAATCAAATCTGTGAATAGTCAAATCTGCAAAATTCACATCTGCAAAAGTCAAATCTGCAAAGAATGTGTCAGAGACAGAACACCAGCAAGTAAAACAAAACTCAGTTTATTGAGGTTACAGAACTAAAAACGCCCGTAGGAAACAAAGAACAGGGCAAACACTTGACTTCAGTGTGATAAGTAACAAAAACAGCTCAGTTTGAGCTTAAACGGTTCAAAGGGATAAACCGGGTTAAACAGAAGTATAATCCGGATTAAATCAAAAGTGCTTACTTCAGCCTGGCAAAACAATGCAAACAAAAGAGGATCAACAGGAGACAAAATGTAAACAACAGACTGGTGGCAGATTCCTCTCTGCTACTCAGAAACGGCAGGGAAATAAACCAGGCTTGTTTATTCCTTCCTGCAGCGAGCGAAAAGCGTGGTCGTAGTCAGGGTTCAGCGGCCAACGATATCCAGGTCCAGGCACAGCAGTCAGGGTAATGGCAGTCAGCAGGGTCCCAATCCGGTCCAGAGGTCTATAGCCAAGCGTAGTCGTCAAGAAATCCAAAGGTCTCACCGATAGCCAGCAGAAGGGATAATCCGGAATCGAAGTCAGTCAGTCCAGCGTCAATCCAGTGCGAGTAGGTATTGCCCGTCAAAAAGACGACGGAGGTCCAAGCTATCGAGATTAAACACAAGTTGCACAGAGAAAAACCCCGCACAGTTCCTCCCGCCGTCGATGCCCAGTGTCCTTGGTAAACTTACGTATCTAGTAACGAATCACACCCGTCTTCAGGAAGTTCCCCAACAAAAGCCCAAGCGTCCGTCCAGATTACCTTGCCCAACGCAATTAGTCATTGGTCCCAAACCCCATTTTATCCCAGTTCAAGCTCATCAACGCTGTCAGCTGCCATCCCAATTCCAGGCGCCCCAACATCATCATCCTCATCAGAGCTTAAGCACCTTTGACTACGCCCCACAGCATCCCCAGCTGTGGATCCCGCTCCATCCCTCCAGCCAGTCCATGGGTCTGATCCTGCAACCCGCCAATCACCTCCCATGCTTTCATTGCCTGTTTCCCCAACACCCAAATCCTCTCTCACATGAGTCCATTCCATGTCGTCCTCCTCCGAGCTGGCCATCTCTTCCTCCAAACCCTCAGAAAAACCCTCAAATGAATCCTCATCTGTCGGCTCTGTAAACAAATCCCGGAGCCGTTTTCTTTCATGCTTCTCGAAAGAGTCTGACTCTCGAGGAGTCTTATGACCCCTTATTCTATTACCGGAGCCCGAAGGCTCAACCATAACACTATCCCCCCTCACAAAGGCCTCACCCTCCAAAGGTGGAGACACAGCAGAGACTACCGCATCCCGTTGCCCAGAAGTGTCCAACTTTAACAAAGAGCGATGGAATACAGGATGGACCTTAAGAGAGGACGGCAAACCTAATCTAAACGCCACAGAAGAGATCTTCTTAACAATAGGAAATGGCCCTAAATACAGTGGTCCAAACTTTCCCCCAGAATGTTTGATATACTTAGAGGATAACCACACCAGATCCCCCTCTTCCAACTCCTCCCCTGCCTGCCTATGTCGATCTGCTTGAGTTTTCTGAGCTGCCTTGGCTTCTAACAACAACTTACGAGCGATATCATGTAAGGCAGCCATTTCAGATGAGCGATATACAGGGTCAGAAGAAACCACATTGGTTGACGGTGCCACTCCCCCCCGCGGATGGAAACCATAAGTCAACTCAAATGGTGTGTGTCGACTGGACGTATGCGTAGCGTTATTATAAGCAAACTCGGCTACCGACAACCACTTCACCCAATCACCAGGTTGTTCCAGGCAAAAGCAGAGCAAATACTGCTCCAACAGCCCATTAACTCTCTCAGATTGTCCATCCGTTTGCGGATGGAAAGCAGAGGACACATTCAACTTGGTTCTTAAACACTCATAGAATCATAGAATCATAGAATAGTAGAGTTGGAAGAGACCACATGGGCCATCCAGTCCAACCCCCTGCTAAGAAGCAGGAAATCGCATTCAAAGCACCCCCGACAGATGGCCATCCAGCCTCTGCTTAAAAGCCTCCAAAGAAGGAGCCTCCACCACGGCCCTGGGGAGAGAGTTCCACTGTCGAACAGCTCTCACAGTGAGGAAGTTCTTCCTGATGTTCAAGTGGAATCTCCTTTCCTGTAGTTTGAAGCCATTGTTCCGTGTCCTAGTCTGCAGGGCAGCAGAAAACAAGCTTGCTCCCTCCTCCCTTTGACTTCCCTTCACATATTTGTACATGGCTATCATGTCTCCTCTCAGCCTTCTCTTCTGCAGGCTAAACATGCCCAGCTCTTTAAGCCGCTCCTCATAGGGCTTGTTCTCCAGACCCTTAATCATTTTAGTTGCCCTCCTCTGGACGCTTTCCAGCTTGTCAACATCTCCCTTCAACTGTGGTGCCCAAAATTGGACACAGTATTCCAGGTGTGGTCTGACCAAGGCAGAATAGAGGGGGAGCATAACTTCCCTGGATCTAGACGCTATTCCTCTATTGATGCAGGCCAGAATCCCATTGGCTTTTTTAGCAGCCGCATCACATTGTTGGCTCATGTTTAACTTGTTGTCCACAAGGACTCCAAGGTCTTTTTCGCACACACTGCTGTCAAGCCAGGCGTCCCCAAATCTGTATCTTTGATTTCCATTTTTTCTGCCGAAGTGAAGTATCTTGCATTTGTCCCTGTTGAACTTCATTTTGTTAGTTTCGGCCCATCTCTCTAGTCTGTCAAGATTGTTTTGAATTCTGCTCCTGTCTTCCGGAGTGTTAGCTATCCCTCCCAGTTTTGTGTCGTCTGCAAACTTGATGATCGTGCCTTCTAACCCTTCGTCTAAGTCGTTAATAAAGATGTTGAACAGAACCGGGCCCAGGACGGAGCCCTGCGGCACTCCACTTGTCACTTCTTTCCATGATGAAGACGACGCATTGGTGAGCACCCTTTGGGTTCGTTCGCTTAGCCAATTACAGATCCACCTAACCGTAGTTTTGTCTAGCCCACATTTTACTACTTTGTTTGCCAGAAGGTCGTGGGGGACTTTGTCGAAGGCCTTACTGAAATCCAGGTACGCTACATCCACGGCATTCCCTGCATCGACCCAACTCGTAACTCTATCGAAAAAAGAGATCAGATTAGTCTGGCATGACTTGTTTTTGGTAAATCCGTGTTGACTATTAGCAATGACCGCATTTGTTTCTAAGTGTTCGCAGACCACGTCCTTAATGATCTTTTCCAGAATTTTGCCTGGTATTGATGTGAGGCTGACCGGATGGTAATTGTTTGGGTCGTTCTTTTTTCCCTTCTTGGAGATAGGGACCACATTCGCCCTCCTCCAATCTTCTGGGACTTCTCCCGTTCTCCAAGAACTCTCGAAGATAATTGCCAGTGGTTCTGAAATAACTTCCGCTAGTTCCTTCAGTACTCTTGGATGTAGCTGGTCTGGCCCTGGGGACTTGAATTCGTTTAGAGTGGCCAGGTGTTCCTGGACAACTTGTTTCCCTATTTGGGGTTGGATTTCCCCCAATCCTTCGTCCAATCCATGTTGCTGAGGTTGAAGATGGCTTTCTTTTTGTGAGAAGACCGAGGCAAAGAAGGCATTAAGTAGTTCTGCCTTTTCCCTGTCCCCTGTCGCCATCACCCCATCTTCTCCTTGCAATGGCCCTATCGCCTCCTTTTTCTTCCTTTTTCTACCAACGTAAGCAAAAAAGCCTTTTTTGTTGTTTTTTATGTCCCTGGCAAGCCTGAGCTCATTTTGCGCTTTAGCCTTGCGAACCTTTTCCCTACCGGTGTTGGCTATACGTTTGAATTCTTCTTTGGTGATTTCTCCCCTTTTCCACTTCTTGTGCATGTCACTTTTGAGCTTTAGCTCAGTTAGAAGTTCTTTGGACATCCATTCTGGCTTCTTTGCACTTTTCTTATTTTTCTTCTTTGTTGGCACTGTTTGCATTTGCGCCTTGAGTATTTCACTTTTGAAAAACTCCCATCCATCCTTAACTCCCTTGTTTTTTAATATCGGCGTCCATGGAATGCTGCTCAGTAATTCCTTCATTTTTTGAAAGTCAGCTCTCTTAAAGTACAGAAAGCGTGTTTGACTTGTCTTAGTTTCAGCATTCCTTTGTATTGCAAACTGCAGGAGCACATGGTCACTTGCCCCTAAGGATCCAACCACTTCAACTGTATTGATCAGGTCTTCCACATTTGTTAAGATTAGATCAAGAGTTGCGGATCCCCTTGTTGCCTCTTCTACCTTCTGGACCATAAAATTATCTGCAAGGCAAGTGAGGAATTTGTTGGACTTTCTACTCTTGGCTGAGTTTGTTTTCCAGCAGATATCGGGATAATTGAAATCGCCCATGACTATTATATCTCTTCTTTGTGCCTGTTTGGTCAGCTGTTGACAGAAGGCTTCATCAAGTCCTTCATCCTGACTCGGAGGTCTGTAGTAGACACCCACCACAAGATCTTTTTGAGTCCCGGTTCCCTTGATTCTTATCCAGATGCTTTCAAGCTGGTTTCCCGGATTACAGTCTTGCATTTCTTCTGCAACGTAACTGTTTTTGACATATAAAGCTACCCCCCCTCCTCTCCCCTTTGTTCTATTTCTGTGAAAGAGGTTATAGCCCTCAATGGTTAAATTCCAGTGATGGGAGTCATCCCACCAGGTTTCAGTGATGCCTATGACATCGTATGTGTGGTGCTGTGCTAGGAGTTGGAGTTCGTCTTGCTTATTTCCCATGCTCTGAGCATTAGTGTAAAGACATGTAAGCCCCTGTGACCTCCCCTCGAACTGTTTATTTGGGATTATTGTGCTCTCTGTACTTGGTCCTTGCTGTGTTTGTGCAGCCCTCCGTTTAGCCTTTTGGCGGTTCCCTGTGTCGTGGGTAATATAGTGTTTGCCAGGCTGTTGTTCCCCTCCCCCAGTGGATCTAGTTTAAAGTGCGCCTGATGAGGTTTGTGAGTCTGTGTGCAAAAAGATGTTTTCCTACTTGTGTGAGATGCACCCCATCGCTTGCCAGTAGTCCATCCTCTTGGAAGAGTAGACCATGGTCAAGGAAGCCAAAATGCTCCTCTTGACACCATTTTCTGAGCCAGTTATTGACCTGTACTATTTTTCCGGCCCTTGTAGAGCCGTGTCCTACAACGGGGAGGAGGGATGAAAAGATCACATGTACATTATACAGTTTTAGCTTTGTTCCCAGAGCTCGAAAATCATTTGTGATCTTTTGAAAAGTATGCCTAGCGGTGTCATTGGTACCTACATGAATCAACATAAGGTGGGGAGGGTGATGGGGCTTTAGGAGCCTGCTGAGCCTCTGAGTGATATGGTGTATTTTTGCCCCCGGGAGGCAGCATGTTTCTCGAGCCATCCCATCCGGTCTGGAAATGATGGCTTCCGTTCCTCTAAGGAGGGAATCACCTACTACCAATACCTGTTTCCTTTGAGGATTGACAGGGTCCCTTTTGTGCAAGACAGTGTGTATATCCCCTGAAGAGTGTTCCTGTTGAAGTGAATCATGTAGGTGTAAAGTGTTGTCCTCCTCCTCAACATCCCCAGTGCATTCATCAATGACAATCCATTGAGATACATCCGAGAGCCCATTACTCTCCCAAGGATGTTCCTGTTGCTCCTGGTCTATGATTGGGGATGGAGCATTTGCATGATTACATAAGTGTGACTGTGGTGATGCACTGTCCCCGTCAGGGCTATCCCCTGCGCATTGATCCAGGGTGGTCCACTGAGTGGTATCTAAGAAACTGTGGTCCTCCACAAGATGTGTTTCCTGATTGTATGTTAATGATGTAAGAATTTCAAATCTGTTGTGTAAATGCAGCTGAGCAGAGGAGTTCTGCGGAGGCTGCCTGGTCCTGCGTCTCCTTCTATGGGTGACCTCCTTCCAAGCCTGAGGGTTGTCTACCTTTGAGTTGATCTCCCCATAAGGTTCCTGATCCTGGTCTTGGTGGTGTTGGTGTGATGCAGGCTGCAGATCTACAGCAGCGTGTTGTGCAGTGTCCAAGAAGAGCTCGAGTGCCTGAATGTCCTTAAGGGTCTTAATATGGTGCTCGAGCTGTTGGATCCTCTGCTCCATCAGAGTCATCTGTTTGCATTTGGAGCAGTTGTAGTTGTCTAGTTTTTGTGTGAAAAAGCAGAGCATGCCACAGCTGGTGCATGTGATGGGAATGTTTTGCTTTTGTTGCATCTCTTGGTGAGCGTTGTGGCCAAGTGGGATCTTTGTACAGTTAAGTAATATGCACGCACTTTATGTGCAGACTGCAACAAACCACCTCTTTGTGTATTTGTTTATGTTGCTTTGTTTCCTGTATGTAATGCAAAGGATAGTTAGTAAAGGTGCCTTTACACTGGCAAATAAAGCTTTCCCAGAAACTCAATTAACAGGGGACAATGCCTGCTGTCAATCAACTTAAGTACCTGGCTCTCTTTCAACACAACAGTCACACAACAGTTAGACTTTGACCACAGGAGCCAAGCCCACACTCAGTTTAAAATCTTAGCCAAATCTTAGCCAAATCCTACCTGAAGCCAGGGAGCAAAAATGTCCTCCTGCTGCCTCTGCCTCTGCGAGAACCAACTGCCCTTCTGGGATCACTCATGGAAATGCTTCCAAAAACGAGATACGAACTGAGGAGCCCTGTCAGATACAATAATCTCAGGAGCCCCATGCAAACGGAAAATATGCTTAGTAAAAAGTAAAGCCAATGTAGGAGCCGCCGGAATCGTTGAACAAGGTATAAAATGAGCCATTTTAGAAAACAAATCCACCACCACCCAGATACACATGTAACCCCCAGACCTAGGTAAATCAGAAATGAAATCCATAGAAATAATTTGCCAGGGTCTTTCAGGAACAGGCAGTGAAGACAATAATCCCCTAGGGCGCCCGGCAGGCGTCTTGCTCTGTTGACAAACTGCACAACTATCACAGTAACGAAGAATGTCCTGTCGCATTTTAGGCCACCAATAATTTCTGGTAATGAGTTGCACAGTCTTAAACCTACCAAAATGCCCAGCCATCGGCTCATCATGATGTGCCCTAATTACTTCCAACCTGAGTGAACCCGCCGGTACATAAACTTGCCCATTACGCACCAAAACCCCCTCTTGTTCCTGTAAATGAGGTAGCACAGTACGAGTTCCTACCGAAAGCAATATGAGTTGTTCTTGAGTCCAGTTATCATTCTTTTGAGCCTCTAGAATCTGAGTGTGTAGCCCAGACTCGTTCTCTACCACACATAAAGAAGCAGTTGGTAATATTGTCTGACGCACTGTTTGCTCGCAAGTTTTAAACTCTGGCTTACGAGACAAAGCATCCGCCCTTAAATTAACCTTCCCCTCCACAAACTGAACCTTAAAATTGAACCTAGAGAAAAACAAGGCCCATCGAATCTGGCGTTGATTCGATTTCTTGGCAGTCTGTAAATGTTCTAAGTTCTTGTGGTCAGATCTGACCACGATTTGATGACGTGCGCCTTCTAACCAGTGCCGCCACACCTCAAAAGCCACCTTTATAGCCAACAATTCCTTTTCCCAGATGGTGTAATTTTGTTCAAAAGGTGTTAGTTGTCTGGAATAGAATCCACAGGGACGCAAGGTCCCTAATGAATCCCTTTGAGATAACAAAGCCCCCAATGCATAGCTAGAAGCATCTGCTTCTACTATGAATGGTTTATCAATGTCTGGATGTATTAGTACATTATCATCTTGGAAACTAGATTTCAACTGTTCAAACGCATCTTGAGCCTCCCTCCCCCACACAAACGGTTGCTTCTTACGTAATAGCTGTGTTAAAGGTACAGTCAGTTTAGCAAAGTTTGGAATAAACTCTCGATAGTAATTAGCAAACCCCAAAAAACGCTGTACATCTTTTTTAGACTTGAGTTCCTGCCAGGAGTTGACAGCGTCAACCTTGTGCGGGTCCATCTTTAGTTCTTTTCCTGAAACTACATGTCCCAAGAATTCCACCTCTGACACGTTGAACACACATTTGGAGGCCTTAGCAAAAAGCCCATTATCCCGTAAACGTTGCAACACCTGCCTCACATGTTGCTGATGTTCCTTCTCATCTTTTGAGAAAATCAATATATTGTCCAAATAAACAACCACAAACTGATCAATCAAATCTCTAAACACTAGGCTTGATCGATCCACGAAAAATTTGATTCTAAACTCGTTTCAAAACTAGAGGGGGGCAGCGTTTCGTTTCTGGAGGTATTTCCGAATTTTGCCCCCCAAAAAATTCGAAATTAACGAAAATTGTTATCTTCAAAATTAATTCGTTAATGGCGGACGCGCATGCGCAATTCCCAAAAACAGCACAGAGGGAGAGGACTTTACAGGACTCTCCCACCCTCATTTTTTGAGTGATCTTCTTCAAACTTGGTACAGTGGTAGAACACATTTAACACTGTGCTACATGGGTTGCATGTGAAAAGGCTCAGTCAGAAAATTCTATGAACTGACAATACTGTGGCCAGATTGTTGCTTTGGTCCTAGGAAACCAGTAACTTTGTGCTATATCTAAAGACATCACTATCTACCAGTTTATTTCCAAGTATAATTTGAAGATCCCAGAAATGAAATCTGAATATTAGGCTTGAGCGATCCATGAAAAAATTGATTCTAAACTCGTTTCAAAAGTAGGGGGCGCCATCGTTTCATTTCTGATGTCATTTCCGAATTTTGCCCCCCCAAAAATTCGAAATTAACGAAAATTCGTTAGTTTCAAAATTAATTCGTTAATGGCGGACGCGCATGCGGAGTGGCCAAAAAAACAGCACGAGGGGAGATTTTACAGGACTCTCCCACCCTCATTTTTTGAGTGATCTTCTTCAAACTTGGTACAGTGGTAGAACACATTTAACACTGATAGCTCACCAAAGTTTGGAACATTTCCCTTATCCTCTGATTTTTGGCGAACTTTCATAGCTTTTATAATAAACCATTTTTTAATAATTGCAGAAATCTGTTCCTGGTTTGAAAGTCTTATTTCCTGTTTCATTGGGTTGTCTTTACTGTGAAAGTCATTGTTCTACTTCAGAAACTTTGTTTTTGTGGCTGAAACTTTGTTAAATTGGTGTGTGTGTGATATATACTGTGTATATATAGTCCCTGCATATGTGTGTGTGTGTTTGTGTGTGTGTGTATATAGGTAAAGGTAAAGGTATCCCTTGACGTTAAGTTCAGTCATGTCTGACTCTGGGGGTTGGTGCTCATCTCCATTTCTAAGCCCAAGAGCCAGTGTTGTCCATAGACACCTCCAAGGTCATGTGGCCGGCATGACTACATGGAGTGCCATTACCTTCCCGCCAGAGCAGTACCTATTGATCTACTCACATTGGCATGTTTTCAAGCTGCTAGGTTGGCAGAAGCTGGAGCTAACAGCGGGCACTCACTCTGCTCCCGGGATTTGAACCTGGGACCTTTCGGTCTGCAAGTTCAGCAGCTCAGTGCTTTAACACACTTCGCCATCGGGGCTCATGTATATATAATATACATACACATACACACAATGTGGAGAATATGTGGAAAGGTAGATAGATAAGTTGGGAGCCACAGCGAAGGCACCTTCCTGGGAGCAAGGTCTAATAATAATAATAATAATAATAATAATAATAATAATAATAATAATAAATCCCTTACAATATCCAAGATGGCTCACTGCTACAGAATCTTGGGAGGTTTAGTTTGGTATGGTACCATTATTGGCAGAGAAAGCCAAGCTGTAGGAGTTGAAATCCAATCATTTATCCTCCCTATAGAATCAATTTTATATGCATTTTTAGCTACAGAAAAGCTAAAATCAGGACAGTAAAAGAACAACACCCAGAAAATGGGAATTCCAGACAGGAAACAATCAGGGCCAGCTAATACCTCCCAACAAAGGATTCCCCCAGGTAGGAAGCAGCCAGGCTTTGAAGCTGCAAGGCTATTCAATGCTAATCAAGGTGACCAATTGCAACATTCACACTTGCCTCCCACAGACAAGAGTTCTTTCTCCCACCCTGGACCTTCCACAGATATATAAACCCCACTTGCCTAGCTTCGCACAGACGTCAAAACCTCTGAGTATGTCTGCCACAGAGGTGGGTGAAACGTCAGGAGAGAATGCTTCTGGCACATGGCCATAGAGCCCGGAATACATACCACAACAGTGTGATCCTGGCCATGAAAGCTTTCGACAACACAACCACAGTATCCATTCAAGTTCATGTAGCGTGGTATGGAGACCTGTATTGGGGGGAGGGAGGGTGCAAATCTGGGCCCCTGGGAGTCGTAGTCCTCCCTCCCTCCCTCCCTGGGAGAAGCCGAGGACGGGCCTGGCCCACACCCCCTCGCATCCTGGGCCTCTTCCTCCTCACCGCCGGGCCCCTCTCTGTCTCTCTCGGTCTCTCCATTCCCGGCTCCATCCGCCGCCTTCCCGCCTCACAGAGAGACACCAGGTCTGAGCTGAGGCGAGGCGGCGGCGGCGGTGGCCATTTCCCCCCTCCGTCTTCCTCCTCCTCCTCAGCCTCCTTCCCCCTCGCCCCCTCCCATTGGCTGAGCCCGTGACGCCCCTTTTGCTGAGGGGCAAAAGGAAAGGGCCTGAATGGTGGGAGTTTGGGTGATTTGCAAAAGCTTTTTTTTCCTAACGAAAAAAACGACGAAATAAGAAAAAACGGCCTCTCGCGATTCGAAACCGCGATATCCAGACGTGTGGACAATCAAGGCCGTATATTGCTTCAAAACTAACGAAAATAACGAATTAATAACGGGTAACGGGGAAATCGAATTATTTGAGCAAGCCTACTAACACGTCATTTATGAACCTTTGGAAGACGGCGGGCGCATTACATAACCCGAAGGGCATCACACGAAATTCGTGACATCCGAAGCATGTATTGAATGCCGTCTTCCATTCATCACCTTCCCGTATCCTAATCAAATTATATGCCCCCCGTAGGTCAAGTTTAGAAAAGATCTTAGCCCCTTGAACCCTTGAAAGAAGCTCCGAAATCAAAGGTAGTGGATACCTATCACGAATGGTATGCTTATTAAGAACCCGATAGTCACATACTAGCCTAAGCTCCCCTGTCTTTTTAGCCACAAAAAACACAGGTGCAGCAGTTGGAGAGCTCGATGGACGAATAAACCCTTTGGCTAGATTCTCATCAAGGAATTCTCTCAAGGCTTGCCTTTCAGGTACCGTTAGAGCGTACAACCTTCCTGCTGGTAACTTAGCTCCTTCCAGCAGTCTAATCGCACAATCGTATGGTCTATGAGGCGGTAACTTATCTGCTTCCTACAGAAAACATTTTGGAATTCCCTATATTCAGTAGGCACACCCTCCATATCAATCTGGGAAGAATTTAAAACAAAACATCCCTGCCTTTTAAAAGCTATAGTACGCTTCACCCAATCCATTTGAGGGTTCACCAAAGTTAACCAATCCATTCCCAGAATTACATTGTATTTTGGTAACCGTGTGATGTCCCATACAAATTCTCCAGTTACCCCTTGCACCTCCCATGTTATTCCTGAGGTTTCACGATTAACCACCCCAGATTCCAGTAGTCTCCCATCCGCTCCTTCCACCCATATATCGCATGCTTTACGTTTTGTAGGGAGCCTATGTTTTCTTGCAAACCCAACATCCACGTACGAGACCGTAGCCCCTGAGTCCAGCAATGCCAGAGTTGAAACAAGTTCCTTTCCCCCAACAGATAGAGAAATGGGTACAAAAACATGTTTCTTTCCCTCTAGTGACTGCCTTGTAAGCCCTAGTGCGTTGGACTCAAATCGCACTAGGGCTGGCCTTTTCCCGAAAACTGAGAAGGTTTGATGTTACAGTTCCTAGCAAAGTGCCCAGCAGTCCCACAATACAAACATAATCCTAATTGCCTTCTACGATCTTTTTCCGCCGTTGACAACTTTCTAAACACCCCGAGCTCCATAGGCTCCTCCCCCTTAGCCACAGGTGTCCTAGATACAGATACAGATGGCGCATACATAGTCTGAGATTGTTTACGAGATTCAAACCGGGCGTCCAAACGCAAAACCTTAGCCACCAAAGCGTCCCAGTTTTCTGCTGGCTCTAACCGCGCCAGTTCATCTTGAAGATGGTCACTTAAACCAGCTATAAACAAAAGCATAAATGCGTTCTCCCCCCAGTCCAATTGATGGCGAAGAGAATTAAACTTATTCAAATAGTCCAAAACAGACCCTTTTCCCTGTTTTAACCGGTAAAGAGCCCAGCTAGCATTCTCCATACGGAGGGGATCCCCAAAAGTGTCTGACAATAATTTCTTGAAGTTAACCAAATTATCCTTGACTGGGTCATTACTCAAAATCAAATTAGTTGCCCACTGTCCCGCTGAACCGGTCAGTAAACTCAAAATAAATGCCACCTTGCTGGTGTCCGTAGGAAAAGCTTGTGGGCTAATCTGAGAAAAATAAAGTTCAACTTGAGCCAAAAATGTAGGCAATTTGTTCCGGGACCCATCAAAACGTTCAGGAGTCATTACATGTCCCTTAGCTGGCTGTGCTGCTTGTGCAGCATAAAAGGCAGCCTGCAGCTGATCCAAACGAGCCTTGAGTTCCTCCATCGTCTTCTTGACGTTGGTACCTCACTGAAATTTTAGGGCGTTGGGAAATCTGACAGAGACAGAACGCCAGCAAGTAAAACAAAACTCAGTTTATTGAGGTTACAGAACTAAAAACGCCCATAGGAAACAAAGAACAGGGCAAACACTTGACTTCAGTGTGATAAGTAACAAAAACAGCTCAGTTTGAGCTTAAACGGTTCAAAGGGATAAACCGGGTTAAACAGAAGTATAATCCGGATTAAATCAAAAGTGCTTACTTCAGCCTGGCAAAACAATGCAAACAAAAGAGGCTCAACAGGAGACAAAATGTAAACAACAGACTGGTGGCAGATTCCTCTCTGCTACTCAGAAACAGCAGGGAAATAAACCAGGCTTGTTTATTCCTTCCTGCAGCGAGCGAAAAGCGAGGTCGTAGTCAGGGTTCAGCGGCCAACGATATCCAGGTCCAGGCACAGCAGTCAGGGTAACGGCAGTCAGCAGGGTCCCAATCCGGTCCAGAGGTCTATAGCCAAGCGTAGTCGTCAAGAAATCCAAAGGTCTCACCGATAGCCAGCAGAAGGGATAATCCGGAATCGAAGTCAGTCAGTCCAGCGTCAATCCAGTGCGAGTAGGTATTGCCCGTCAAAAAGACGACGGAGGTCCAAGCTATCGAGATTAAACACAAGTTGCACAGAGAAAAACCCCGCACAGTTCCTCCCGCCGTCGATGCCCAGTGTCCTTGGTAAACTTATGTATCCAGTAACAAATCACACCCGTCTTCAGGAAGTTCCCCAACAAAAGCCCAAGCGTCCGTCCAGATTACCTTGCCCAACGCAATTAGTCATTGGTCCCAAACCCCATTTTATCCCAGTTCAAGATCATCATCGCTGTCAGCTGCCATCCCAATTCCAGGCGCCCCAACATCATCATCCTCATCAGAGCTTAAGCACCTTTGACTACGCCCCACAGCATCCCCAGCTGTGGATCCCGCTCCATCCCTCCAGCCAGTCCATGGGTCTGATCCTGCAACCCGCCAATCACCTCCCATGCTTTCATTGCCTGTTTCCCCAACACCCAAATCCTCTCTCACACGAGTCCATTCCATGTCGTCCTCCTCCGAGCTGGCCATCTCTTCCTCCAAACCCTCAGAAAAACCCTCAAATGAATCCTCATCTGTCGGCTCTGTAAACAAATCCCGGAGCCGTTTTCTTTCACGCTCCTCAAAAGAGTCTGACTCTCGAGGAGTCTTATGACCCCTTATTCTATTACCGGAGCCCGAAGGCTCAACCATAACAGAATGACTTGAGTTTGTAGCATCTTTAATGGCCGTTGAAGGTTCAGTTTGGTTTATTTTGTAATGGGATAGCTTATATGCACTTAAATTGTTTTAGTTTATTGTTGCTGCCTTGAATCTGTAATAATAATAATAATAATAATAATAATAATAATAATAATAATAATAATAATAACTTTATTTTTATACCCCACCCCATCTCCCCGAAGGGACTCGGGGCGGCTTACATGGGGCCTTGCCCGATAAAACAATCAAATATCAAAACACAGCAATAAAACAGTTATCCAATAAAAACATCAATTACAGTAAAAACAATCATTAAAATCAACATAAAACATACAATATTAACACTGGAGACTAATTCATAGAACCCAGGCAAAGTGCAACTTGTGTCGAAATGGGCCGAAATGGGGAAGGTAATTTCACAGTTGAAATGGACAAAGTGTAATATCGCATTGGCAACACCTCGAGAATGGGGCTATTATAAAATGGGCAGATAGATCAGTCCGACACCAAATTAAGTATCAAAGGCCTTTTGAAAGAGCCAGGTTTTTAAGCTCCTACGGAAGGAGAGGAGGGTAGGGGCCTGCCTGATCTCTCTAGGGAGCGAGTTCCAAAGCTGGGGGGCCACGACGGAGAAGGCCCTCTCTCTCGTCCCCACCAACTGCGACTGCGAGGGTGGTGGGAGTGAGAGAAGGGCCTCCCCCGACGAGCGAAGAGAACGTGCAGGTTCATAGGGGGAGATGCGGTCTCTAAGGTAGGTGGGTCCCAAACCATTTAGGGCTTTGTAGGTGATAACCTGCACCTTGAATTGGGCCTGGAAATTAAATGGCAGCCAGTGAAGCTCCTTAAACAGAGGCGTTGAACGCGCCCTGTAATTCGCTCCGGTTAGAAGCCTGTCTGCCGAACGCTGTACTAGTTGTAATTTCCGGGCCGTCTTCAAAGGCAGCTCCACGTAGAGCGCATTGCAATAGTCCAGTCTAGAGGTAACTAAGGCATGGACCACCATGGTCAGATCAGACTTCTCAAGGTATGGTCGCAGCTGGCGCACAAGTTTTAATTGTGCAAAGGCCCTCCCAGCCATGGCTGACATCTGAGCCTCAAGCGTCAGCCAGGAGGACCCCCAAGCTGCGGACCTGCGCCTTCAGGGGGAGTGCGACCCCGCCAAGCACAGGTTGCCACCCAATACCCCGATCAGACGTACGACTGACCTGGAGGACCTCTGTCTTGTCGGGATTAATTTTCAGTTTGTTCACCGTCATCCAGGCCAACACAGCGGCCAGACACTGGTCAAGAATCCGAGGGGCTTCCTTAGAATTAGGTGGGAAAGAGTAGTAGAGTTGGGTGTCATCCACGTAGAGATGGCACCGTACTCCAAAACTCCGGATGACCTCTCCCAGCGGTTTCATGTAGATGTTAAAAAGCATGGGGGACAAAGTAGAACCTTGCGGGACCCCACAGGTCAATGGCCAGGGGTCCGAGCAGGTGTCCCCAGCTTCACCAACTGGGAACGACCCTCAAGAAAGGACTGGGGCCACTGCAGTGCAGTACCCCCAAGGCCCATCCCAGAGAGCCACCCCAGAAGGATACCATGGTCGATAGTATCGAAAGCCGCTGAGATGTCCAAGAGAACCAGCAGGGTCACACTCCCCCTGTCCAGCTCCCTGCGGAGGTCATCCACCAAGGCGACCAAAGCCGTCTCGGTACTGAACCCAGGCCTGAAGCCAGACTGCGATTGGTCCAGAAAATCCGTATCTTCCAAGAATCCCTGGAGCTGAGAAGCAACCACCCGCTCCAAGACCTTGCCCAAGAATAGTAGGTTAGATATTGGCCTGTAGTTACAAGGATTGGCCGGATCCAATGAGGCCTTCTTCAGACTAGGCCTTACCACTGCTTGTTTTAGGCTAGATGGAAATTTGCTCTGCCCCAAAGAGGCATTAATTATTGCCACAAACCAATCAACTAACCCACCACTGGCCTGTTTTAAAAGCCAAGATGGGCAGGGATCTAGGGCACAGGTAGTCGCCCTCACCGCTCCAAGAATCTTGTCCACATCATCAGGTTGCACAAACTGAAACGAATCCCACAAGATCGAACAGACAGATGCCTCGGTTACCTCACCTGGCAATGCATCAAGACTGGCGTCCAAGTCGGAACGAATCTGAGCGACTTTGTCTGCAAAATGGTGAGCGAACTCGCTACACCGAGTTGCCGAGGAGTCAGGTGCCCCCCCCCCACCCTGAGAAGGGTGGAGGAGCTCCCCAACAACACAGAACAACTCAGAAGATCTATTTGTTGCAGACGCGATGAGGGCAGTCGTGAAGACCTTCCTGGCTGCCCGCAACGCCGCAGAATAAGCCCTAATAGCGGCTTTAGACCGTGCTCGGTCAGAAACGTCATGAGTTCTCCGCCAGCGCCACTCTAGTCTCCTTCTCCCACGTTTCATCTCCGCCAGCTCCCTGGTGAACCAGGGAGCCGGGGCAACTCCATGCAGCCAGAGGGGACATTCGGGAGTGATCATGTCAATAGCCCTGGACAACTCGGTATTATAATGAGCGACCAAGGCATCTACAGGATCATCAGCCTCCATAGCAGACAGAACCCCAAGAGACGTCAGGAGTCCCTCAGGATCCATAAGTCTCCTGGGGTGGACCATCTTAATGGGTCCACCACGCCTGCGGAGGTTTGAGGACACAGTGAGTCTTAAACTGATCAGATAATGGTCAGACCATGACAATGGAAGAATAGTTTGCTCTTCCACTCTGACCAAACCGTCGCCCACAACAAAGACCAGGTCGAGTGTATGACCAGCTTGATGGGTGGGACCCGATATTACTTGGGACAGCCCCATGGTCGTCATGGCAGCCATGAATTCCTGAGCTGCACCTGTCAAGGTGGCCTCAGCGTGGATATTGAAGTCACCCAATACCAAAAGGCGCTGGGAGCCCAACACCATGCTAGAGACCACCTCAGCTAGCTCAGGTAGGGAGACTGCTGTGTCGCGGGGTGGACGGTACACCAGCAGAATCCCCAAACTGTCCCGGGTACCCACCTTCAAGTGGAGACACTCAAACCCAGCAGATTGCGGAACGGTGCATCTGACCAGGGCGATGGACTGCCGAAAGACCACTGCAACCCCACCTCCCCGCCCTCCAGGCCTGGCCTGCTGATGCACCCCGAAACCCGGAGGACAAAGCTGGGTAAGGTTTACCCCACCCAGTTCATCCAATCAGGTCTTGGTGATGCAAGCCAGATCCGCCTGCTCATCCAGGATTAAGTCCTGGATAATTGCAGATTTCCCACTGATGGATCTGGCATTAAGCAGCAGTACCTTCAACCCGGAGGGGCTGCCATGGAGGCTACCACACCTAACCTTCTCCAGGGTCGCAAGACACCTGTTGCGCTTCTCCCTGGGAAACTGTTGGCCGTATCCCCTCCTCCCCCACACAACCTCGATGGAACCCTCGATGGAACCCTCCCCCCCCGGACCCCACCCCCCAGAGATCCTGGCTCTACTGAAATGTTATTAAGAGGGCCTAGTCAGCTTCCTGAATTCAAAGGGCTGCAAGGATCTCCATCTTGTGTAGTGTCTAGAGAAGGGGACAGATAGAGCCTATCAAAAGGGGGAGATCTCTCGAAGCAGCTTGACAAGGTGTTAGAAAGCAGGGCTTGTGGGCAGGGTATGGAGAGGGGTTGAGCAGATTTAACTGAAAGCGAATTTACAGGGGAAGAGGACCTGCACAAAGGGTTAAACATCCTGTTTGACTTAGCCGGGGCTCGGGTATGTGAGGGCAGGTTGGGCATAAGAGGGCGAGTCGAGGGGTCTACAATTACCCACTTTAGAGTCACATTACCCAGAAAGGCAAGCAGTACATCTTTAAACATTGGCTTATTGTGGCAAAGGGAAGGCAAGAATAATGCTTGCCTTTGAACACTTTGCAAAACAATCTGGTAGATGAGCTTGTGTTCTTTCACTCAGCTTCCCCCCCCCCCCCACACACACACAGGAAAGTATGTGATCCCTAACTAGTGGATATCTTTGCATATTACAGAAAAAAGATTATTAAATGGCTATTCTACAAGCTTGAGTGTGGCATGAAAAGTGAACCCTTTCTGATCATTTAAGCTCTCTGAGTCAGAGGCCATTATTAGCTAACAAGCATGGGAAGCTTATGACATCAATGGCTTTTTAATATCAATCTTGTAAATAAGGAGAGAATTACTCTTATCTCATGCTAATAATTTGTCACATTTCTAACAATCTCATAATCCATCAAGGAGAAAAGAGGGGGAAAGTGGTATAGCAGAAGAATTATTTTAGTTACATGATGACAGCCTTACCTAGCAAATCCTTCCTCTAGCAAAGCCTTTTGTGCGAAGTGAGCACTTCAACATTCAATTGCCACTTTTTTGCAATCCTGTATTGACTGCTGCAACTCTTAGCCTAAAAATTCTTAAATTTGACATTCTGGATCAAAGGCAGTAATGACAAAGCCCTCTGGTTGTTGCTGAATTCTCACTCCCAGCATTACTCACTACTGATTGTGCTGGTTTGGGGTGATGGAATTTGTAGCAAACCAAATCACTACACCTGGCTGCATGAGTGCAGCCTCAGTTCTAGATATCTCAATAATGTAGGTTAGCATCATGTGATCAATGGTAATAAGAGAATCATGGAATCATAGTATCCTAGAGTTGGATGAGACCACAAGGTTAGCAGAATAACCTCTACAGAGAGCTAGACAGGTGGAGTGTGTCTCCCTTGATTCTCCTGGATTTCTCAGCGGCTTTTGATACCATTGACCATAGTATCCTTCTGGGTCATCTCACTGGAATACGACTAGGAGGCATTGTTTTACAGTGGCTCTGGTCCTTCCTGGAGAGCTGTACCCAGAAGGTGGTACTGGGGAACTCCTGTTTGAACTCCCATCCATTGACCTGTGGGGTTCTTCAGGGTTCCATTTTATCCTCCATGCTGTTTAACATATCCATGAAACCACTGTGAGAGATCATCTGGAGTTTTGGAGTTCGGTGCCACTTATATGCAGATGACACCCAACTCTACTACTCCTTTCCACCTAAAACCAAGGAAGCTGTCCTGACCCTAAACCAGTGTCTGTCATCAGTAATGGACTGGTTGAGAGCAAACAAATTGAATCCAGGCAAGACAGCGGTGCCCCTGGTCAGTCAGAAGGCAGACCAGGGAATAGGGATTCAGCCTATGCTAGGTGGAGTCACACTCCCCCTAAAGACACAGGTCTGCGGTTTGGGGATCCTCCTGGAGGCCCAGGTATCAGTGGTGGCTAGGACGGCCTTTGCACAATTAAAATTTGTGTGCCAACTGTGCCTGTTTCTTGAGAAGCCAGATCTGGCCATAGTGGTACATGTCTTAGTTACATCCCATCCGGATTAATGTAACACACTCTATTTGGGGCTGCCTCTGAAGAGTGCTCGGAAATTTCAGCTGGTTCAAAGAGCTGTAGCCAGGTTGCTAACTGGAGCTGGCTACAGGGAGCGTACAACCCCCCCCCCCCCCCCCCAAGCAGCTCCACTGATTGCCAGTCTGTTACTGGGCACAATTCAAGGGTTACTCTGCTTTTGTGATGTGATTTTATATACTTTTCTGCTTTTAACCTGATTGCTTTAATATTAATGTTGTTTAATATTGTTTTAATGTTTGTATATTTGTATATTGTAAGTTGTACTGAAATGCTTTGAGTTGCAAGCTGCTTTGAGTCTCTGTATAGAGAAAAAAGTGGAATAATAATAATAATAATTATTATTATTATTAATATTATTCCCCCATGTCTTCCTTCCCTTCATTATACCATTGTAATTATAAAACACTTTGCCATGGTCCCTTCTTGCAAGGCTTTGCTTACCGTAATTATACCAGTGCAATTTAAAACCACTTTGCCATAGTAAGTCTTCTCCATGTCTTTCTTCCCTTCATTATACCTGTGTAATTATAAATCACTTTGCCACGATCCCCTCTTGCAAAGCTTTGCTTCCTTCCATGAGATCAGTGTTATATTAAAAAGCTAACAAGAGCACAACTTCAAGCCTATATTACTATTAAGGAGAAAATGCAGTGGAAGCAAAGTGGTGAGGAATGCCCATTCCTCCATGTCACTGAAACAATTCAACACAGGTAAATCTGTCAGATCCCATCCCACATAGTTTTGTCAGTTCAGAAATAAAATATCATGCATCCTAGATTCCTAAGACAATTTTTGATTGTCTTCTCCCCCTTCCCTTTTTTGAGATAGTTCAAACATTTATATTATGGAACACAGATAGGAAGTCCTCCTGCATCATGGGATGGGTCCAATCACTTCATGTTTCCTAAACTGATTTAAAAAAGATGAGGGGATTCTGGATTAAGGTCCTTAGAGACCACCCTAAGCGAATTTCACAAGTCCCCTAAATTGACAATGTAGCCAGGTTTTAAAAGGCCTTTAATGAAAAAGGGGAAAATCTTACGGATCCATGCCACACAGCCTCTGAGGATGCCTGCCATAGATGTGGGCGAAACGTCAGGAGAGAATACTTCTGGAACATGGCCACACAGTCCGAAAGACATACAACAACTCTGAATTATAACTGATTAATCACATCATGCCTGCTCATCTTCTTGCACCTATATACTTAGTTATATTTTTTCTTGTTTGGTTCAGAGATTTTTTAGGAGTGAACATTTATATAGTGTATAACAGGGGGGGGGGAAATGTTTGTCACTGGATACTGTTGAATAAATTTATCCTCACAGATCTACTCACTGAGGTCAAAAGCATACTCTCCATGTAAATTGATTTAGGGCTGCATACTAAAATATGAGCATATGGAGGTTGAAAGTACATTACATTTCTTCCTGGCTGTTAAAATATGCTGGACAAGTGAGGGAGGGGACATGGATTGAAGGTAGATGAAAACAAATATTAAAGCAACAATGTTTCCACTTTTTCAAATATGATAAAGAGGGGAATATGAGGATTTAGCACAGGGGTCCTCAAACGTTTTAAGCAGAGGGCTGGTTCATGGTCCCTCAGACTGTTGGGAGGCTGAACTATAGTTTAGTAAAAAAATGAGCAAATTCCTATGCACAGTGCACATATCTTATTTGCAATGCAAAAAGAAGGAAAGAACAATACAATATTTAATGAAGAACAATTTTAACCAAGATAAACGTACCAGTTTTTCTATGGGAAGTGTGGGCCTGCTTTTGGCTGAGATAGTCAAGTTAATTAGGATTGTTTTGTGTGTGTGTGTGTGTGTGTGTGTGTGCCTTTAAGTCGTTTTAGACATAGGGCGACTCTGTGTCTAAAGTTTAGAGAGAGGCCAGGTTAATGACCTTGGAGGATTGCATCCGGTCTGCGGGCCTTAGTTTGAGAAACCCTGATTTAGCAATTTAACTAGACAATCAAGAAGAAATCATGAAGTAATGCCTTTGCCAGCTTCCATCCAGTAGTTTTCCTTTAATTCAGCCTAACTGTAAATATGAGTATGTCCAATCAGAATTGACGTCCCACAAAGATGTAATCCTTCCCCTTAGGTTTCCCCCTGACATTGTATCTAGTCGTGTCCAATTCTGGGGGTTAGTGCTCATCTCCATTTGTAAACCGAATAGCCGACATTGTCTGTAGACACCTCCAAGGTCATGTGGCCAGCATGACTGCATGGAATGCCATTACAATTCTACTGGAGCAGAATTTATCTACTCACATTTACATGTTATTGAACTGTGAGGTTGACAGAAACTGAGGCTAACAGTGGGAGCTTACCCCGCTCCCCAAATTTGAACCACTGACCTTTCGTTCAGCAAGTTCAACAGCTCAGTGGTTTAATCCACTGCACCATTGGGGGCTCCCTCCTTACCTTGTGCCAATTGTGCAACTGACTCCCATTTTGTAATCATTCTGCTTAATGACTTTCTGTCACCACGAGGGCAAGCATGAATTTAAATAATGCTAAGATTCCCTTCCAATCCTTCCAGCAAGAATTCCAGCAATTTGTGGAAGCTTCTTACAAAACAACAAAAATAAAGTATCCAATTTCAGATTTTTATTTGTACTGAGATATGGTCCTTGTTAATTCCATCCAGCCATAATATATGTATTGTGGACTGGATCAGTTTTCGTTGGGCTTTATTGAATTATCTTTTTGAACTATAGCTTGAGGAAAATTGTTAATTGACTCCTGTTTATTGGACACCTCAGCAAATTACAATGTCATTACAATTCTAGGTTTGTAGAAAAAGGATTGTTTTCTCTCCAACAAATTAAGTAAGAATGGGGTCCTCAGGTGATGATTTTGAATTGTACTATTTTGTTTAAAATAATGAGACCATATGCTTGTGGCTGTGGGGAAGGGATTTGATTTAATTGTTCAAAAAATAAGCCCAGATGATATCACCATCACCATCATCATACCCCATTTTAATCCCAGGACTGAGATCCAAAGCAGCTCACAATTTTTTAAAAAAAATACAATTTAAAAACCTCCAAAATATAAATATGAAAATACACTTAAATATTACAATCATTAAAATAATTAATTAAAAATCTTATTAAATTAACAATTAAAAAATTGTTAAAACAATTCTTAACACCATGCAGCACCCAATGGTCCATTCTTAAAAACATGGAGGGAGCATTCTGGCTTCCCTAGGCAGAGATTTCCAGAGTCAAAGAAGGCCCTTTCTCGGGTCCCCACCAACCAGTTTATTTATTTATTTGTTTACAGTTTTATATTCCGCCCTTCTCACCCTGAAGGGGACTCAGTGCGGATCACAATGTACATATACATGGCAAACATTCAATGCCATTAGATATACAACACACGCAGACACAGAAGCTATTTAACATTCTGTAACACCCCTAGGCAGCGCAAACACTGGGAACCAACACAGAGGCCAATAAACAATCTAATATTTTTATTTAAGCAATAAAAGTTTCAAACAAAAATAAGCAAAATAGATAGTCAAACAGTTGACCTTTAAGAAAAGATCAGAATTAGTCCAAAGAATGAAAGTTTTATGTCCAATATTAGAGTCCAATGTCCAGAATCCAATAACCGAAACACACTCAAACTTATTGGAAGTTTGAGTGGGGAAAGGAGCAGAGTTCCTCAGGAAAGTACTTGAAATAATAGTCCAGAACAAGGTTTCAAGGCAAGGCAAGGCTGTTTGTGGTGGATCTGAAACGCAGTCCAAACTTGGCAAGGGACGAGCCGCTACGCTCGGTCTACTCGAGAGTAAGTGCACCAACGGGCCGCTTGGAAGCTCAGGATCAAGAGATGATGTATTCTTCAGTCAGAAGTTCAGTTGACACTGCAACAGAGATTCTCTGCGCAGAACTTTTATTGAAGTCCAAAAGCTCCCCCAAAGCAGGTGCGTGACTCCACAAATGTTCCCAAGAGAACGAGCTGCTAACAACGAGGCGCCAGATGCCTGCCTCCCCAATTCTTCCCAGGAGAACTGGCTTAGCCACAATCTCCTCGGTCTGCTAATCTCACACTTCTCCTTAAACTTTGTCTTCGAGAGGGATCTGTTTGGAAAGTAGCCCTTCTATCAAATTCTAAACTCTCTGGAGATCTGGGAAGAGCCGGCAACATTTCAAGGGCATTCCTAATTGGCTCTGACTCTGCAATGTCAACAGGAGACATCTGGAAAGGGATTGAATCTTGCTGAGGTGGGAAAAAACCCAAATTCTCTTCATTTTGATCCACAATGGCTGCTGGATCAGGGGCCAAAGGTGCCTGAGACATCACACATTCCAGCTTCTGGCTTTATGAAGATATGCTCAATTCCAACCACAGGGGGAGCTGCTGCTTCATCATCCACTGTGACGCTGAGTCCTTGATGGATTATTTCCTCATCTTCCAGCACGCACACTGCTGGACATTTTTATGGTGACGTAAATTAGTTAAATTAGCCTTCCCTCATAAGCAATCCCTAAATTTCCTACTTGACAGATTCATCTGTCTTTCGGGTTGCTTTTGTAAACAATGAGCTGGGGCTATTTATGGTCAGGCACTCAATTTGACCCGGGCTTCGTACTCATGACTTCTCGGTCAATAGTGATTTATTGCAGCTGGCTACTAACCAGCTGCACCACAGCCCAGCCCCTTTAGAGATGAAGGTGTATGTCAGCTCCCTTTCCTCCATACTTCCAATATCCCCAAACCTATGGAAAGAGCTCAGAGGATTCATCATTAACTGAATTGTTATATAATAATAATAATAATAATAATAATAATAATAATAATAATAATAATAATAAACAATAATAATATAACAACCCAAAATTGAACTGCAAAGGCTCTGGCATAAACCAGTACAGGTGGTCCCAGTGGTAATTGGCACACTGGAACTTATGCCTCAAGTACCACCTCCCAGCAGTAAAGAACTGGTGGGATCACAAACCTGTAAAGGTCGTGGAAAATGAACACGCAAAGATACTGTGGGACTTCTGAATCCAGACTGACAAAGTTCTGGAACACAACACACCAGACATCACAGTTGTGGAAAAGAAAAAGGTTTGGATCATTGATGTTGCCATACCAGGTGACAGTCGCATTCATGAAAAACAACAGGAAAAACTCAGCCGCTATCAGGACCTCAAGATTGAACTTCAAAGACTCTGGCAGAAACCAGTACAGGTGGTCCCAGTGGTGATCGGCACACTGAGTGCCATGCCAAAAGATCTCAGCTGGCATTTGGAAACAATAGACATTGACAAAATTGCGATCTGCCAACTGCAAAAGGCCACCCTACTGGGATCTGCGCACATCATCCGAAAATACATCACACAGTCCTAAACGCTTGGGAAGTGTTTGACTTGTGATTTTGTGATACGAAATCCAGCATATACATCTTGTTTGCTGTGTCATACTGTGTTTTTATGTCAGTAATATAACAACTTTATTTATACCCCGCCCCATCTCCCTGAGGGGAATCAAAACGGCTTACAACAGTGTAAATAACACAACAATAATCAAAATAAAATGATATAATAAACATTTACTGGTTGTATTTTCTATAATTGTATCTGATTGTTTGCTTTTAGAATTGAGAAACACTTTACCCCACTAAAACCACTAATCAACAGAACCACTGGTCCACTTTAAAGGTCTCCTGAAACCTGAGTACCAGATCCAGGAAGGAATCCTGAGGGGACAACCCAGGTAGAGGTTTAACCACTTTCACACACTTTGGACCTATGCATTGGAATCAATGAGATTCATTGAACCAACTATATGATTTCTACCAGGTTGACTCAGCAATAAGAATTCAGTGAGATACGTATAGAATTATTACAGGATTTCTGCATTCACTTCTAATACATTTATTTTTTTCACTATATCCAAATGACAGTTTTAGCCAGGAGGTAAACAAATATTTTAAAATAGCAATGACAATAGAGTGAAGTACACTAAATATTTCTGATTAAAACATATCCACCCTTTATTATCTAATGTTTACAGCCAACCATTTATCACTATATTTCCAGTGGACCATTATCCTTTGGTTGAAATAAACAAATATTATTTTACAAAGCTTTGGGATTACTTTTTTAAACCTTCAACAAATAAAGAGTGAATGAATGAGACCCAGATTGGTGCCTGTTGTAGGTACTGTAGTCCACCTGGAGACATATGATGGATGGGGAGGAATGTCACTTTATAAAAATGTAAAGATTACTTCCTAAGTAGCCAATAACAAATGTGACCTTTAAGATTAACCATGACTACAGATTTTACACATGAAGCAGTTGAACCAGCATTGCAGCTGGACCATCATATTTAATAATGAATCCTATCACATGATGCTGTGGCCCACTGCTGGGTTGCTTCCTCCCTAACTATTAATTGGTAAAACGTGTAAATAGCTCCCAACCCTACAATGTCCTCATCATCGATCTTCATCTGATGAGTCCCTCTCACTTCTGTGCCAGCATAGTAGCAGTAAAAGGATATTAGGGAGCAGGGTTCTCCTCCTATCTCCATCTTCTCTGCCCTCCCCCCTCATTTTCAAGCTAATCATTTTCCTTTTATGTTATATTTTATTGTTATTTTTATGTCTGTTTTGTTTTGTTTTAAAGCTGAAATTGTGCAATAAATTGTGCTTTAAACATAATTTTTTTAAAAAAGGAAAGGTGGTAGTATGGGAAGACAGGGTTACAAGGATGTTCAGAAATACGATAGTGGGACTATTAATTGATGAATTGATACAACTGATGCAATTGCATGTTTGAAAAGAGGTGTGCTCAACCTGTTATGTATCCACTATCAATGATAGTATGACTCTAGTGAAATGGCAGGTTCATGCGCTAAAGTCCTTACAACTCTCTGTCAAACCCATAATCTGCTCTGAAAAGTATTTCATGCAACAAAAGAACAATGTTAACACAATATACAGTAGAGTCTCACTTATCCAACACTCACTTATCCAACGTTCTGGATTATCCAACACATTTTTGTAGTCAATATTTTCAATATATCATGATATTTTGGTTCTAAATTCATAAATACAGTAATTACTACGTAGCATTACTGCATAGTGAACTACTTTTTCTATCTATTTTTTTAATTTTTATTATTATTGAAGTTTTACCTTATCAGATACTACTACTACTTTTTCTGTCAAATGTGTTGTATAACATGATGTTTTGGTGCTTAATTTATAAAATCATAACCTAATTTGGTGTTTAATAGGCTTCTTCTTAATCTCTCCTTATTATCCAACATATTCACTTATCCAACGTTCTGCCAGCCCGTTTATGTTGGATAAGTGAGACTCTACTGTACTAAATAATACAATTAGTGTTACTTATAACTAATACAACTACAATTAATTACAAAAGTGAAGATTATAAAAATTAAAAATATATGCTGGTTTTACAATGCATGTTTTTGTCATTTATATTGCAATTTTGATGGGATTGAATGTGCTAACTTATATTTCAGCATGTTGACTGTTGGACATTTCCTGACAGATAACCTGTTCTAACAGTAAACAATTTTTCTATATTGCTATTTTATTATTACTCCATGTAGTTTTATGCATTCTTAAAACTGGATGATGATCATTTTTATTTTATTTTTCTGGAAGTTCTTTAATAGTATGATTAGTAGAAAATCATCCATATATTTATTCTAATACTATAAAGATTGGCTTTCTTCCTCTATTGACTGTCAGCTCAGATAAATAGCTGTTAGTTTATCAGTGACAAATGTACTGTATGTAATGCAATGGGACGGTTCTTTATTATGAGTACCTACTAGCATGATGTCAACCTAAATCTCTTTCAGTAGATTTAATTAGTTAAGCTCCTTGTTAATCAATTTGCAATTAAACTTTCCAAAGCTTCATAGACCTTGTCTGTGTATGCACATGGTATGTCTGTCTGTGTATTTTTCTTCCCATCACAAAATAAAATAAAAAATAGAATAGCTTAGCAATAAAAGTAATTTACGAACAGCTCTTTCAAAAGTAAATGCACTCACTGTACAGTCGATGAATTATTCATACCAAGGTGTCTGTAGCACGTTCACTGATTTTAATGAGCTTTCATAATTTTATTTCCCATACTAAATCATATTATTTTCTAGCATATATATTAATTGAAAGGAATTAATTAGTAAAAATGTAGTCCTCAATAAACTGTATCTTCCTAAAAATGCATCTATAAGTAGAATTTACTACCTTATTATGCAAGCCACGTTCTCTCCGTTGACTAAACCTTGTTCAGCCTAGTCTAGTGTTCATTTCACAGAGAATGCCACTTCATGTTTTGAGGGTAGTTTGTAAATGTTATTTAGGAGCACACATAGCTCAGTGCTATGGAATCCCATTATTAATACCCCTTCCATTGCAAATACTCTTCTGTTGAACAGGATATCAAAGTCTTTCTCTTACCAATATTTCTGCTTTCATGAAAGCTGTTGCAAACCTTTCCTCTGCTTGAGGAACACAGATACAATGTGCTGCATAGGCTGATAAAAGGCCATAGATTAATGTCTAAGGATCTACATTTGATTTTTTTAAAGTAGTGCAGAATAACAGGCTCGCTATGATTTTAAATGAGAGGTAAACAGATCTAAACAAAAATAAATAAATAATAATCCCACCTTTGTGTGAAATGTTCCTATGTTAGAATAATCTGTTATGGTGCCTGCATATGTCACCAATAAGATACTGGCCAAAGCAGCACACAATCAGTCACACAAAATCTGTACTGATACTGGAATGATTAACTTAAATTGTTTAAACTAAGAATCCACTAGATTAGACAGTATCCATTACATTTTAAGGTTTAAAACAATAGAATTACAGTATATACTTTTTGATAAGTCAACCTCATGTGTGAATCAAGGACAGGTTCGGGACCAAACCTATGGGTTTTGGTATAACCTGTGAGTAAATTGAGCATCCTACTTCCAAGAAGGCAAAATGGCAACCCTGTCTTCAGGGGTCAGCTACTCCTGGTCACCACCCAGGAGGCCCACACATTCAAAAAGGCATTTCACCATTTTAAGAGAAGGGGATACTTCTATTTTTAACAGTGTTAAGGTACAGTATGAACTCTTACCAAAAAAGTAGTATTCCTTTTTCTGAGAAGAGTGGTGAAAGGCAAGAGTATAGTCTATCATGAGATAACCTGAAAGAAACACCAACACACTCTAATCTCTCTATTGTGGCACCACTTCTGGCCTTTTGAATGACTGGTTGGAAAACTGGCACGAGCAGTAGCACTTTGGCCAATCCCCTCAAAGAGTGCTGAGAGAGTAGAAGGGGCTGGTGCGTTTAAAGAAAACGCAGTTCCTTTGAAATCACATTTGCAAATGACGCTTTGATTCTACCTGGTGGTAAAGTCAATGTATACTCATGGATATCCAAGGCTACCATGTGGGATTACAGAGACATACATTGAAATAAAGGCAGGGCCTCCTCTGGAAGTCACACAATGTTATGTGATGGCCTCCGTGGAGCTCCATCCCCAAAACAGGTTGAAGCATCTTAGGATGCTATATTTGGTGATTGTGATGAGGTTGTTAATCTACAACAGTGATTCCCAAACTGTGATTCTACAGATGTTTCAGATTATAGCTTCCAGAATCTTAGACCATTTACCAAAATTGCTAAGGCTGTTGGGAGTTGAGATCCAAAAATATCTAGAGGGCCAGAATTTGGAAATCACTGTTCATGACATTCACATCATTAACTATTTGTTAGACTATCTAGAAGTTAATCCACACAGAAAATTAGTTCAGTTTGATACCATTTTAAGTGTCATGCTTCAGTGCTATGCAGTCACTGGAGTTGTAGTTTGGTGCAGTTTGGTGAAGCACTAGCACTCGTTGGTAGAGAAGGCTAAATATATTGCAAAACTACAACTCCCATAACTCCATAGCTTTGAGCCATGGTAATTAAAATGATGTCAAACTTCATTATTTCTATAGTGTAGATGCTCCCCTGGCTGATTTCTGGAGTTTGTTTGCTGGATGGCAATAGTTTTCTTCTTCTTCATTTCCGACTCTTCGTGACCTCATGGACCAGTCCACACCAGAGTTTCCTGTCGGCCGTCGCCACTCCCAGTTGCTTCAGGGTCAACCCAATCACTTCAAGGATACCATCCATCCATCTTGCCCTTGGTCGGCCTCTCTTCCTTTTTCCTTCCATTTTCCCCAGCATCATGATCTTTTCCAAGCTATCCTATCTTATCATGATGTGGCCAAAATCTTCATCTTTGCCTCTCATATCCTTTCTTCCAGTGAGCAGCCAGGCATTATTTCCTGGAGGATGGAGTGGTTGGATCTTTTTGCGGTCCAAGGCACCCTCAGGATTTTCCTCCAGCACCAAAATGTGGTAGCTGGAATTTCACACAGGATGTTGACTGAAATTGTATAAAATCAATCTGATACTGTTAGTTTTATAAATTGCCTTTTTCACATTAGACTGTTGTATAATGCAGTAACAAACTACATTATATGGTCAGTGCAAACCCTTATAGTGCAGTTTAATACAGTAAAATTTCATTATATGAGCCTACACTGACTCTATAATGCAGTTTCAAACTGCATTATATCGCAGTGTAGATAGGGCATGATACAGCATTTTAAATGTGTTGTCCAGTACAACTTTCACTGTTTCTCACTACCATCTCTGGTAACATTGCTTCATACGATGAAATCCTGAGACTTGTAGTTTGATGAGGGATAATATTCCCTGTTTAAACTGCAAGTCCCTGGATTCGATAGGATATTGCCAGAGTAGTTAAAATGAAATCATAGCACCATAATGAAATTGTGTGGAAAATCCCCATGTGTCTCACAGATAAATTCTGATGTGAAGAAAGGTGCCTTTCTACAATCTGATGCATGAGTAAAACATTGTGGCCAAAATCCAATTGTTAGCCCTAGCTACAGGAGATGGATCCTGAATAAATAATAAATTGGCAAATGAAGACCTTTTTCAATTCCATAGGTTAAGTGACTCTACTCCAGTTAAGATTAACAACTGAAACGTGAGCTGTTTTCTTCTTTCTCAATTGCTTCTTTTAATTAGCTCTTATTTCACAATACTTTATTGAAATTAGACAATAAAGGCTGAATTAAAGTCTCTTTAATTTTCTGAAACCCTGGAATAATGGACTGAATTATTGTAGGAGACTTTTAGCAATTGTAATGCATTAGATTAATTTAATTAAACAAATGAAAATAAGCAAAATTAAAATGATTTAAAATTAAAATCAATTCAATGGTTCCTCTGAGCAACTGAACCCTGTTATTAGCTTCTTTGTCTTCTCTCTTAAGGTGGGTCCACGAAGGAGAATGTTCTGGTTAAAACCATAGCAACAGAATCTAATCTATTTCTTTATCTTTTGTTTTCAGTTGGTTTTTCTGTCTGCATATATAATACTGTTTTAAATTCAGTCTTCTCAATGTTTATTCTAATTTTAGTGGCATAGGAGGATAAAATAAACTAATGCATGGACCTGAAAATAATTTGTGGGGTATTTGTCTTCCAGAGCAAGTATCTGCTTGTTCTGTCGGATTGTCATAAGTACACGTGACTTCCCTTCCTTATCCCGCTCCCCGCTTTTTTACAAGATTTGTATAGTTTCAAAATTAATTGGAGAAATTGATCATTAGAATGTTTTGGGAAGAGAGATTATGAAAAATTCTTAACATACATTTATGCCCTTCTCACTAAGCTTTACACAGACTATGACTTTTTTGGGATTGTATACTCTTTTTCAGACAGGCTTGCTTCTAAACCTCTGCTACCGTGTTTCCCCGAAAATAAGACAGTGTCCCAAAGATGTGCCAGGTCTTTTTTTCTGGGGATATCTTATTGTTTCCATGAAGAAAAATTCACATTTATCGTTGAACAAAAAAAATGAACATTTATTACATACTGTACAGTAGTTGTTATCACAAACCAGCATAACCAGACAAACTGTGAATTCTATCAAGAATTTCTTGTTACTATCAATATTTCCATGTACAACACTCTATGGTACGTACATTTATCGATCTTGCATGCTTTGGTGTTCTGTTCGGCGGGCATGCTTCCAAACAAAAACTTTGCTAGGTCTTACTTTCGGGGGAGGCCTTATATTTAGCAATTCAGCAAAACCTCTACTAGGTCTTATTTTCTGGGGATGTCTTATTTTAGGGAAAACAGGGTAATACTGAATGTAAAGACGATCACAATCAGAACTTTAAAGAGGTGTCCAAGGTACTGAATCTATCTTGTGGATAAAATTATACACATCAGAATAATAACTTCAAAGTTTAGATTAAAATGTACACTGATTCATTATTCATCTGAGTCATTTGGTATGGAAGTCACCAGATATCACTGTGCTTTGGCAAAAAGGATCTGGCCACAGTCAGATCAGTGATCTCATTTAATTCAGTGTATTAATTTCTTCATTGAGGTCACTTTCCATTTGATATTTGAGCCTCTTAGTGAACCCTAAAGGTGATGACACCAGTATACTGGTTTCTACTTCCCATGATGGGTTCATAATGCAAAATACTGGTAAAATTGGCCATCACATTTTAACTCTGGACTAGAAGGTGATTCAAATATCTTGGATAAGTCTGGAATAAAACCCAGATTAATCAAACTCCTGAGGTATGCAGTCACTGGTTAATCCTGATTCATCTTGGTTCATTCTAAGAGCAGCTACTGATAGAACTTTTCAGTTGGAAAGAATTGCTTTTTCTCATTCATTTGTTTAGCTATTTTATAGTTAACAGTGTTACTCCTGAAATCTGCAGGGAATTTTTCAAAATTTAATTCTTATTGAAGAGTATCTTATTTGCCCAAACATTTGAATTCACTGAGTTTATGTAATTTAATTCAATGTATTCATTTGTCATTTAAAATCCATATGAAAATCTCCATGAGTACTTGTGCATATTTTGTAAGTATCTCCTACCAATACATATTTTTTATTTATTCATCTTGTAATACAATCTATTTCCATGCACAATTTTCCCAGCATATGCATTTTGGTGCATGTCTTCCTGCTACTGGAAAACAATAGCACAAGAAGCCAAGAAAAGTGTGAATTGTGTACAAATGCATTTCAGTATCTTTATTCATTTGAGAAATTTGAATTAAGTGTCTTTGTATGAAATTTAGAGTGAACCAATGTTCTATTAGTATAACCACATTTTACATACAGATTGTTCACACATAATTCAGCAATGAAACAGAACAAGGAAGATTCATAAAGTATTTTGGAAAACATGCAGTAATTCATGATCCTTGAATCTGATGAGAACTCCATATGAAGAGAATTAGCATCCCCATTGTAAAGCATTGTTTCTCTGTTCTGGTGGTATAATAGTAGAAACTTTTGCTTAGTAAAATAATAGCCCTCACAAGTCTTGTTTGTTATGCTGGTTGTTACCACTTCATGGTATTTTAATGATGTGCTTACATTTTTTTTTGCCTAAAATAACCAAACCTTAGTCTAATGTGGCATCTGTATACACAGCCTTAGTGGACACTCATTAGCAAATAGCAATGAAAATACCCCAGAAATATTCATTAGTTTCTTTACGAAAATCAAAAACTAAGCTCAACACTATTTCAGTCATCTGGACAAAACACTTATTTTAATTTCTTTTTCAAATCTATACTAGCATTTTCTCCATTTTCTTGTGGACGTTTTGGCAGTATATATAGAGATAACTCTTGATCATTTAATGATTTAGTTTTGCCAACTGTATATTCCTCTTCATACTTCTGTCTTGGTTTTATCCAGGAGAACATTCTAAATTTTAATTAAGTATAATTAAAGATCTATATTTTTTCCTTTAAAAAAGATAGTAAGAATCTAATGCCACTGCTTCTAGTGTGGTATTCCACAATATTTTTGTAGCAGGCAATGTTGACATTGTATCATTTGGTTTCTAAGGCAATTCATGATACCTATTTTCAACCTGGCTAGCTAAATAAAATGCAAACTGTTTGAGCAATAGGAATATCTTCTGCGGCCCGGGTAATGTTTTTTATATGCATTCTCTACAATATCATGAAACCATCCAGTATGGAACTAATATTCCTTATATTATGTTGCAGTAAACTACTGCAATTATTTGATGTGTAATGCAATGGAAACACAATCCTTCCATTGATCCACCCTCAGTTTTTCTTCCAGATTCCATTGGAAAGCTCAGCTGAGTAAAGGCTGTCTTTGACATTTTTGAAGAATAACTTTACACATATATTGTAAAAGCATCCAGAAACATATGGAATACATAAATGTAATTGTATTTTTCATTCATGTTCCTCAACTTTGGAATTTAGAGGCATACTGGATATTATACTGGAGATAATACATAGTAATCATACCTTTCTAGAGTCAAAATGACTTTAATGACTTGGCCACTTGACTGCCATCTTGCCAAAGCAAGATGGCAGAGAAAAGAAGCTCCTTTAGTGACAGTGTAAACCCACAGAATAATGCATGTTCTTCAAAAGCTTATTGGCTGCACAAAGAAAAATCACTTCCTGTCATGTAGATCCTATGTAATTTTCAAGTGTAAGTGAACAGAATTTTGGTGCCCCCGTCCAAAACCAATTACTGAAAAATAAAAGCGTTGGATAAGCCAAAATGTTTGATAATAAGAAGGGATTAAGGAAAAGCCTATTAAACATCAAATTACATTATGATTTTACAAATTAAGCACCAAAACATCATGTTTTACAACAAATCAACAGAAAAAGCAGTTCAATACATGGTAATGTTATGTAGGAATTACTATATTTGAGAATTTAGCACCAAACATTGAACTGGGATATAGGGCAGTGTGGACTCAGATAACCCAGTTCAAAGCAGATATTGTGGATTGTTCTGCTTTGATATTCTGGGTTATATGGCTGTGTGGAAGAGCCCTGAGGGTCCTTTCACACAGCCATATAACCCAGAATATCAAGGCATATAATCCACAATATCTGCTTTGAACTGGATTATATAGCAGTGTGGACTCAGATAACCCAGTTCAAAGCAGATATTGTGGGTTATCTGCCTTGATATTCTTGGGCCCTAGGGGGCCCAAGTTTGCCCATGCCTGGATGGACTTGTGGGAGTTGAAGTCCAAAACCCCTAGGGGCTCAGGTTTGCCCATGCCTGCTCTAACTTGGAGGTAGTGGTGGGAGTTGAAGTCCAAGAACCCTGGAGACCCCTGATTTGCCCATGCCTTCACTAGGGCGCTGGTGTAAATAATCCATGGCAATGGCAACCATCCTCCTCTTTTCGCCACTCGCTTCCCTCTTCTCACCAGAGGGAAGCCAAGGAGTAGCCATCGTTGCCTTTGGAAACCCGGCCTGCTGCTCTCCTGTAATGCGAAGGGTGTGGGGGCGTGCGCTCCAACTGCACTAGCTCTCTACTCTTGCCACGTTTGCACCTCTCACCTCCGTCCTCTCTTGCGCGAGAAGGTGAGAGGCGCACAGGCCAGCGGCAACAGCTTCCTGTTCTCGCTGTGTGCGCGCTTCTCTCCTTCTCAAGCAAAGGGAAGAGGGAGGCAAGAGGCACGAATGTGGCGAGAACAGGAAGTTGATGCTGCTGGTGCGCACGTGCCTCACCTCCCTCGCCTCCCTCTTCCCTTTGCATGAGAAGGCGAGAGGCGCGAGCATAGCAAGAACAGGAAGCTAGCGCTGCTGGCATGCATGTCTCTCACCGTCTTGCATAAAGAGAAGAGGGAGGCAAGAGGCACAAACGTGGTGCGAACAAAAAGAAGGGTAAGAAGACAATATGATTGTTCTCTGCCTATACAGAAACAGTATATGAAAAAGTGGTTTTGAGCCCCATAAGCATGCTAGACCCCATCTACACAGGCCAGAAAATCCAGAATGAAGTTGATAAAATAAGGGTGGTGAGAGCTAAAAAACTCAAACTCTTAATGTATGCTGCAATGCGCATCCATATGGAAGGCATGTGTTAAAAAAGTCAGGAGAAATTCCAAAATTGGTAATAAAATGCACTATAGCTGATTAGTGTACGGATGCTGCAGAGCAGAAATTTGGGAGAAACATGTGCAGCACTCATGTAAACAACACCATCATTCGAAAATTCAGATAAAGGAATCAGATATGGCAATCTCAAGAAGGTAAACAATCACCTTTTCCCTTCCTGAGAAGAAATCACCTTCCCCCCTTTTTTTATTTAGAAGAAAAACTCAATTGCTGATTCTTATGCAATGGACTGCTGGAATTCAGTGCATTTCTCCAAAGAAAATAAGAAAAAAATACGTTGCTGTGTTGAATCAATTTGGCATGAGGGAAGCTTTGTGAATGTGTCAGGAACTTCATTATGGTTCCTGGGGTGTGTGTGTGGAGACTCTCCAGAGTTAAACTGGATTTTTAAAATCCGAATTCTGATCAAGATTATGTGACTATGTATAGGCAACCTAGATTTCTCTAGAATTTTCTTAGGGTGATACAAATTTGTGTACCTTTCTTCCTGTACCATAATTATAGTTTATGTACTTTTTCCATTATATTAATCAACACATATATGCTGTTTTCACATTGTTATTTTTTAAAATACTATTCTTGGTTTGGAAAGTTTATAGTGTTTTCATTATATTTGTTTATGTATTTCTTAAAAGAAAGAGTGTTAGAAAGAAAATAATCAGAAAACACAAAGCAAGAAACATCAACTAGAAATTATGAACTGCCAGGCAACTAAGATGCTCTCATTTGAAATAAGTAGAGTGGAACTGATTTCAAGATGGCATTTGGTTCCACGGTTGCATATGAAAAATATTTATTTATTTATATGTGGCATAAAAACAAGCACCAGCTAATGGCTTTAGATACCCAGGTGCAGGTCTGATTAACCGATGCTGGAATGAAGCAAAGGATATCTGTGTAAAGAGCTAATTTATTCAGTCTTTTTCTAGTATGCAGAAGTTTACAATGGTAATTTGAATATGTATAATAAAGAAACTATGGAAACAGTCTTAACTAACTACAAATCATATTTCACAAAACCATGGGTACTACTGGGATTAAAAACAGAGCTGTTCTTGCTTTCTCTGTATGGAAGCTTCAAGTTACCAATAAAAACTAAACAAAACCAGCAAGTACCCTTTTCCAGTGTTGTGGGTAGATGCTTCTAAGACAAATGCCTCACCTGTTTCCTAAGTATTTTTCACATCTGAACTATTGCATGGCTCATTTCTAAATAATAATAATAATAATAATAATAATAATAATAATAATAATAATAATAATAAAAACTTTATTTATACCACGCCACCATCTCCCCAACGGGGACTCGGGGTGGCTTACATGGTGGCTTACATGGGGCCATGCCCAAAACAATACAATGTAAACAGCATATAAAAGAACAGCACATCACAATACAATAAGCAATACAATAAATAATATCCATTACAAAATAAAACAAGGAGACAATGAAAACAAGGGCAGACCACATGAACATTAAGTTAAAACTCGGGGTGAGGAAGACATAAAAATAAAAACCACAGTGAACAGGGTCAAAATATAAAATAGTTACTCTCCAAAAGCACAGCGGAAGAGCCATGTTTTCAAGTCTTTCTTGAAGGCTGCTAGTGTGGGGGCTTGCCTAATCTCAGCAGGCAGTGAGTTCCACAATCGGGGGGCCACAGCAGAAAAGGCCCTCTCCCTTATTCCCACAAGGCGGGTCTGGGATATCGGGAGTGGGGACAGGAAAGCTTCCCCTGATGAACGAAGGGTTCGGGTAGGCTTGTGATAGGAGCTACGGTCATGAAGGTAGGTGGGTCCCAAACCGTTTAGGGCTTTATATGTGATGGTATACACCTTGAATTGGGACCGGAAAATAAAAGGCAGCCAGTGGAGCTCCTTGAACAGGGGAGTAGATCTCTCCCTGTAACTCGCCCTCATAATTAACCTGGCAGCCGAGTGCTGGAGCAATTGTAGTTTCCGGGACATCTTCAAGGGAAGTCCCACGTAGAGCGCATTACAGTAGTCCAGTCTAGAGGTAACTAAGGCATGCACCACCGTGGTCAAGTCAGACTTCACGAGGTATGGTCGCAGTTGGCGCACAAGTTTGAGTTGTGCGAAGGCCCTCCCAGCCACCGCCGACACCTGCACCTCAAGCGTCAGTGCTGAGTCCAGGAGGACCCCCAAACTGCGGACCTGTGATTTCAGGGGGAGTGCAACCCCGTCCAGCACAGGTTGCCACCCAATACCCCGATCCGACGAGCGACTGACCAGGAGGGCCTCTGTCTTGTCAGGATTGATCCTCAGTTTGTTCCTCCTCATCCAGTCCGCCACAGCGGCCAGGCACTGATTCAGCATCCGAGGGACTTCCTTGGATTCAGATGGAAACGAGTAGTGGATTTGCGTGTCATCTGCGTAGAGATGGCAACGCCCTCCAAAACTCCAGATGACCTCTCCCAGCGGTTTCATGTAGATGTTAAATAGCATGGGGGATAGGATAGACCCTTGCGGAACCCCACAGGTCAATGGCCAGGGGTCCGAGCAGGTGTCCCTCAGCTTCACCGTCTGGGAACGACCCTCCAGGAAGGACTGGAGGCACAGCAGAACTGTGCCACCAAGCCCCATCCCAGAGAGCCTCCCCAGAAGGATACCATGGTCAATGGTACTGAAAGCCGCTGAGATGTCCAAGAGAACCAGCAGGGTCACACTCACCCTGTCCAGCTCCCTGCGGAGGTCATCCACCAAGGCGACCAAAGCCGTCTTGGTGCTGTACCCAGGCCTGAAGCCAGACTGCAAGCGGTCCAGAAAATCAGTGTCATCGAGGAACTCCTGGAGCTGCGTGGCAACCACCCGCTCCAGAACCTTGTCCAAAAATGGGAGGTTGGAAATTGGTCTGTAGTTGTTACATACAGATGGGTCTAAAGAGGTCTTTTTTTAGTAATGGTTTTACTACCGCCAGCTTAAAGCAGGATGGAACTGACCCCTGACCCAAGGAGGCATTTATAATAGCCACAAACCAATCCAACAACCCATCTTTGGCCAGCTTAACCAGCCAAGAAGGACAAGGATCCAGAGCGCAAGTGGTCGCCCTCACAGACCCAAGAATCCCCTCCACGTCATCAGGAAGAACAAGCCAGAAAGAATCCCACAAGATCGGACAGACAGGTACCTCGGTTACCTCCGCTGGAACTACAGTTAAGCTGGAGTCCAACTCACAGCGTATCTGAGCAACTTTGCCTGCAAAATTGTGAGCGAAATCGCTGCACCGAGTTGCCAAGTCATCAGGAAGCCCCTGGGCCTCGGGAGGCCGCAGGAGCTCCCCAACAACTCGGAACAACTCCGATGGCCTGTTGGCTGCAGACGCTATGCGGGCAGTCGTGAAAGCTTTCCTGGCTGCTCGCAGAGCCACGGAGTAAGCCTTAATAGCGGCTTTAGCCCGTGCTTGGTCAGACACATCCTGAGATTTCCTCCAGATGCACTCTAGTCCCCTCCTTGCACGCTTCATCACAGCCAGCTCCTCAGTGAACCAAGGAGTCGACGTGACTCTACGCAGCGAGAGGGGACGTTCGGGAGCGATCGTGTCAAGTGCCCTTGCCAACTCGCTGTTATAACGATCAGCCAGGACATCAACAGGATCGCCAGTCTCCAGAACAGGAAGATCCCCAAGAGACCTCAGGAGTCCATCCGGATCCATCAGCCTCCTGGGGCGGACCATCTTAGTGGGTCCACCACCCCTGCGAAGGTTAGAAGATACGGCAAAACTTAAACAGATCAGATGATGGTCAGACCATGACAATGGAAGGATGTTTTGCTCTTCCACTCTGACTGTCCCACCGTCCACAATAAAGACAAGGTCCAGCATGTGTCCCGCCTGATGTGTGGGCCCAGATATAACTTGAGTCAGCCCCATGGTCATCATGGCAACCATGAAATCCTGAGCTGCACCTGTCAATGTGGTCTCGGCATGGATGCTAAAGCATTTCTTTTTCCTCTAAATATGTGCACTTGCCCAGAGAACAGATTTCAATGTTTATATTTGGAATTTGCTCCCACCAGTGGGTTTCAGCCAGAGGGCAAGAGTATGGAAGTGAGAGAGAGGCTATTTTCCAAATCTCCTTTGATTCCACAGAATCTGTCACAGTGACCCACATTTTCTTCTGGCATAGGCAGCTATAAGGATAACTAATGAAAATTGACATGTCTTGTCCCACCAGTAAAAATTTGACATGATGGAAAGGAGTCCTTTTATTCAGAGGAAAAAAACATCTAGTAACACCCCTTTATAATTAAAATGGACAATAGGTGCATTTTAAAACAAAGTGTGTATGTTTGCTTGTTATCTCTCCAGAGAGTTACCTCTCCTCATGGGTACAGAGGTGCAGCCTGCATCAGCAAATATTAAGGAATGAGAGACAAGAATAGGCTGCATGATTTTGGCCTATGAAAAGAAGTCAAACTGGATAAATCTATAGGATAATATCAGGAGCAGAAATGGGCAAATTTTTCCAGTTTTTTCTTCTTCTTCATATTTACAATTTGAGATTTTTTGGTTAAATCAGATTAACAAAATAAGTCATAAACTACATAGAATCTTTCCTTCCAGGATTCCCTTCTTCCTCCTTTTTATCTGGGATTTAAATATTTATAAAGATCTTTTCAATCTATACACTTGCTGGATGGATATCCATGGTATGGCCAGATTTTTCAATTGAACTTAATAATTGTAAATAACTCTAAATATTGTTTCCTGAGCTTCCCGTTACACAGTGCTTCAGGTTCCATTATGAGCATCTGCATAAGCACATGGATCCTTCCATGCTGCCAAATTGTGGCAATGAATTTCTCTCTTAACTACAATGGCAACATCAAATGGAATTCTGGAATTTGCAGTGTAGGGAGGAGCATTTATAATGCTTCACCAAACAATAAACCCAAGATTCCATAGGATGAAGCCATGGTTGTTAAAGTGGGACCTTTGTGCTATATTTTTGTAGATTAAATCTCTCATGACTGCATTTTTTTTAAAAAAAACAACAACAACAACACCCCATAGTTAATGTTGTTTTCCAGATGAGATATCTAAAAAGGATATTTATTCTTAGCTCCCACTCACAAAGAATAAGTAGATACTGAAAAATGACAATTCCCAACAAACCAGTCTTATGACCAATATTAGAATCTCTTCATGGATAATGGCACTATGTTCAGTTAATGTGGCTCATCCAAGCCTGTTAGCCAAAGCTTAAGAAATTTTTCAGTATAGCCTATCATTCATTCCAATGTAGCACATTAATCTAATATTGGAAAGATGTTATTAAATAGACAGCCCAGATAATTGATTGCATCAAATGTAAGCAATTGTACAAATATAAGACATTGACTGCAGAATGTCATAAAAAAGGACCTAATTCACAAACCTTATTGATTAAATGGAACACTTACTACAGTTCAATGTATAGTGGCATGCATTTAAATCCAAATTAAATCAATGGAATTTAAGCACTCAATTAAGACCACACCCCTCTCATTAATCTGTCATGTAATCCTAAATAAATGTGGTAGACAGATTTTTGCCAGTTCCCATGCTAATTTAAGAGAACAAGCCATTTTGCCCTAATAATCTGTCACAGGTTTTTTTTTTGTTATAGATTAAGTGAACAAAATTAGGATTGCTAGAGTGTAAACTGAGAGGTCTCTTGTACATTTCATGGCTGTGTAGAACAAGAAATTTCAGCATCATTTGCCATGGACCAGCTGAAATTCCTGCATGAAAGATACTGTATACAAAAGAATCTTGTAACACTTTAGAGCAGTGGTTCTCAACCTGTGGGTCCCCAGGTGTTTTGGCCTACAACTCCCAAAAATCCCAGCCAGTTTACTAGCTGTTAGGATTTCTGGGACTTGAAGGCCAAAACATCTGGGGACCCACAGGTTTGTTACAGATTTATGATGATAAATGGAAGCTCTTAAATGTGCCTGTGATCCAAATGTGCCTGTGATCACCTGCACAACAATAACATGCCGCTCAGGTTTGCAGAACAAAAATACAGGAACTTTACGAATTCCAAGAGATCAAAAACACTAGTATTTACAATGGCCCCTCTGATCACTTACAGAAGTCCATAGTTATAAAGAGTCCTTTCTCAGTCCAAAAATCTGCTTCAGAGAAGAATACAGATCTGGTTCTTCTCCCTCCCTTCTCAGCAGCTAAGAGGCCTCAAAATAGCAAGGCCTCTCTGAGTACACACTGCTCTCTTCACTAGCAGTCATAAGTCAGCACTGAAAAACTTGTCCAAACTAGTTCTGCAGCAGCAGAACAGAAACAGTATCAAAATCAATCCCACAGGCTGAGCCAATTGGTTTCATGCACTTCATTTTTCAGTTAACACACACAGCACAGTGTCTTTGCAAACCATGACAAGATTGAGAACCACTGCCTTAGAGACGAACTGAGAGAATAGTGTTGGTTACATAAACTCTCATGGACTGGATTAAAGATACAGGAACTTCTTCTAGTTTTCACCTTGGCAACTCTAGTAATGTGATTTAAAAAAAAACAAAAAACAAAAAAACAAAACAAAAATGTAATTAATGGATGACAGTACAAAGAACAGTGAGTGTAGAAAGAACTAAAAGGATGAGGCGGTGAATAAACTGTTTTGTGCTTTCATCCTTTACAGAATAGACATCTTGCATTTTATAGCATATCTTCCCTTCTTTCATACCCCTGCATCACGTCAATATTCTACTTTCCCCACATCCTGTTCTCTCTAGAAGAATTTCTAAAATTACTCATAGTGATGTGAAAAGTTGGAAATCTGCAACAACCCATTTTTCCCCCTTCCTGGCTATCAACATTACACACACACACACACACACACACACACACACACAAAATCCAGGGGATTTGAACAACTGCAATTTCAAACAATTTTCAACCCTGCCTTCTTAACTGCTGGACAGAGCTGTCAATTCTGCCTGCATAATGAGCCCCTTAGTTACCTGGAAGTGATATGGAAGCATTGACTGATGTGAGCTGGAGTGTATAGAAAGAGAGGGTAGAAAGAGCAGGAGACAGGGGATTTAGGAACAAGGTTCCTTGCCTAAGAAGATCATATGAAATTAATGGAGTGGGTATAAGCCGACAGGCAACTTGAAGGCACGTACACATAGAGCCACTATCAAAAACTTGTATCTCCACATAAAGCACCAGGACACACTTGGATTTGTAGGAGAAATATAGTGTGAGGTTTTATAGTTTCTTGTCAGGAGATAACTATTTGCTAAGGAAGGAAAGATATGTAGCTTTTTGTTCTCTGACAGTTTTGTCTATCATTTCTAAACAATGCTTCTGCATTGCAATTATTTTTCATCCCAAAATACAGTCAAAAATTCAGGAAGTGCAAATAGGCTGGTCTATACATTGTTCAGGACAGTTTGGGTTTAGCTTCCTGAAAGTGCTCAAAATCTTGCAGCAGTAGATTGAGTGTCTCAGCCCCTTATACACTGCCATATAAAATCCAGATTATCTGCTTTGAACTGGATTATACTGCAGTGTCGACAATGTGGATTATCTGATTTGATAATTTAAATTATATGGCAGTGTAGAAGGGACCTTAGTGCAGTTAGACAACTTTTTCATTAAGGACAAGGAAATTAGTGAATATTTCCATCCTGACACTTCCTCACTCAGTTTGTTCTTAGCTAAATTAAACCCATTGATATTTCAGTCAGGTGTTTAATATATAAAAATGTGAATGTTCATACTTCAAACACTGAGCATATGTATGATTTTTCAAATTAATCAGAAATTACATCTGTAATTTATTCCATTATTGCAGGCCATCAATTTCTCCATTGTTCTATCTTCAAAAACACTTTGAGCTTCTAACTCATGAATTCCAATATTCAAAAGCTTTTTTTCCTTTCAAAATGAGATCTCTTTAGAAATATGATATTTCCAAAATAACATGTGTCTTGGATAGAAAAGAGATCTATTTTGGAGATCTTTTTCCTGAGAGTAATGCTTGGTAAAAATAAAAATCACTAAGCTATTACGGATGAAACTTTAGATTTGTGATCATGTTTCATAGGCTCAACTAACTGCATTTCCTAAACAGCTTGACTGGACACAGAGAGTATGGTCTTCAATCTTGATATGTAATCTTGTTTCCAGGTAGTCACTATGCACATTGCTAATAATATCAGTGAAAGGAAAAAAAGGCAAAACTTCTACAGTATAAAATTAATATCATATTTACAATATTCTTACTAGTCCATGCCTTCACTTTATTTGCACAAATGTCCATTTGGCCTAGGATGTTAGCAGAGATGCACAGGAGAAAATGTTAATTGTTCAAGAAGCAAATAAGCAGCTAGCTTTAGCTTTTGAAGTGGGAATGACAAAAACTAGCACACAAAGTATACTTTTATTATATTAAAAAAGAAAGAAAGCATGCATTTATTTTTAGTGGCATGTTTTCAAGGATAAAAATACTGTGCTCAAATAGCCAGACTTCTTCACATTGCATAATGAAAGCAAATCAATTCAAGTGCAGGCTGCAGCTAAGATAAATCAAAGGAACTAGAACTTTTCCCAATCAGTAATCTAGGAAGCCCTGTTGATTCTGTTAAAACATGTCATGCTTCTAGGTATAGTGAAGTTCAACTCCTTAAACCAGCAACTTTGCCTCCTAAACTCAGGATGGTCGAGAGATTGAGTGTATTGGTTGATTTTCTGAGATTGTTTTAAGGAATGTGTGTAGTGGTTGATTTTCATTGATTTTCAGCATAGGGAAACATTTTGGGACCTTATCAGACACAGGATTTCTCCTGTTTCTACACACTTTTAAAACAATTTAAAGGCAAATATCTCCAGAGCTCTTCAAATGACGCAGGAGTACTTCTGGTGATTTCCTATGGGACTCCATCTTTAAAATGTTTTTAAAGTGTGTAGAGGTTTTTGGAGTTGGAAAGCAATCATCTTCAGAGCTCCCAATTTGTCTAGAAACAACTTAAGATACTTTTTTAAAGCTGGGATGGGAACGGTCAGATTCCTCTGATTTAGATTGTTGTAGTGGCATAAATAATGGGTGTTCCTGTGGGTGGCTCAGTGATGTTTTTCTTGTCATGAATCCTTTTAATGAAACTTTTATGGTAATTTCTTAAAATAATACATTTCTCGGGAATTGCACAAATTCAATATATGCAATTCACTGTAGCTATATTTTCACCTTTTTGTAGACCTGGGATTACCGAATTTGGACATACTGTGTTACTAACCCCCCCCCCCTTTAAAAATGGAAATACTAGGCGTGTTATTCTTCAAAGTCATTGAAGCGGTAACAAGTATTTCATTGGACTTTTTTGATTTCGGACTTCCACAATGGTGAGTTTTTTTTCCTTTTTCTAATTAAAAAAGAAAGAAAGTAATATGGGCGGAGACTGCACTTCTCCATGTGATAGCTCAATAAACAGAGTATTTGTATAGAAAAGGATGATGAGTCCATCAGATGTGATCTGGGGGGGGGGGTGTGAGGGGTGTCAATTTTCTTTAAAAATTGAAATGCACAAAACTCTATAATAAGATAATTCTGTCTGCTTTCTCACCCAAATGGGAGAGGTCAAATGAAACCAAAACAACTTATCTGTCATCCTGTACCAACCAGAATGTGATTGAGCAACTACCCAAATAGATCCTTAGCTGTGTGCAATCCTTTACAACATAGGCTGGATCTCCATTGCTGAATATAGCTGTTTTAACTCTATTATATGGTCAGTGTCCTATATAATGTGTCTTGAACTGTATTGAACTGTATTATATGGATCTAATATAATATAACACTAATCATATAATGCAATTCCAAACTGCATTGAATAGCAGTGTAGATCCAGCCAAAATTGCCCTGAGGCCAGATGCAGTGCCATAAGGCTGTTTTTGTGACTTTTGATCTCTCCATGCTCCTAGAAATGGCTTTTTCCTGGATAAGAAAAAAAGTAAATTGCATTCAGGAACAGAAATAAATTAAAGTAAAAACTCTTACTGCTTAAATGGACTTTCAACTGGTTCAAGGGCTCATCTAAATGCATGCCTTAATCTGGAACCAGGCAGGAGTATTTTTGTCCTGGATCAGCCTGATTCCTCAGACCCTGAGGTACAGCAGTGGTGGGAGCTGAACTAGACCCTCCAGTCAGGCTGAATCTGGTTCAGCCTTGAAGGATGGTTACTCTTACTGGGCCTGATGCATTTGTTGCTGCAGCAGTCTGCCATGGAGCTCTGGGGAATTCCTGTCTGTTGAGGATGCCTTTGCAGATGTCAGCAGAAGTACCACGTGACCAAGGAGAAGGAGGAGGTATCAGGGTGACTGAAAACCCAGATAATTCCTTGATTTCTCATAACATGGATTCTACCTTCACATTACTGACCAGAAGTCCCTGGACATCTGGGTGTCCAGGAGCAACTATTGATCAATATCAGGGAATAGGACCAGAAAAGACAAGTTCCAAGTTTTCTAGGGCTTGGGGCACTTTTTTTTTTTTTGCCATTGCAGGATCCCAGGGCTGAAAGTAGCTTTTGGGTCTGCTGCAGTTGCCCATTTTTCATTTAGTCTTGAAGGTATTGCCTGCATTGCAAGTTTTGCTTTGAATTTTATGGGGAAAAGATACCTTCTGTTCATCTCTAGTTAGATTTTTCCTTTAACTATGGTTTTCAGTGTAAGACTCTGAAAGAACAACAGAAAAAGAAAGTTATGAAATTATAAGGCAAGAACAAGTAGGGACAAAAGCTGGAGCTTGGCAGCAAACTGAATATAGTTTCAACAATCAAAACAGATGAATAGCTGTTTTACAAAGACTTTATTGTTCATTGACAGCCATTTTAAGTTATTCATTTGCTAGGCAGATAGAAAGTAAGAAAGACATCCACAACTTTTTAATTTGTAGTTCCGTTATACATATTCCCTGGAATTTCTCTTGTTGATTTTTGTTACTCTGTTCCAAAGCAGTTTCCCATTGAAAGCTACTTTATCTGTCCTCAGTTCAAAAAAATCAGATTGAAGGGGGAAATTCAAGGTGAATATATTTGTTAAGCATTTATCAAATCACACCTAGTTGTACTATATTTGTTCTCAAAAGATCCACCATCTTATCTCTCATGCTCCTTAATAAACAACCTTTTGAAAATTATGAATTTTACCCCTCTGCTGTTGTCATCTACAGTCTCCCCCCGCCCCCACTCCAAATGTATTGGAGTTAGAGGCACAGGACTTGAACAAAATTGGAAAAACCATGAATAAGACTCTCAATTTTACCTGAGAGAACACCTCTCTATGAATCTCTAGGTCTTACAATGCAACTCTATGGTCAACTTCTGGCAGAAGTTGACCATAGAATTGACTAGAGGACCTATAACTGCCTAGCAAACCATTCTCTCTAGAAATCTCTAGATCATCCAGTATGACATAATGATCTACTTCCACTGAAAGCTGACCATAGTTGTACTGAAGGAACTAGACATTCATAAAATTGGAAGAGACCTCATGGACCATCCAGTCCAACCCCCTGCCAAGAAGCAGAAAAATCTCATTCAAGGCCATCTGTCTGGGATGCTTTGAATGTGATTTTCCTGCTTCTTGGCAGGGGATTGGACTGGATGGCCCATGAGGTCTCTTCTAAATTCTATGATGCTAAGATTCTAAGATTCTAGGTCATATTAATCAAATCTGTAAAAGTTAAACTCTCAAATGTAGAGGACCAATGGTGTGCATGTGTATATAGTGTCAGTCTGTTATCCTCTCACATAACAATCCAGAAGCAGATTTCACAGCCATCTACAGTTTATTACTCTGGATTGATTAACTAATTATGAACGCTGAGAGTTTAGCACAATTGTCTTGTTAGTATCAATCCATTACTTTGGAAATGGGTCAGATTAGAGAGGCAAGAATGGCAATTTCTCCTAACATAAAAACTGGCTTTGCAAAGCCAACATTGTTTCATTCTTTTGAGGTAAAGGCCATACACAACTATGGGCATCATTACTGTGCATCACTACCGGTTGATATACACCCTAATTTAAATTATTTTTAACTGCAACAGATATTACTCTTTGTTTCTGATTATTTGCAACATGATAATTTTGCTATAAATTTACCTGTGGCAGACTTGTAAATCTAGCATAATTTTTCAGCTTTATTAAGCTTTCTTTTTTACATTCTTATAAGACTAATCATTATTTTTACTCATTCTACTAACACAGAAACGTAAATCTGAGCAGTGAAATTAGGACTTTGACACAGAGTCATTTGTTCTCACAGATCTTTTCCTTGTACATAATGAGAGAGTGTAGTGTTTTTAGTGGAAGTAGCATTATATGTCAAAGGCAAATTAAGTTATATAGAAATCTTTCTCTGCCAGACAGTACCTGCTGGGAATTCTTAAGATGGAGATCCTGCAATGTCTATGGGATTGGAACGGATGGTTCCAGCTCTGTAAATCTATCTATGGCCAATGTGTTGTCGAAGGCTTTCATGGCCGGGATCACAGGGTTGCTGTATGATTTCCTGGCTGTATGGCCATGTTCCAGAAGTACTCTCTCCTGACGTTTCTCCCGCATCTATGACAGGCATCCTCAGAGGTTGTGAGGTATGGAGAAACTAAGCAAGGAAGGTTTATATATCTGTGGAGGTTCCTGGGTGTGGGGAAGAACTCTTGTCTGTTGGAGGCCAGTGTGAATGCTGTAATTAATCACCTTTGTTAGCATTAAATGGCCTTCCCAGCCTCACATCCTGACTTGGGGGAATCCTTTGTTCAGAGTCCTTAGTTGCCCGATTGATTCCTGTCTGGAATTCTTCTGTTTTCAAAGTGCTGCTCCTTATTTACTGTTCTGATTTTGGAGTGTTTAACACTGGTAGCCAGATTTTGTTCATTTGCATGGTTTCCTCCTTTCTGTTGAAGTTGTCCACATGGTTGTGAACTTCAATGGCTTCTCTGGGTAGTCTGACATGATAGTTGTTGGAGTGGTCGAGCATTTCTGTGTTCTCAAATAATATACTGTGTCCAGGTTAGTTCATCAAGTGCTCTGCTATGGCTGATTTCTCTGGTTGAGAGGGTCTGCAGTGCCTTTCATGTTCTTTGACTCGTGTTTGGGTTCTGCATTTGGTGGTCCCTATGTGAGAGGATCCCTCTTGTCCTTCGCTGAATGTAGCATTTGTTGGATTTTCTTAGTGGGTCTGTAGATGGTTTGTAGGTTGTTGTTACAATCCAGGCAGCGAGAACACTGAAAACCAACACTGAGGCCAATAATCTTTTAATATCTTTATTAAAGCAAATAATAGTCCAAAAATGAATTGGTGGAAAAGTTGAGCAAGGAATAGCCCTTTAAGAAAAGGTATAAGATAGTCCAGAAATGTCAAGGAATATGTCCAGTATTAGAATCCAAAGTCCAGGTTTGAAACAGGGTTTGAGTGGGGAGTCAATCCGGCAAGCAAGAAACACAAATAGGGTTCAAATGTTCATGAAAGTTCTTAGAAGCAAGACAGGAACTTGAGAGCGTAGAAACAAAACTTGGCACATGGAACAAGAGAGAAGTAGACTCAATCCCAGTCTATTCGCGAGTAACGGCAACTGCTGACCGCTCGAGCCAAGAGGCTGGGAACTGGAGGCGACGAAGCTTCTTAACATTGGGTAACGTTAACACTGCAGGGAAACTACTGTGAGCAAGGCTTTTATTGAGGTGCAGAGTCTTCCCCCCCAAGGGGCCTTCCTCTCCAAAGTTCCCAAGGGAAAGGCTTCTAGCAAGAGTCTCCATGCTCAGCCAAGTGGGCGCTCCTCCTCAGCGATTGTTTCTGAGATCTTTGCCATATAGCTGTTGTTATGAAGAGGCAATTTTTCCATATATCTTACATCATTATATGAGCCAATTAAAATTGCTTCCCCAATCTCTCCACCAAAAACAATAATCAAATAATAAAAAAATCCAGCTCCATTTTCTTCTCAACATATATTGAAATATACCATGAACACTTATGGAAAAATTGGAAATAAAAATCACTTCAATTTCATAAAAACATTTTCATATCCCAACTTATAGTTTCTTCCTTATATTTCTATGGTCCCATCTCTTGAAAACATTTGAAAATCTTATCCTATGCATCAGCAATACCAGTGAGATACGTTATCACCTCTTCATACAACCACTTCATTGCCATTTCACTTCACTTTTTTATATTGTTCATACACAGTTTTCTTCTTGTATCCATGGAAAAGATATTACTCATTGACCTTTAAGGCATTCTGCAAAGATGTACAACAATATACAATTGACAGATAGACACATAGTGGAAATCTATTTGCCTATTTGGGTCTTGCGAGAACCAGATTTATGGATAAGCATTTATGGAGAGAAGCTATGGAAGTTTTCTCTCCGCAGTTCTGATAATAATCAAATTTTGAGATCAAAAGAATACTGGCTAGGAGCTTAGAAAATGCTTCCAGACAGGACTCAAATCTTCACCAAAGTGGCTTTTAAAAACCCACTTTGGCACAGGTTTGAGTCCCCACTCCCCCCAAATCCCAGGCTTTCCTGGCGGGGGGGGGGGGGTGGCCACTTTGAAGCCCCCCCCCCAATTTCTCTCTAAAAGTTAAGGAAAAGGTACCTGGTTGCCATAACTTCCCTCCTTGAGGAAATAATGCCTGATGAGACAGGAGGGACAGGGAGAAAAATCCCTCCCCCAGCCTGTCTTCTCATGGCCAAGTAGCCTATTCTTAACTTTTAGGATGCAATTTGAGGCTTGAGGCAAGGAGGTGGGCACCATCCAGCACCTTTGGGCTCCAGAAGCCCGAAAGGTGTTATATTGTAGTGGAAACGGACCTCTGGGTACTCCTGAGACTATCCGAAAGTAAGTCTCCACAGGCCCAAAACCTCATTAGACCCTAGCCTTTCAGGAAGCGCCGGATCTAAAGAGGTATCAAAATAATTTGGAACAAACCAGGGAACCCTTGGTTTGTTCTGAATTAATTTGTTTTTACCAGAGGCATTGTTTGGATGCCTCCATTAAAAACTGAAACAGGTCTTAGTTTTTAGGCCCATCTGGTTGGGCCCTTAGGTTCATTGCCTCAAAATGGTGACAAACATTATTCTGTCATTTTTAAAGTTGCAATGCAAATTATTTTAATGGCAAATCACCACTCTTGGCAACTTTCAGGAGAAGAAATTCACCCTATTATTTTTGTTAAAAAGAGCTCAGTCAAAGAGTTTGCAGTATAGAAAGGCTGAGCACTACAAAAATAGCTTGACGATGCAAGATGTGGCATCACAGCCCCACTTTGCCTATCAATATGATAGATGAATGAAAGCACCCTTTATCATTACTTTGCAGGATCTTTAGTTCAAATGGAATGTTATTATAGAGACTTTTAGGAGGTTTTGTTTCCAAATACAATACTTTCAATTAAACTAAAGGACCCGTATTATATAGAACAGAAATATGATGCCAGGAATGGCATTACAATATTTAACTGCAGTCGTATGTTGCTGAATTTATTATCTCTTCTCCTTAAAAATTCACATGAAAAAGTGGTTCTCCATAGCAATGTGCAAAGTTGTGCCTTTGTTTCAAATGGGATCAATTAAGAAAAGAAATTTAGAATAAAAAAGATCTGCACTGCTGTTTCATTGCAGATTAAATGTGAAGCTCCCAAACTTTATGGTCATTTAGAACAATTGCTTTTTGACTTCCTTGCTTAAAGTAGAGTGTTGCTTTTCTATTTTTTATTTTATTTTGTCATTGGCATTTTGCTTTACGACAGAGTGAATTTATCAAACATCAATGCATTTGCTTTCTCCAGATGAAAAAAGAACTCCGAAAGAATAATGTTCCATTTTAGAGAACAACGTTCACTTTAGACACTCTAACTACTTTGAATACTTATTTTCAAGTTTACTTCCCCAAAATCTTAACATAGGACTGCACTTGTTTTCATGAGTTAGGAGAATTGTTTAATTACAAATGCTCATTAATGACAGTCTGTAGTTTTTAGATAATACATTCACCAGCCACAATACATCCACAAGTCATGACAAATATATGTGTTTGAAAATATATCAATTTTGGTTTTGCTCTCTTTTTCCCAGTTCCACTATCAATCTCATTCCATAAAAATTCTGTGTTGTTATTTAACTACTTTGTTCTTCCTTCATCATAATGCAATTATTATTTTGAAATGTTCCTTTCCTAATGGACACTTGTTAATGCATTCTGAATTATACATTTAAATGCATGTTTCAAATTACTAAGTCAGTTTGTGCAACATAAACATATTTTAGTTGGATACATTTATTTTTATATAACCAATTTTGGAAAAAAAAAGATTCTTGTTATTTCTTACCAGTGATAGGAAACTAAAAATACACATAAATTTTATTGCTAACCTTAAATTGTATGTATTTAGTTTTTTAAAACTTGTTAATGTGGAGTCTTTTAATATCCTTTGTCCACCATATCCTTTCATTGCAAATTAAGCCTGTATTGTCCAGTTTTGTTCATGCTTATTCAATAGAAATCATCTATAGACCCCAAAGGAAGGTCATACCATGGAGCTAGAATGATACTAGAGACTAGAAAGCCCAGCTCATATTATCAAACAATGAAAGAAGAAAAACCCTTCTTGCAAAATAATGACAAATTCTGGTGGCTAAAATGACCTCTTCCCTTTTACAACAGAGAAATTTGTGATCACCATTTCTTGTTTCAGTTGTAGGAGAAGTAAAAGTTGTGCCCAAATGTCACTGAAATGTATGGTTAGATTACAGCTGAAGTGAAATTTAAGAAGTATAGGGAAAAGAGAAAACACTTGGATCTTTAAAATGTCTAGAGACAGCTTTTGGAAAGTGTCATCTAAATGCCTGGGGAGCCAATAAAAAAGATAATTTCTTTGGGAAGTATTAAGCTGTCTAATTGGTCCTAACCTCTTCCTGACAGTTCCTACACAATAGGGTGTCACATTGCAACTACACTTGTTGTTTTGTGGCCAAATAATAATAATAAATACAAATATATCTTAAAATCAGGAGAGCATCTTCTAAAGGTGGGTCAGTCTAGAGTTTTTCTAAACTCTTCTTTCCCCCATAGGCATGTTATTAGCACTATCCAGCAAGTTCTCCTGCATGTTGTAAGGACATTTGAAAGTTCTGAGGATCAACAGAAAAAAGCGGAAGCTTCTATCTGCTCAATTACATCAGTGATTTTTTGGATTTAAACCATAACACAATACCAATTATGCTTATTCATCCCTGTAATATTAGTATAAGAGTGGAGCCTCAACTATGTAGTACTGGGGCAAAGTTCATACAATTAGGGTTAGCAAAATTAAGGGCAAGGATCTGTAAATGGCAGAAAACATGGAATCTCCATTTTTGTTTTAATCTGATTTGCAATACATGATCCAAGAGTTTTGAAGGGAAAGGCAGAAGATGAGAAGCTGTACATCTAGTTCCATGACTAAGAATCATGGAACTTGTCTGTATTTGAATATTAAACAATATCAGATATTTCTATAATTCTTTTTTTAAAAATAGATGCATTTTATATCCATTTTATAAGAAACTCCCTGAAGATTTATTAGTTTTATTTTTTTTTGGCTAAAATGATAGACTGCCATTCTTTCTTGAAAATACAACAGAAGTAATAATGCAGCCAGTGTTGGGGGAAAAAAACTTTGTTGTTTCTTGGTTTGATCGTTGCTTGTTAAGCATAGTTGTGTGCTGAGAAATCCTGTGCAACAGCTTCAAGTCTAATACAATGGGCAGACCTAACTATGAAACACACACACACACACACACACACACACACACAACTGTGGAAAATGTTTCTTCTCCCTCCTCACTTGTTGTCCTGTCATCCTAGCTTATGTCACTGCAGCTAGTAGCAAAAATGTAGGACCTATGTCACTGCTGGAGTCTGCTATGGTACAGAGGATGGAGGGGATGGTAAGAGTAGCTAGGCAGTGGTGCTGAGCACACTTGGTCTTGAGGACACAGCAACTGGAGGAGTGCCTGCCTGAACCATACACATGCTGGATCAGGCCCAGTATAGTGGGTCAGTATACATCTGCCCATAGAAGATCTATAGAAAAGCCCTTTATAATATGATCTAATTATACTTATATTTTTAAATGTGCATGGAAAATTGAGGGAATAAAAACACAAGTGGAAGAGAATGTAAAGCCCTAAGATAAGGCATTTCAGATCTGTATGTAGTTAATGTTTTGGTGACCAGCACTGAAACCCACTTGGTGACAATCTTGAATTACCTTAACCAAATTGAGAAAGATGTTTTGAAAATGCCTTTTTATAGTCTGCTGTGATTGTTTCCAAGTGTTGGTTTGGGGAAAGGGACACCTATAGTGGTTGTAGTGTCGTATTTTTTATACTGGATAAATGAATCTCTACATTTTTGTCTTTGTGAAAGTGAAAGAGAACAATCTGGGATACCACTCTCTTGAGATATAAGACCATATATTTTATTCATACAGGTTTATTTGACATGATACAAAATGGAAACGAAACTATAGAACTGTTAAGCATAGCCTAAACATTTCTAATAGACAAGATTAGACCATAGTTACAGAAGATGACACCAAGACTTGAGACTCATCAGGGATTAAATCAGAAATACACTTTGAACTATGTGGACTGTAATTTATGTATCTTTTTGGATATTAGAAAAGCTTATCTTTTTAGGTGATAAGCTGTAAGTTTTTTTCCAATATACTTGGGGTAAAATAGTAATGTGATCATTTTACAGTTGCCAATAACTGTATCTTCATCTGTGAAGCTATACTTTCACATTCCATTCCTTGGCTTACTTTCAAAATCATTGTGGATAACATGCTCAAGTGGGAATGGAAAGTCTGCTAAACTACGCAATATGAGGCTACACTGAACTGAAATCAAAGTCTCTTTAATTTTTGCCACCAGACTGTCTTGAGAAAAGCCTCTTGATTTCTTCTCTCTTATATAAACTGTCTATTTAAATGTCCTACATAATTTCCATCATTATCCCCAAAACATTTTTGTTATCTGTTCCTCATTTCCTTTCTTGCAGGGGGTTGGATTGGATGGCCTGTGAGGTCTCTTCCAACTCTACGATTCTACGATTCTACGATTCTATGATTCTTTTAATATGCAACCCAAGATATTATATGCATTACTCATCTCAAATCTTTGTAATTCAGGTATTATTTTACTCATCTCAAATTTGAGTTCAGTATGACTAGAGTTCATAAAGCTTATGTTCTTAAGATCAGAAACTCTACTTTTCATTTAATCTTATCAAAATGTTTCTCTCTCTTACAGATATATAGTTATAGTCATATGCTGTCATAATGTATCCATTACAGTGACTAGGTTTCACTTAGGCACATCTTTTGAAACGATTAAGATTTACCATGCTGTTAGCAGCATTGCCAAGCATCCCATATTTTAAGGGACAGTCCTTTAATTCAAGTAAATGTCCTGTGTCTGATTTTCTTGCTCTTCATGATTCTTATTTTTGGCAATACTTCCCCCACACCCACCCCACCTACCAGCAGTGCCAACAACACAGGCTAACTTGCCTGGGCCCTGCCCAGGTGCACACTAGGCCAATCATGTGTCTATCTAGCATGCTCATCCAGTGGTGAGCATGTACTGGGTGGGGGGGATGGTTATGGCAGTGGTTTTCCTTGGCAACCTCCCCCGCCCCAGCACATGCCTGTTGCTGGACAGGCATGCCCCATTGCCCTTGCACTGTACCAAACCTATCCTGCCTTTCTGGCCTGCCCTTTCAGTCAAGGGCAAGCCAGAAGGGCAGGGCCAGGCCTTGGCCCTGGCATAAAGCTGATGGAGATGCACCTGGGCCGGACTGGCAGTAGGAATGTGCCATGCAGTGGTGGGGTGATTGCGGCAGCAGTTGCCAAGGAAAACCACTGTCATCACCTCTGCTGGCAGCTTAGCCCAGATGCATGCTCATTGGTTGAGGCCCCGGAAGTCCCTAGCTGGAAGGCCCCCCAGGTGTCCCTTATTCTTAAGATAGTCATCTGACAACCTTGGCTGTTAGGATCCTTGGCTAATATTAATGGATTGCATGGGAGATGTGCACAAACCCCTACAGTTTTGAAAATTAATGTAAAAGATTAAAAATCTTGCAGTTTGAGAATTGAAATACAAAAATATAAATTGAGAGTATATGCCGGTGATGTGGTCTGCATCATTGAAAACCCACTAGATAAAAGGAATGCCTGGCTTACGAAAATCGACAGTTTTGGAAAATAAGCAGGTTTCAAACTAAATAAGCCCCCAAAAATTTATTAACTAAAAACATAAACAACAAGGCAAGGATACAGCTACAAACACAATCGGAGATAAAAATTGAAACAAAAATAAAATATTCCTGACATGCAGGAAAATACAACTAAAACACTTATCAGAGATATCATTCAATCTTCACTGAAAGAACTCCAAAGAAATAAATCCCACCATTCTCTATAGTTTGGCCAGTTTGAATTGCACTGAATAGTCTTGCAGCTTAAAAGCCTGCCTGTTTTCTACATAGGGCATCCTTGCTAGGCCAGCTTGAATGGGATGGAGTAGCCTCATGGCTTCAAAGCCTGGGGGTTTTTCACCTAGGAGAAATCTTGGTTGGCCAGGTAGAATAGTACTGAATAGCCTTGCTGCTTGCAAGCCTGGCTGCTTTCTAATTGCCGAATCCTTGGTTGGCCAGGTTGAATAGCAATTAATAGTCTCGGTGTAGCAGGTATGAATGCTGCAATTAGGCACCTTGATTAGCATTTAATGGCCTTGCAGCTTCAAAGCCTGGCTGATTCCTGCCTGGGAGAATCCTTTGTTGGGAAGTATTAGCTGGCCCTGATTGTTTCCTTTCTGGAATTCCCAATTTCCCTGCTTTCAGAGTATTGCTCTTTATTTACTGTCCTTATTTTAGAGTTTATATTGTTCTGTATTATACCACAGTAATTATTTCATATTATATTTATAATTTTACATTTTCTGCTTAGAAGTGGATTATTTGAGGCCCCTTCTACACAGCTGTATAAAATCCGCACTGAAGTGGATTATATGGCAGTGTGGACTCAAGATAATCCAGTTCAAAGCAGATAATATAAGATTATAAATGGGTAATATAGCTGTGTGGAAGGACCTTGAGTCTACACTGCCATATAATCCAGTTCAAATCAGATAATCTGTATTTATAGGCAGTGTGGATGAGGCCTAAGTGAATTCTGCCTGTGCCCTGGGTGCCATTTTAGCTGAGGGAGTTGCTAGGATACGAAGGGGGCGGAGCCTAAAGGCAGCAGGGGAGGGGGGCTAAAGGCAGCAGAGCCTACCTTTCTGACTGGCAGTTAGTGAGAGAAAGGCTCTTCCTCATCCTCTGTAATTTGGACTATTTTTCTAGATTTTTTTATTGAAAGACATATTTTGGATGACTATGTCTTTTGTGGCCAAATTTGGTGTGATTTGGTTCAGTGGTTTTGTTGGTTACTCCATAGTAATACAAACATTACATTTATATATATAAAGATTGAATCAAGGCACTTAAAGGGATGACAAATTATATCAATCCTACATTTTGGATGTACTGTTGGTTTCTAGACCTTTGCAAATTTTGAACTAGAAATCCTAGCATCCCTAGCCAGCATAAAAAAAAATGTGAGACAGCACAACAAGAAAATGTCACACCTCAGTGAATCAAATCTAGTTGGGGTTAGTAATTGATGTAAACTCTTCTGTATGAAAATAATCTATAGCTGGTCTATAGCTTAAATAAAGAATATATTTAATATTAGTTGTTTCAGCCTTGGAGCAAAATGCAAATGGCAGTGATACCTATATTAGGCCAACCAAAAAGGCAAAAAGTGTTTTATTTCAGCTTTCAAAGATCACCAGCTTTTTATCAGGCAAAGTTGTTAAAACTCATACATTAAAAAGTGATGGTTACAGAGTTACAGAGGTGTTTAAGATACCTTTTGGTGGGACCTCTTTCTACATCACCTCTCCCTCAAGACCAGCTTAAATACCATCTTAATCAAACAGCTCAAACAAGATTCTGACATTACCACTTCTTCTCTTGTATGACTTTTAACAACTTTGTCATTAATGAGCTTCTGTCACTCTCCCTGAGATGACTAATGGGACATTTCAACACTTTTGACACATTCTAGCCACTTCTGACAACTTCCTGGGATACTATGGAGGAAGCATAATTTTCCCACTTTACTGATGAAGACCTGCAGACATCTCAGCCCAGTGCCAGACATTTCAAGAGAAATTTTCTATATGATTGTGGGCAAAGTTGAAATTGTTACATTGTCTCTGTTTTTATTTGAATTAAGGCAGGAAGAAAAAATGGTCAGACCTTATAGCAGAGCTAGATGAAATTCAAATTTATTTTACAATATTTATTGGTAGAAATAATGTCAGCCAGAGGACTGATCAAGGAGTAAAGTTAGGAAGTAATGTCTTAGTAAAGGATCCATAAGAATTCAAAGCTCTTCTGTACCCTTGTAGAAAAATATGCTAGTTTTATAGAACATATTTCAGCTCCTGATGAGTTGACAGGAATATGTGTATCATCACAATTCTATCCACAGCCTGGAAGAGGTACATATCAATTGTCTCTCATCTGCCCTTGGAATAATTTAGACTATAAGTATGAATTTATAGATGGATCAATGAGCACATCAGTCTGCACCACCTAGGGCAAGATTAGATATATATTGCCTACTATATTTGTACTGTGTCCCTGCTACCATTCTGAATTAATAAATCTTTCTTGCATATAAATGCAATGTACACTTTGCTTCAGATTTATCTTAGCCAATTTGAAAAGTGCTTAGTTTTTCACCCTCTGCAATATTATGGAGTTTTCAGTTCCAGCTTGCTCATATTTAAACATTAATGAACCTTGAATAGATTGCATGGTCATTGTTATATATGTAAAAGAGTTCTTACAGAATGGATTTCCTTAAATGGTTTATTTCCGCAGTGTATTAGGTTTACTGCAAAGTAAAATCCAGCATCAGGGCAGGGGGGAAGTAGATATACACAAAGCAGATAACTCTGTTTATTGGATAAGTCATAATTGTAAGAAAGAAAGAAATGCCGATCTAAATCCTTTTGTGATTCTAGCTTCTTTTCTTTTTTTTTCGTGTCAGGAGCAACTTGAGTTGCTTCTGGAGTGAGAGAATTGGCCGTCTGCAAGGATGTTGCCCAGGGGACGCCCGGATGTTTTTTTTTTTTTGATGTTTTTACTATCCTTGTGGGAGGCTTCTCTCATGTCCCCGCATGGAGCTGGAGCTGATAGAGGGAGCTCATCCGCACTCTCCCCAGGTGGGATTCGAACCTGGCAGCTTTCAGGTCAGCAACCCAACCTTCAAGTCACTTAGTCCACTACGCCATCTGGGGGCTCTGTGATTCTAGCTAAAGAAGAGTCATGAAATTATTTGGATTTACCATTTGTTAACTCAACATTGAACAATGGCCCTATTGCAGTGGTTCTCAACCTGGGATCCCCAGATATTTTTGGCCTACAATTCCCAGAAATCCCGGCCAGTGTACTAGTTGTTAGGATTTCTGGGAGTTGAAAGCCAAAAACATCTGGGGACGCCAGGTTGAGAATCACTGCCCTGGTGGATCTTGGGACTAACAGGACTTTAGCGTATAAGTATAATTGTGGCCCATACAACAACAACTCTGTCTGTTATATGAACATTTAAACAAAGTTCATGTTTCTTGCTCAATACATAGTGTTTGTGAGTGATCTTGAGTAAATCTAATAGAAGCTTTCAATGAAACAACTATTACTGGAGATTCTATTTAGCATATAACACTACAGATCTAGGATTTTCTTTATAGGTACAATAACTTTGCTCAAGAAATATCAAGCTGCACTCAGCAAAAACACAATGCAAGGTAAACATTTAGAGATTTGAGGAATGGATTTCTTAATAGTGGTTCTGCAACATGAGTGGAGTCCCACCAAGAGGCATTATTTCTTAAATTTAGATACAGATGGAAAAGTATTTTGATTCTATTGGTACTTCAATTGAAGTGCTAGTATTATAGTTGGTAAAGTGGGTTGTTCTACTCTTACCAAAGAACTGATCATTGTCTATGATACTTTTTATAGATGAATGAATCAGGACAGGCATGTAGCCGGGGGGGGGGGGGGGGGGGGCTTGAGGGGCTTGAGTCCCCCCCCCCCCAAAAAAAAATTCTCAGAGTGGTCCATGAGAAGGCCTTACATTTATATACATTTAAACTGTTATGTTTATCCATATCATGATCTGATCACCATGCTCAATATATCCCATATGCATGGGGGTTATGGGATAATGATACAAAAGATTTGCTAGGGTAGACCCTCTCCCACTCAGACTCAGCCCCTCCCCCAAACCAAAATCCCAGCCCCTCCCGAAACAAAATCCTGGCTACAGGCCAGAATCAAGATTATACCAAGCCAACATACAAATATGTAAGCTATCAGAAGCCTATGGCAACTGGTTAGATTTGGTGTAAATGTGCAACAAATTCCATGTAAACCAACCAGCTTTGAAGTTCTTTAGGGACCTCATGATGAGGTCCTTCAGATTGATTTGCCAACCTCCATGGTGAATTTGGAGGCAAAGGGGCAATTCCAACATCCAATCCAAATCCACCTTGTTGGTAGCTGAAGCTTTCCCATCACATGTGGGGAAGCATTGCCATGTGGCTTTCCCTGTGGTAGCCCCATTGTTCCAAATGGAACATGGGGTGGCTTCTGTGTTGGTGGTGCAGCATCATAAGATATTACCACCCCAGTTGAGCCATGGAGCCCTGCTGGGAGTGAGGCTACATCATGTGATGTGTGGTGTGGGGCTCTATGGCTCAACTGGATCAGAAGTGTCCTAGGGTGCTGAAATTCCTCATGTGATAAGGTCCTAAGTCAAGTATCTTTCAGAATACAAGTTTCTCTAAACTTTGCAGAGCAGTTTTCAGCTTTAAAAAGACATGTAAAATCATATTTCTTAAGGAAATGTGTACAACAATACATAATGTAGGAGAGATGAATAAAATATAAAGGTGGATTAATGGGATTCTTCAAAAAATGCTAAAAATTAGAACAGAGAATTGATAGTATTTGGATTACATCTCATCCTAAAAAACTGGGCCAATTTTCGTTCATAGAATTTATTTCATAATCAAACTAACATTCAAAATTTGAAATTTGTTATATTTATAAAATGCAAGTAAACATTTTGGACACAATTCAACAAACAGGTTTTCATAATGGTGCTAGTTTTATGTGTGAGTTAAATTTCTCATTATTTTAATGAGAAAAACATTTATGGGATTGTTTCAAGACAATGCTGGCATTTTGTTTGGATGTGTATATTTTCTCATATTTCAACATCTTTGAACATTTGAGGCCTTATGAAGAGGGAATGTGTCTGTGTAGATCAGAGGTCCTCAAACTTTTTACGCCGAGGGCCGGTCCACAATCCTTCAGACTGTTGAGGGGCCGGATTATCATTTTTTAAAAAATACAAACAAATTCTGATGCACACTGCACATGTCTTATTTGTAGTGCAAAAACAACAACAACAACAAGAACAAGAACAATGAAAGAACAATACAATATTTAAAAATAAAAATAATTTTAGCCAACATACATTTATCAGGATTTCAATGGGAAGTGTGCTTCTGCTTCTGGCCAATGAGATAGTCAAGTTAATTAGGGTTGTTGTTGTTGTTGTTGTTGTTGTTGTTGTTGTTGTTGTTGTGTGCCTTCAAGTCATTTCAGACTTTGGGCGAGCCTAAGTCTAAAATGTATTTATTATTTATTTATTTATTTACTGCATTTATTTACTACATTTGTATCACACCCTTCTCACCCCAAAGGGGACTTAGAGTGGCTTATAAATTATATGTACATACAATATATTATATTATTAGCATAGCACAATATTAGCATTATATATTACTTTATTGAACTATACCACTATACTGTAATATTATTAGTAATATTATATGTAATATAGAATATATAATTAATATTATTATATGGTATTATTATTAGTGTTATATTGTATTACATTATAATATTATTATCAATATTATATGTATACAATATATTATATTATAAAACTGAGGGCGGGGGCCAGGTAAATGACCTCGGAGGGCCGCATCCGGCCCCCGGGCCTTAGTTTGGGGACCCCTGGTGTAGATTCACTCACTTTATGCAAGCGTATTTGCTTTATATAGTGGTCTTAGGAGAAGATATTTTTGTTGAACAAAATGCCTAATAAAATATATTTAGACAAATGTGAAAATTATCTGTGGCAATGTTTCCTTGTGGATTTTTTTAATTGTAAATATGATATCTTGTGTAGATTTTACTCTATTGCTGGCAAAAACAGAACAGAGGTCTTATCGGTGATTATTGGAAGTTTTGCTTATGATCAACTGGTTTCATCAGTATGTTCACTTTTCTCTATTATAAGAACCTATTGCACACATATTGGATAGCATGCTAAAATACAGAGTCCAGGTGAAAATGTGTACAAACAATAAGGATTTTAATCTGGTTTTTGAAAATTGCAGAAAACAGATTGAGACATATTTGTGAATAAATCCATGAAAAATGGACATGGACCAGAAATAGACTGATCTGTCCATCCCCAGTTTAGTGGCTACATCTATTAAATAGTCCCGTTGGGTAATGAGGTGATTGAATGTACTGTTGAAGTAAGGGCATATTTGCTGATATCATACATGGATGCTGACCAGTGGTCTGCAGGATCATCTGCTGATATCAGAAGAGTTATTAGCCAATCAGAAAATGTGTACCTGCTCTTGAGAAGACCTGTGCCTCTACTGTTGCTTTCTGTTGCAACTATTGGTTCCATTTCAGATGTGTAGTGAATCTGTCTTAGTTTTCATAGTGTTCCTTAAAATATTGTATACGTTTCCGAACCAACAACATTTCCTTTCATTTGTGTTCTACCTACCCTGCAGTAATTTCTGCCAATGAACTGCCTCACTAATGGCTACTTAGCATACATTTGTTCTCTGCACATTTCTCATACAAGGTCTTGCACATTTGTGAAAGAACTGCGCAAAAGGCATGCTTTAAATAGTGAGAATTTCAAGCAGTGCTCCCCATTTTAAATTCCTTTTCTGAAAAAAGAAAAGAAAAGAAAGAACAACTGGGTAGTCTCCATATAGGTTCATGTATACTCTCCATCAGCATGGGGTGGGGAGAAGATGAGAAGAGGAAGAAAGAAAGTGAGAAATAGAACGGAGAGAGGGAGAAAGAGAGAAAGAAAGGGAGGGGAGGGAGGATAAGCACTTCTTTGTGTATCAAAAGGAAATAGTGCCTTAACAAACCACTCATTAGCTTATTAATTGGGCCTGACATTTGTTTTGTGCTTTTCTGTGCTGTGGAACTGAGAACAGGATGGTTGAGTCACTTCCTCCTCATCCTGCAAGCTGTCACAAGCAAGTCCTCTACCACCTACAGAATGTCAAAGAAATAAAAAATAAGGGTCCTGCTGTCAACTGCACCTGTCCCCTTTACTTTTGAGCGTAAGCCTCACAAAATGCTTGATTACTGAAGGAGAGCTTGGAGGCAGTTGGCAGGAGAAGGAAACTGAGCAATATCCACCATATTTAGTATGGCAGTTTCAACAAGTATTAAATGTCATGCTTGGCAACGCATTTGGAAGCCAGTCTGCTTATCTATGCTTCACATATTTTTCCAGCGTGACTTTAGAAACTGATGATTTTATACCTGTTCCTTCCCCCAATTTCCATTTGGAAGCACTTCCATTTCAATGTTCACTTAAGCTGAAGCTGGTTCATTTGGTAGCTCAACTGTAATAATTCAAATATAGTGTTCTTGTTTAAATAGTTGATGTTAAATTAAGCATGTTTTGAGAAACTTTTTTTCTTTGGATTTGTAACCTTTTCATGCTCTCTAATCTTCAGTAGAAGATATATGGTAAACTAGAGGACACAAGCTAAGAGAGGCTGCAGAAGTTTGCTTTTTTCTGAGTCTGCAAGGAAGGCAAAATTCTGCCTTCTCCTTTCCTCATCACTTGTTAAGTAAGCAGAAAGTGCTTTTCACTTTGTATTTGCTTTGTAAACTTAAGTAAAATGAGGACACAGAGGGAAAGTGGAGGAGAAGAGAAGGTGGGGCAATTTTAAAACTTCTGAAAAAGTGGATCAAGAGGTGATTGATTGGAATTGTCTCTGCCAAATTGGAACAGTTGGAAAATGCCGTGTTTAGAGACATTGCTCAGTCTTGAGTATTAGTAGCAGTTATAAAGCAAAATATAGTATGAATCTCGTATCCACTGGGGATATTTTCTTGAACCAAGCATGGAAAGAAAAGAAAAATGAATACCAGTGAATTGAAATGAATGACTCTTAGTGGAAGTTATTTTTGGCCCTTTCTACACTGCTATATAAAATCTGTAATATCTACTTAGAACTGGATTATATGTCAGTGTAGACTCATATAATTCGGTTATACAAGTCTATGTTTTTTTTAATTGGTTTTTGTTTTTGTCCTTTGATGTTTTATATTTTATCATTGCTGTATTTTTATTTTGCTGTAAGCCGCCCCGAGTCCCCTTCGGGGGAGATGGAGGCAGGATATAAATAAACTTATTATTATTATTATTATTATTATTATTATTATTATTATTATTATTTGGATTATCTGATTTTATAATGTGGATTACATGGCAGTGTAGAAGGGGCCTTGGAGTTCTAAAAAAAAAACCCTAGAGAGGAAATATTTGATTGGGTGGGTCCCCTTCTTTGAGTAATACTTATCATTAGAAGAAAGACTGTGGTCTCTTCTACACTGCTATATAAAATCCGAATTGTCCACTTTGAACTGGATTATGTGCCAATGTAGACTCACATACTGTGATCGAGGTGACCCCCCCCCCCCAGGACTTTGTAAAAGATAGTTCAAAAATCAAGACTTTATGTTCTATATTCCATATATTTATAGTAGAAGGTGATTGAGACTTTTTACTGGAGTTTACTGTGGTTTACTAAAACTCTCTGCACAAAAGGTGTTTGACCTTTTAGCCTGAGGCAAGAAATAACAACTTCCTTAATCCTTTCTTTAACCAGTGACAAAAGCACTCCCTTTTGTTTACCCAGACAAAGGAGTTAGCAAAGGAAAAAAGCCAGTTTTAAACCACATGCTTTACAATCTTTCCTTTGGATTCTGGATTTCGTATGAAACTTTATGAACTCTAGACCTTTGGGTGGCTGGGAGTGGGCAATATGATTTCTGACTCTATGAATGTATTCCTATATGTCTCCCTTCCCAAAATGCCTCATATATGAAAAAATAGAGTGACTGAGGTTTGACTCAGCTACGTGCAGACAGCCCCCCCCCCCCTTGGATGGGCTGGAGTACCCTGCCCAGAGATGATCACCTACCCTTGCATGGACAATTATTTGGGCTGTTCCCCCTTCTGAGTTCAGAGCAGGCCATCAGAAGGAAGAATAGCTCACCCTTCATCCACACAATTATTCAGGAAACAGCTCATCCTTTGTCAATACAAGTGTGTCAGACACATATGTAGATTGGACATATTGACTCATCCATCCTTTTCATAATCTGCTTGGCTGTCCATTAATCGCTGCTCAGCCCGCCCCTTGTCCCTGATTGGTAGACTGTAGGAAGCCATCTGATTGGGGGGATTTCGAGCCACCCAGTCAAAGAGCCAATCAGAGTGGAACTGGGCGGGGAAAGGCGGGGAGGGAGATTTGAATTGCTCTGCCTGTCTTTTTGCTTATAAAAATTGCTGCAATGTATTATGTGACATGTCGTCACGGTGAGCGATTGCGTCTTGACATCCGCGTCAGCTGATTCGAAATAAAGACAACTCGGTTCTCTCTCTTCAAGATTTGGGTGAGATTATTGTGGGAAATAGGGTTTTAATTCGCAGTGCCCCCGTTGGCCAGGATCGAATCCTGCGGTCAGAGGGCATCGGTTTGTCCCTGCTCCAGGGACGAACCCTACATTTGCTCGACAACAATACTCCAGTTCAAAACAGATAATGTGGATTATCTGCTTTGATAATCTGGATTATATGGCAGTGTAGAAGGGGCCTGTATGAACTGTAACTACTTTACTTTGGAATTGGCATCATGCTGGCACATCTTCCCCTGTTGTCACTGGCAAGAGTATATTTCTGTGGCTATATTGTACTTCTGGTTTTATAATGGGGGTAAAAAGCCTTTCCAGGACTGACAGTGGTTTTTGCTGCTTGATGAACAGAAGGACTAGGGCCCCTTCTACACTGCCATATAAGATCTGGATCATTTGCTTTGAACTGAATTATCTGGCAGTTTAGACTCAGATAAACCAGTTCAAAGCTGATAATGTGGATTATTTGCCTTGATATTCTGGATTACATGGCAGTACTGAAGGACCCTAAAATTAGATCTCATCAAGTGATCCACAATAATCCAAGCATTATGAAAGGCTACACCTATTTAGAAACTCATATACAGTAATTCAGACACGAAAAAGGAGAGATGCATGATTTCATTCTTTCTTTTCAGTTGCTAAATACTCATTGTGTAATATGATAACAAATGTTAAAATATCTGAAAAGTTTGACAGCTTGGAGGAATTTCTTTTTAAAAAAAATAAAATAAAATGGAGAATGAAATTGCAGTGATACCATCAAACTTTATGAATTTCAAGACTTTCTATTTACTTTAGGAACAAAAATGTATTATGCATATCTTTGTCAAAACCTTATCACATTCATTATAATAAAAGACAATATTTATACAACAATTCAAAATAAAAAAAACTTCCTTTTAATTTTGGTTTTAATTTTTTGTTACCAATTAACTGCAAAGTCCTCTAGTATAATGAACTGATTTGATCTGACTTGCTTATTAAGAACAGGTGAAAGGCAATAACAACAAAAAACCTCCTAACATTCGTAAAACAGAAAAAAATGCTGTAGCTCTCCACAATGTCAAATCAACACAAAACTGTCAAAGTAATTTGCAGCGCAGCAGTAGTTGGATAGAGTCAGTGGAACACAGAACGAAGAGACATCAGAGACGATGGTAAAGCTATATACAAAGTTTTACTGACTTCAGTAATAATCAAGACAAACAAGCTTGAAGACAATGGATGAACACAGGACTCTCACTCTCAGCAGACAGCACTCAACTCAGAACTGAACTGATGCAATCAGCAATGCACACACACCTGTGTCTGAACACTCCCCAGTTCCAGCCACACATCAAGGTCAACACAGCTTCTTAGTAATTAACTCTTTCCAGACTATAGTACACTCTGGATGATGCAATCAGTATGCAATACAGACAAGACACAAATTTCATTTAAACACTATCAATACACAAATCCCACATTAACCAAGAATGGGCAAGTAAATGGTAAAGGTAAAGGTAAAGGTAAAGGTTTTCCCCTGACATTAAGTCTAGTCGTGCCTGACTTTAGGGGTTGGTGCTCATCTCCATTTCTAAGCCAATGAGCCAGCGTTGTCTGCAGACACCTCCAAGGTCATGTGGCCGGCATGACTGCATGAAGCACCGTTACCTTCCTGCCAGACCAGTACCTATTGATCTACTGACATTTTCCATGTTTTGAACTGCTAGCTTGGGAGAAGCTGGGGCTAGCAGCAATAGCTCACCCCGCTCTCTGGATTTGAACTGCTGACTTTTTGGTCAGCTCAGTGGTTTAACCTGATGTGCTACCAGGGGCTCCAAGGCAAATGGTACCCTGGTTTAAATAGATTTTCTGTTACATAGTTTTTAGAAGCAATTTTTAAAACATCTTGCTTTAAACATTTCATGCATCATTCTAAAAGAAAAAATATTCCACTTTTTTTTTTTACAATTTTCAATTTCAGAGAACAAGAACAAGCTTCAAGGAGAAAAGGGGACTCCTCACCTAGTTGAAATACTATTTGCTCATTCATCTTTACTTTGGTCAGTCATTTAATCTTTCTTTGCGTCATAATATCTCCCTTCCTATCAACTGATTCTGTGAAATGGAAAACATTAGCAAAACTGATGATTCACATACTCTGCTGTTTGTCCCTTGGAAAAGCTTTTCCTGTGGCCTGGTTCCTTGCTTGCTATGTTTTCTGACTCTTTCCATCCCTTATCTATTTAAATTTCCTTCCTAGGAGCAATAAGCTTCTTTGACCTAATTGTATTCAACTGATGAGTCCAATGCTTCAACCAAGCCCTTTGGAGATGGAATTTTCCGTCTCTTCTAAGAAGATTTTACTTGGCCAGTTCCAGCTGGTTTGGGAAAGTGGCATCGCTCAGTGGCACAGTACACATTTGGCATGTCAAAGACTCTTGTCAGAAACCCCAGGGGCTCAGGTGTGTGCCAATCAGATCCAGGAAGATGAACCAGAGAGAACAATGATCTGATAAAAATAGTTTCCTATAGGCATCTTACATTTCAAATAAAATAGAAATCCAAGATAAAATATTGATTAATGAAAGAACTCTTGAGCATTTTCCATTCATTTCAATAGAGTGTGCTTTAAATACCTTTCAGAAGAAATTTCTTAACATTTTACTGCTTTTAATAACATGAAAAATACTAAATAACAATAAAATCCAAGACCACTTCTACCTTTTAAAAATTGTGCCTTATCTTTTTTTTAAATAAAAAGCAAATGACGAAGCAAAATATATTCTTGATTTAGAATGGCTTTTTCAATCAAAGGGTTTTTTTTACCTATAGTAGATCAGTGATATCTGATGGCTTCAAAAATAATACCCCATTCAAGGGAAATTGCTCTGGGAACATGTAATCACTTTAATCTTTAATGCACTTAGCTCCTATTGAATTCAATGGGAATAACCACCTTTAGTGAAATAACACCATTTTAAAAAGGTTCAGAGAAATGGAAATTACGTATAATTTGGAGCTTTGAAGAAGACCATATGGCAGGAAGCTTGTGAAATATAGCCTATATCTTTTGAAGAGAGACAGGACCATGGTGTTTTTTAACAAAGCTCAAGAAAAAGCTTTCAAAGATAATCAAAAGTTGGCATCATTTGATAGTATTTTTTTATTGGACGAGAGCAGAAGAATATAAAATGCAGGAAAGAAAGGGCCATTCCCAATGGAATATGGGTCAGATTCTTTAGTATGTAAAATATTTTAATTAGCTTGACAAGAAAATGGGAATAGGAGCAAAAATGATATGCATTTGGCAGGGAAAATATGATAGAAGCAACTTAGTTCTTTGTGTCAGGACATGAAGCATCCAACAGTGTCATGTCATGAATTTCAGTACAGCTAAGAAAAACTTTTATGTGTGGCAAAACCAAACAATGAAGTTGTTTTATAGTGAAAATCTGTCACTGTCTGGATTCATCATTCATGTTAGGGTTTCCATGGCTATCATATCTGTTTTCTACAACACTTCAAAATAATGTTGTGGTCAATTAACAGATAGCAGTGGTCTGAACACTGGTTTAGCAATCTGGCGATTAGGGTCCATATTCCTGTTCAGTTATGTATGCCTCTCCCAGCCTCAAAGAAAGACAAAAGTAAACCTCTCTGAACCGTATGTATATTCCACCCTTCTCACCCCTGAGGAGACTCAGGGCAGATCATAGAACATACATATGCAGCAAACATTCGATGCCATTTATACACAGACAAGACAGACAATTGTACATAGAAAGAGGTATTATAGGTTTTTGCCATCTTCAGCATCTTGGAGGCTTGTGCTTGGTTCCCTGCTGAAGTGCTTTGTTTGTAAACTTTTGATCGAATCACCAGCATTTTTCCTTATGGGTGCCTTAAAATACCCAACTTTTTTTTGAGTGGTACTGTGATGTCTCATGGGCCTCAGAGTTCTGACCCTAGCACCATCATGGATAATGATGATGAAAACATGGGTTTTCTGCCGTCTCAGCAGGAGACGGATTTCTTCCAGATGCCTGTTGTTGATGATTCTAGCCAAACGGACCTTGAACAAATTCCTCCCAGTTCCTCTCCTCCCTTTGTGAGAAAGGAATCCTATACGGCGAGTCGGGGCCAGAAAGAACTATCAAGGAGAAGCCTCAGATTAGCAGCCAAACAAGTCGTTAATTAGCTAAGTTTCTCCTGGGAATTTGCAGGGAGGAACGCAGCTGCAGAAAGATGTGTTTCGCTTCTCTTTCCCTTGGGAAAGGAAGTTCTGGACACCTGCTTTTCAGGAAGATTGAAGAACATAAAAATTCCCCATACAGGGGAATCCGTGCGGAGTCAACAGATCAGCTTCAGGATTAACTTCGGTTCCAGCCTAGTGTGGACAGCGTTTTAAGTCTGCAACTCCAGTTTCCTTGCCTTGCCTTGCCTAACCTTGTCAAGTTTTCATGAACTATCTCGTCGTGTTTCCAGCCTTGGATTTTGTCTCAAGTATCTAGCCTTGTCTCCAGTTCTTGCTTTGGACTTACTTTGAATCTTAGAAACACTTTGGACGTTTCCCCACTCTACGGCTTGAAAGTAGAGTGTGTTTCGGTATTGGGATTATAACTTTGGACTCTAATATAATATATTGGACAATATATTTCTGGACTATATTTGACCTTCCCTGAAAGGTCTATTGCTGGACTACATTTTCTAGTTGTTTTTATTCTACTTTAATATTTCCTTAATAAAGATATTAGATTGTTTTGGTCTCCGTGTCTGGTTCTTAGTGCTCTGTTGCCTTTGGCGTGACAGGTACCTGTGAATCTATTCACATTTTGCTTTCGAATCGCTAGGCAGGCAGAAGCTGGGCTAAAGACCAGGAGCTCACCCTGACCGGTCTTCGAACTGCCAATCTTTTGATTGGCAAGATTTACTGCAGCTGATGGCTTAACCTACTGTGCTGCAGGTTATTTCAGGAAACCCAAGCTTTCCATAGAGGCTAAGTCCCAACTGTTAAAATTTTAAATATCTAGAATCCTTCCAAGCAGGCTTTTCCAATACTTGGGGAACTCATTTTTCTACTACTTTAAAAAAAGAATAATAATTTCATCTCTAAACAATATTGCTTCTCTTTTCCTGCATTTTTATCTTTTCTCTATCATAGGTTTCCATACTTCTGATTCATATCCTTTCTTTGAACCTGTTTCAAGTTGTTCATATTCTTCCTACGTGTGGCATTCAGAGCTGGACCCATTATTTGAGAGGTGGCTAGTGAATCAAACAGAGATGCTAAATATTCAAATACCTTTTAAAGTTTTTGAGCAAGTGGAATATGGAAATTTACTATTACTAAAAATAAATCTTATTAATAAGGTTTTTTTTCTAAATTCTGAAGTAGGGTAGAATACTCAGATTCATGAAGAGCTTTCTCATATGAACAAATCAAAATTCCCCTAATTCTTATTCTTTTATCCTTGGACAGTTCTACCCTTATATTACATTGTTTCTGTTAAGAGATGATCCATAGGAATATTGTATTTCATTAGCAAAGAAGAAAACATGCACACACCCACATCTCTTTACATCATTATATAAAGAAAAACATATCAGGAAAGATAAATATAACTGTTCCTGAAATATGAAAACATATGCACCAGAGGGTTTTTTTTCCTATCAAAAAGAGAGAAGTATTTCAGCTTGCAATGCTTGGGAGGAGGCAACCAATTTGCAATGCTGCAGTAAATGTATCTGGTGCTGTGAATAAAAAAGCATATAAGGGTTAAGGAAGCAACAGAAGCAATTAGCTAGCAGGTTGTATATACATTTTTCAAGTTTACCTTAGCTCTAATTGGTAGGATTTTGCACTACAAACCAAACCAAAAATCTAATGATCCTAGTTTGTTTATTTCTTCAACATCTCTATGGATATTAAGGTGAGCATACAAAGATCTTCTTGGAGCTGTCAATTCATGATCTAAATGAAATATTTTTGGTTCTCTGAAATATCTATAATGGTTACGGCCAATGTGTTGTATATGCTTGGAACATTGATAGGCATATTTCCATCCAAAATAATTGGAAACAGCTTTACATGGGTTCTCTTCCCTGCTGACAGTGTGAGACATTCTGGACTAATCTCACATTTATCATTACTTTGAAAGCTCTTTCCATGTTTCCAGTCCTGTTCTAAGGTAGAGAAGTTTGAGAGGGAAGTAAAAATCTCTCCAGTTTGTTGTTTCTTCTAATCCTATTTGCATTTTCTTCCCATTCTAATTTCATATTGGCTTGCAAGACTGTGGCTTTTTCATATAGCTGTTATGTATATTTTATTCATTTTGTCTTTATGTGACTAAATACTTGCACATTTTATTTAGTATGCACATCTTCTCTATTGACAGAAGTACTTTTAATTTTTAAAACTCGTACATCTTTAGGTAGTCACATTTTAAATTATGTGCATTGCTTTATTAGTACTCTTGCCCCACATAATCCTCATAAACTTGCAAATGTGGAATTGCTGAAAGAAGATTCTTTTTTTGTGCAGAGAAAAAAGTGTCAAATGCCAAGAAATGCTACTTCCATCAATTCTGTGTTATTTACCCAAATTTCTGTTCCATGGAAGTATGACATTGAGAGTAACTGTATAAATTAACCTGATTTTATTTTTCTGGGGAATAACAAAACTGGTATAGACCAAAAACTAGAACAAATAATCAATTCCTTTTTCTAAAAGTGTTGAATTCACATTTATTTATTCAATTTCTACATCTTGATTCCTGTAATGTTCTCAAAGCAAGGTACATGATTTTCCCCATCTTGCCATTATTCATATAGGCCATGAAGAGAAAATTTTAGTAGTGCAAAGTCACCAGTAAAATCCATGCATCATTGGGAACTTGAGCCAAACTCTTTCCAGTCCAATACTCTAAGCACTGTAACAACCACTCTCTAAGGATGAACTCGCATGTACATGCATTTCTTGTTGCTGTGGTTATTGTGAGCATTCAGGTCATATGGTGAACCTCTCACTGAATATTCTGGGGCTGATCACCCAGCAGGTTTCTATGGCCAAATAGGGCACTGAACCTGGTCTCCAGAATCGTAGTCCAATGCTGAAACACTGCATTGGCTCTAAAGGCATGTGTAGATTCCACATCTAAGAATAGTGTATCTGCATTCTATGTATGCAATTGTTGTCAACCAATAACAGCCCTAGCTGGTGACTGCTTGGAGATTAAAGTTGCTCTCTTAATTTTTCCTTTTTACTGTTTTTTTCCCTGTTTATTTATTTGAGTTTATGCTACCTTTCCCCCTCTGCATGGATAATTTTAGATTCTCTTTCACATTCTCACTTATTGAAATGTAGAAATTGACCAATATGCCAATTTTTATCTTTTTACAGCTTTAAATTCTGTACCATTTCCACATCTGTTTGCAATTAAAAAGCAAATATATGCTTGACGATGAAGATTAGGTAGATTTTATTCTTCAACTACAAGAAGAATAAAATGGGACTATGACTTACTTCAGTCTAACCACTTTATTCCTACTAATGCAATCTAGTTTTTTTAGCTGCCACATAATGTTCAGCTTGTGTTGCTGTTGTTGATGATGTTGTTGTAATTTTCCATTTTTCCTCTTTAAAATATTAATCTAAAATGAATAATTGAAACCGTTAAAATTGTTTAAAATACATAAAACACCACACAACACCCTCTAATTCAGTATTTAAAACCTCCTTCTTTAAAGGCCTGCCTGAATAAAAAGGTTTTAGTCTGGTTCTGGAAGGACATTAGGAAGGGGGCCATTCTGGCTTCCCTGGGCAGGGAGTTCTAAAGTTGAGGGGCAGCCACCTGGAAGGCTGTCTCTCACATCCCCACGATCTCCAAGGACACTTACACACTTCACACTTGCCTCCTCATTGCTGCATTTCATCAGTAATTGCTGGCAAAACATCAGGCACATGGGGCACCTCACAGTGCCTTGCACACCTTCCCTCCTTCCCCCATCACATTGGGGGAATGGGACAAGCCACACTGTTGCCCTATCCCTATCCTCATCTGACAGGAGAAAGGGTGGCAACACACGTTGCCGCACTGCCCTTTCCCCAACAGATGGGGGAAAGGAGAGTAAAATGTGGGTAGCTCAATTGGAGCTATCCAAAAATCTTTGCTTCCTTAGCACTTGGAGGGGCAATGGGGCATGGCCTGCCGAGCATCATGTGATGGCACCTGGCAGGCCCCATCCTCAAAGTACTGCAAAGAGGCAATTTGCCCCAATGTGAGGAGGTGGCAAGAGGTCCAGGGACACACTCCCCCATCCAATTCTCTGCATAGGCCATACATCAAGATGACAAAAGTTGTCTCTGTCCTACAGTCAGGCCTGAAAACAGATTGCAATGGCTCGAAATAATCAATTTCATTCAAAAACACCTGGAGCTGGGAAGCCACCATACACTCCAATAAATTGCTAAAAAAGGGAAAGTTGGACATTGGACAATAGTTGTCCATGATGGAGGGGTTCAAGGATGATATTTTAAAATATGTTCCTCACAACTGCCTCCTGTTGGCAAGATGGAATTTAGCCTTTTTCGAAGAAGGAATTGTTCATCAAGCTTTTACCTGCTCCATCAGTCCCCTTTTGGCCTGTTTGATCAACCAGAAAGGGCAAGGACATGAAACACATGTGGTAGCTCTCACTTCTCTAAGGATTGTGCTCACATACTCAGGCTGCACAAATTGAAAAATATCCATCAGTACTTGATAAGCAAGAGCCAAGGTTATATCCACTGATGCTGTATCAATAATATCATCCAAGTTGGAATGAATCTGCGTGAATTATCTGAAAAGTGCAATGCAAATTCTTTACAGATTCCAAGATCCCTTTCATGTGTACTGTTTTAAAGCCATTTAATTATCTGTGCATTTCAACCATTTATTATCTGTGCATTTCATTTTTTCCTGCCTAGTGTAATACCATACATTATTCCTGTTGAAGTTTTTTTTTTTTTTTTTTTTTAAATGGCCAGCTCTCTTAAGGTCATTTTGGTAATTTTGGATTCTGATATTGTCCTCTGAGATATCAGTTATTTCTCTCAATCTGATGTCATCTGCAAATTTGATAAGCATGCCCGCTATTCCCTTATCCAAGTCATTGATAAATATGTTGAATAGATAAGTGAAGAATTCTTTATACACCTTTGCAAAGATACACAGATTTAATGGAATATAACAGATCCCTCATCAAGAGAAAATTAATTCCACTAAGTCCCCCATAAATTCATTTCTGAAATTAATGAGTCATGAGTTATGCTAATGAATAAAATGCCCCATCGATTTCAATGGGACTTATGAATGAATATATTTTATAAGAGGCCAATATAATGTTTGTATTTTATGTGATTGAAAAAAATAATTGTCTGCTATTTTTGCATTGCTTTATTATATCTATTTTCTTTTCATATCATCTGGCTTTGAATTGACTGCAAGGTAACATAACTTTTTTCTTGGATATAAAATCCAGGGCACAAATTGCTTGAAACATCCAATTCCCTGTGGTGACCAAATCTAAGCAACACACATTATACTCATTAGTGCTTAGAATCTTTCTAGGTTAAATTCTTGTAACATTTGCATAGCCTGCAAGTTTTTTTTCTCACATGACATCCCTTAACATTCTCTGAACTCAAAGTATCTATTGTTGATTAAACAGTTTGCTTGCTAGATGCACAAATATGATTGATTGTACATTTTTAGCTATCAGTGATGAGGAAAAAGACATGTATAAGTATAATATAACTTTACACCTGTGTCACAAACAGAAATTTGGCCAACATTATTTATATTATTTGTTCTTTAAACTGAAAACCTCCCATTTAAATACTGATAAGGAATTTGTTTGTTAAGCTAAATATATACTAAGAGAACAGAATTTTGAAGTAAAATGACATCAGTAATCCAAAATATTAATCAGAATCAATAGTATCTGAATTAACAAGCTAAACCCTGCATGGGATTTTCTAGTGTAATAAAACATTTGACTACTTTGAAATATACCCCATAGAGTAGAGATTTGCTGTCTTTATGGCTGGACACTAACATGATACTAGTGTCATGGAATCTGTGCTCCAGTAGATGTTGATAAACTACTATTCCAGATGTTTAAACTAGTATTTCTACTACTCATTCACCATTTGGAAGCCTGACAAGGCTGGAGGAATCCCACAATATGTGGACAGCTAAGTGGTTTACCAGGCATGCAGAAATTATAATAAAGTTTAGCAATGCAAAGTAACTTCGATCAAAGAGAAGAAGGTGATTTTTCAGGGGTATACTGAAAAATAGAAACTGTTCTAAGTAAGTTGAGACACCTGGGGTACTTATTCAGGGTATTTGGTGCCCTTTCTTGGCACAGTGTACTGTTCCTTTGTTTATTATTGTTGTGTATAAGATAACAATAAAACATGTTCTCTAGGCCTATTTAAAAATAAATAGGACCACCTCTTTTTCTGCATCTTCAGTTTCTAAATGTGACCCATCCTCCCACCCTCAGTCTGGTTGCTTTGGGCCAGGTAAGAATTCCCTTCCCTTTCCAGTAAATTGCCTTTCAAATAAGCAACCCAATTGTTTGGACCATCCTAGGCGCTCAGATGATTTGCCCAATGCAACAGGTTGCTCTCTCCATCTTGCTCTTTCCAAACAAACAAATAGGACATAGGCTAAATAAATTGACTCTTATTTCAACCCAATCTTTGTGTCTGGCTTCATTATTCCATGGCTCGTCTTCACAGTCATCTTTAAAACCAATAGGAGAGCTGGTGGGCAAGATCAAGAGAGTTTGCAAGACCAATGCTTTGAGAAGGTAGCAGCTTTCACAAATTTTTTTAAAAAACTATTGTAAACAGCAACTTTCGTGCTTTAAGTGAAATATTACTAAATGTTGTCCCAATCCTTTCCCCCAGAAATGTCATAACCAATTGTCATAACCAGATGAGTGAAAATATCTTCAAAGAAAGAGTGAGACAATTTACAATAATCTGCAATAGTCCAAACGTTCTAGAAATACATAGTATAGTAATGGAGTACAAAGTATGAATGTTTCAAGCAATCTTGATATTTTACTAAGAAAAGAGGAGACACAAAGGGAGCTAATAACTCATTTATTGCCCTGGAAACCTCCAGTTTCTGGGATAATAAGATAAATATGTTTCACTGCAATGCTTATAAAATGAAAATGAGAAGACAGTTTTGTCAAATTTGCAAAATCCAATTTAGAAAATATCAGCACATTAGCTAGTAACGAGACATGATGAATATTTGAATCTGATCAACACACACCTTTCCCCATGCCTCATAAACACCATTATATTTAATATCTCACTTACATAATGGATAAAGCTGCCCTGAAGCACTTTTCACAGGTTGCTATTATAGAAAATTAGAATCTTATATGCTGCACTCATTTACAATGAAATCGTGAATTGCTTTGCATCCAAGCATCACCACTCCAAAATTATGTCTTGCTTTTGAAAATTGTCATAAAAGATTTTCTTTTTTGTTTTGGTGTACTGCTTTTTAACTACTTACATTATGGAAAATATTGAAATCTCATGATAATGTGAACCACATATATACACTATTAATGTTTTTGTTTAAAATTGTTGATATATATATATATATATATATATATATATATATATATATATTAGGGTTGGGCAAAAAATTCGAATCCTTCTGATGTCGCATCCAATTCGTATGTTTTGTCACTTTTGAACTGTGTTTAGAAAAAGGTTATCCTGTCGATATCGAACCCTTGATTGCCAATTTTTCGAATGGTGTCGAATGTTTCGGAGGGGGCAAGCATTTGCAAAGGGCTCCTGGACTACTTGACTGCTTATGGGGCGCTTTAATCCGCTTTGCAGAACGAGCGGGGAGAGGTCTGGGTGTGCTGGAGTGCTTGGCTGCTTGCAATGGGCCGCTTTAATTCGCTTTGGAGAACGAGCGGGGAGAGGTCTGGGTGTGCTGGAGTGCTTGGCTGCTTGCAATGGGCCGCTTTAATCCGCTTTGGAGAAAGAGCGGGGAGAGGTCTGGGTGTGCTGGAGTGCTTGGCTGCTTGCTATTGGGGCGCTTTAAACCTATATCCCAGGATCTAGTTTCAGATTATCTGATTTAAACTGGATTATATGAGTTCTCTCTGCAGATAATCTGGGATAAGAAGAAAAGTGATGGATCTGTACGAAGCTTGGCACACACCAGCTGTGAATCCTAGGGGGGTTTTGGATGGTTGACCCAAGACTTTTGGGAATTGTAGTTCACCCATACATTTTCTCATGGGAGCATTCATAAAAAAAAGAGAGAGAGAGAGACACCATGGTGTAATGTAGTGCAGGGGTTCATAGTCCCTCAGACTGTTGAGGGGCCAGACTGTGGTGAAATAGTCCAAAATTAGGATTGTTGTTGTTGTGTGCCTTCAAGTCATTTCAGACTTAAGTCAACCCTAAGTGTAAAGTTTAGGACATGGGCCAGGTCAATGGCATTGGAGGGCCGCATCTGGCCAACGGCCCTTAGTTTGGGGACTCCTGGTGTAGTGCATTATGGTTTTTGAGTCCACCAATTTAACAAAGTTTCAGCCACAAAAAAGTTTCTGAAGTAGAACAATGACTTTCAAAGTAAAGACAACCCAATGAAACAGGAAATAAGACTTCCAAACCAGGAACAGATTTCTGCAATTATTATAAAATGGTTTATTATAAAAGCTATAAAAATTCGCCAAAAATCAGAGGATAAGGGAAATGTTCTGAATTCGTGAGCTATCAGTGTTAAATGTGTTCTACCACTGTACCAAGTTTGAAGAAGATAGCTCAAAAAATGAGGGCGGGAGAGACCTGCAAAGTCTCCCCCCCTGCTGTTTTTTTTTGGCCACTGCGCATGCGTGTCTGCCATTAACGAATTACTTTTGAAATTAACGAATTTTCGTTAAATTTCGAAATTTTTGAGGGGCAAAATTCGGAAATGACATCAGAAACAAAACGCTAGTGCCCCCTACTTTTGAAGCGAGTTTAGAATCAATTTTTTCATGGATCGCTCAAGCCTAATATATATATATAGAGAGAGAGTTTTCTGTAAATATGAGCAACAGCTCTGTCCTGTACCACAACTATGCCTCTCTGCTAATGATGTATGGTCAAGACAGAGAATCTACTGCCCTCCATATATTATTAGAATCTATTTCTCTTCAGTTTCATCCAGCACAATCAACGCCAAGGGAAGAAATAATACACAGTGTAACAATGTATGGCAGGCTGCAGTCCAGATATATAGTAAAGAGTTCTTGACATTGAAGCAGTTCTTGAAGGATTGCAAAAAGAGTCTGAGAGGCATAGGACAATTAAGAGAAAATTAAAGTCAGAAATCTAACTTGCCTTGTGTGCAATGAGTCTATGAAAATTATTAAATTATTAATGATTTGGTCCTGATCCAATTGTACATCTGAAACATTGTACATTTGTTAAATTAGGTTCTTTCATAAAGCATACCTAAATGTCCTACTTGATTGATGCAACTGTCTTTCGGGCTGCTTAGGTAAACAGCAAGCTAGGCTATTAATGGTTGGGGGCTTAACCTGACCCGGGCTTCGATCTCATGATCTCACAGTCAGTAGTGATTTAGTGCAGCTGGCTTCTAACTAGCTATGCCACAACCCGGCACAGCTGGTTAGTAGCTAGCTGCATATATATATATATATAAATGTTTCTCTCTATATGTGTGTGTGTGTGTGTGTGTGTTTGCATTTCCTCTACAATATTTGCAAGCCCTATTCATATCTGTCTTGACATTTCTATACATATTTGTAAGCCGTATATATCTATATTCATATATATCTATCTAGACATATCTGTATATATAGATAATTATACCTATATAGGATTTGCAGAGAATTGCAAACATGTGAGGGGAAAACTAATATATAAAATAAAGTATACATATAGATACAGATATACAGATATATGGAAATCTCTAGATATCTATATGTATATAGGATTTGCAAAGACCTGCAAATATAAGAGGAAAATTCATATATAAATTAATGTACAGCGTTCCCTCCCTACTTTGCAGTTCACTTTTCGCTCCCTCACTGCTTCACAGTTTTTTTCTGAGAAGTGCGCATGCACAAAAGGTCCCAGTTTCCCTTTTGAGCATGTGCCCTCTTTTTTGTCAGCATCCAGCTGGACTACTCTGGAAGCCGATGAGAGGGAGACACATGTTCAAAAGGGAAACTGGCAGGTGCTGGAGAGGAAGAAGTGCAGGAAGAAGGCTTGCAAAGGGAAGAAAGGCCACCTAACTACCAATATAATGTGTAAATATTGAAATAAATATAGTGCCCCTACTTGGTGGAATTTCACTTATTGCGGGTGGTCCTGGAATGTAACCCCTGCGATAAGTGAGGGAACACTGTATATAAATAGATAGATACAGGTGCATAGGTGCATAGGGATTGCAAAGGCTTGCAGAGGGAAATGCCCATACTATATCTGTAGGAGAGATTAACAAATATTTCCGGGGGAAATGTTTTTTAATGATAACAACAACAACAACAACAACAACAACAACAACAACAACAACTTCATTTTTGTACCCTGCCTCCATCTCCCCAAAGGGACTCGGGATGACTTACATGGGGCCAAGTCCGGATAATTACAATAAACAAAATACAGTATAACAAAATTACAGACGCAAATATAAATCAACAAAATTTATAAGATTAATGGATATATATTTTCTTCTTCCTGACTTGGAAGGCCTATCTCCCCCCTCCTTTCCCTTTTAAAAATATTCCCTTGGTTAAGAGCGAGAGAGGCTTTGAAAAAGAAAACACTCTGATGAGGGAGGGCAAGAGGAAAGAGAAAGATATCATATCTTGTAAGCAATGGCCTCCAGGCTCCACTGCCCAGCCTTGACCCCATTATAAGCCAAGGGAGGCTTTTTCAGCTCATAAAAAGGGCTGAAAAACTTAGCTTATCTTTGAGTATATACGGTAAGTCAAATCCAGAAATTTGTATTCTAATCAAAAACAGCTGAAGATTGAGCATGGGTTATATGTAAATATTAGAAAAGGTATTTGAAGGGACTGCAGTTCCAAAAATTCTTGCAGTCAGCATGGTTAATAGTTCAAGAAATTACTTTTAAACGTTCTGACTGCCTTATCTAGTGCCAGCAGGGCTGCGTGGTGTGGTGGGTGGGGCCATGCAGCGTTGTCCTTCTCGCTGCGGCCTGGGCCTTGCCGCCATGCAGCCTGCGCGGCCCCAGGAAGGACCAGGCCATGGCGGGAATGACCAGCGCCAAGCCGAAGGAGGCGGGTGTGATGACTCATGGGCCATGTAGTCCCGTTCCTAGTGCTGTTGTGACAGATGAAGAGGAAAACTTGGGTTTTCCACCATTTCAGCCTGAATTAGAGCCCTTGCACCTGCAGGAGGTTTGTATTCCAGAAATCTGCCAAACAAGCCCTGAGTCAAAATCTCCCCCATTTTCTCGCCGTAATTATTATCTACAACAAAAAGGAGTTCAGCAGGCTAATCGCCGAAGCCTGAGAATCGCAGCAAAGCATTCTGATGATTAAGCCTGCTCCCATGAGAAATTTTAGGGAGTCATACATCTGGACACAGAGATTGACTTTCGTTTCTGGTTTCCCCAGAGAAGTGTTCTCTGGTGGGAAACGAGGCCCTATTTAGGTTCCTTGCCCCTTTTGGAATCTTGCGGAGTCAATTCGTCAGCTACTGGAGTAGCGTGTGTGGACAGCTACTCCGTTTCCAAGCCTCGTTCCTGTTTTCAAGCCTTGTTCCTGTTTCCAAGCCTTCGTTCCCAGCCTTGTTTACTTCCACGGATCTTGCCTTGCTTCCCGGACCTTGCCAAGTAAATTCCACGGATCTTGGTTTTGCTCCTCGTTTCTTGTTGCCTTGTTCAAGCCTTGTGTTCCAAGTATCAAGTTATTACCTAGCCTTGCTCAAGTTTCATGGACTAAAGGACCTTGTCATCTCCCCTCACTTCGCTTGGCGAAGTGAGTGTTTCGGTTATTGGATTACAACTTTGGACCTTAATATTTCATATTGGACATTGTTTCTTTGGACTAATTTTGATCTTCCCTGAAAGGTCTACTCCTGAACTATTTCCTACACTTGCTTTTATTAACCTTATATATTTCCATAATAAAGATATTAGTTAGATTCTGGCCTCTGTGTATGGTTATTGGTGCTCTGCAGCCTGGGTCGTGACAGTTTGACTCCACCACCCTAAGCACCAATTAACCTAGGCCAGAATGTCTACCGGAGCCGGACCGGGGGCCCAACCACTCAGCTACACCATCGACAAGGATGAAGTGGACCGCATCCGTGATAAGCTCAATGCGCAGGAGGGAGAAATAAGGGGATTGAAGGAACGCGGAATCTGTCTCCCGGCCCTGGCGTTGCCAACCAAGTTTACTGGAGAAGCTTCTAAGGTTCATGTTTTCCGTCGCCAATGCCAGGCTTATCTAGAGGCCCGTAATGCCGAGTTTCCCCAAGAAGACATCAAGGTGGCGTGGATCTACAGTCTCCTAGACGGGCCAGCGGCCAACTGGGCGACGGCACTGTTCGACCAAGTCTCCCCACATCTAAGATCAGCGCAACAATTCTTAGATCACATTAAGGCGACTTGGGGGATTGAGGACAATTTGGAGGCAGCCGGCCACAAACTCCGGCGCCTCTCCCAAGGGGACAGACCCATGTCCCAGTACATAGCCGAGTTCCGAGTGCTGGCCCATAACACCGGATGGAACGATGTAGCCCTCAGAGGACAATTTCGGGAGGGTCTCAATATCGAGATGCTGGAGGAAATCTCCAAGGTGGATCCTCCACACTCTCTTGAAGCACTCATTGATCAATGTTTACGAGCTGAAGTCATGATTGCCAACAGAAGACAATGGATCCGAGGCCAGAGCGGTAGGACCGGAGCGAGACCTCCCGCTCCCACCGGCGTCCAGCCGCGTCCAGTGTGGAGACCCCCGCCACCAGCCCCATACCCCAGAGGAAGCGAGGAGGTGCCGATGCAGTTGGGCAATGTGCATCCCAGATTAGATGCTGCCGAGAAGGCCCGCCACCAACGCCTAAATCTCTGTTGGTACTGTGGAAACGGGGGCCACTTTGCCAGAGAGTGTCCAGCCAAAGGGAAGCCCGCCGCTCGTCTGGCGGCGGCGTCCTCCACGGAGACGAAGACGTCTGAGGTGGCTGGCGCACAGCCGGCGGGAGAAGCCAGCGACCGGGCGTAGAGAGGCTCGCCAACCCGGTCAAAAACCCCACTCAAGAGCCGCCAACCGGGGTCCTATTTCTTCTAGTGGTCACCTTGTGGTCAGTGAAAAAAGGACCCGTCATGGTCCATGCCATGATAGACTCAGGAGCCACAAACAACTTCATTGATAGAGAGTATGCCGACTCTCTGGGATTACAATATCACGACTTCAAGAACGCCCGTGTGGTGCAAGCCATCGATGGCCGCCCCCTCAAGACAGGTCCAGTAAGCCAGTGGTCGGAGCCCACCAGAATGTGGATAAGGGAACACATGGAAGAGATTTCCTTCTTTGTTACCGAGGTTCCCCACTTCCCTGTGATTTTGGGAATTCCATGGCTGACACTCCACGACCCAAGCATCTCCTGGTCCAACAGAGAACTGCAGTTTGCTTCAAAATATTGCCAAAACCATTGCCTTGTAGCCAAGGTCTGCCATGCCACAGACGCTGAACCCATCATCACCTTGCCCAAGAAGTACTCAGAATATTGGGATGTATTCAATGAAAAAGAAGCCGAGAGACTACCCCCACATAGACCTTATGACTGTGCCATTGACTTGGTGGAGGGGGCCCCGATCCCGCGAGGACACCTCTACTCCCTGACTGAACCAGAGCAAGAAGCTCTCAGGGAGTTCTTAGAGACAAACCTCCGCAAGGGGTTTATCAGACCCTCGCAATCCCCAGCCACTTCCCCGGTGATGTTTGTGAAAAAGAAGTCAGGGGACCTACGCTTGGTGGTGGACTATAGAGCATTGAACAATATCACTAAGCGAAACCGGTATCCCCTGCCTTTGATCTCGGACCTCTTAGACCGGCTTCGAGGGGCTAAGGTTTACACCAAACTGGATCTACGAGGAGCTTATAATCTAGTTCGCATCAGGGAAGGGGACGAGTGGAAGACTGCCTTCCAGACTAAATTCGGTTTATTCGAAACCCTGGTCATGAATTTCGGTTTATGTGGAGCTCCCGCAACGTTCCAGCATTTTGTCAACGATATCTTTCAGGATTATCTAGACCGGTTCTTGATTATCTACCTGGATGATTTTTTGGTGTTTTCTAGATCACAATCAGAACATGAGAACCACGTCAGAATGGTGTTACAACGATTGCGGGACCATGGACTTTATGCCAAGCTGGAAAAATGCGCTTTTGATCTACAAGAGGTAGATTTCCTGGGATATCGTGTCTCGCCACTAGGGCTCACCATGGACCCGGCAAAGGTTGCAGCAGTATTGGAATGGCGGGCGCCAACCAACAAGAAAGAGGTGCAACGTTTCTTGGGGTTCGCGAACTACTACCGCAAGTTCATTCCAGACTTTGCCCGCTGGTCTGATCCAATCACCAGCTGCATCCGTGGGAAACAGCCCTTCCGCTGGACAGAACAAGCAGAGAAAGGGTTCCAGCAACTAAAGAAATTATTCACGTCCCAGCCAATCCTTCAGCACCCAGATCCTGAAACCCCTTTTGTCGTGCAGGCGGACGCCTCCGATGTGGCGATTGGGGCTGTACACCTACAACCAGTGGGAGATCATCTTCACCCTTGTGCCTTTTATTCCCGTCAATTGACCGCACCAGAGAGGAATTACACTATTTGGGAAAAGGAACTTTTGGCCATTAAAGCAGCCTTTGAAACTTGGAGACATTGGTTAGAAGGGGCCAAATTTCCCATTGAAGTCCATACTGATCATCGGAACCTAGAGCATCTAAGAACTGCCCGCAAGCTAAATCAGAGGCAACAACGCTGGGCTTTATTCTTTGAACGTTTTAACTTCCAAATCCATTATGTAACCCCAGCCCAGACCAAGCAAGCAGATGCTCTGTCACGGAAACCGGAATATGCTGCAGGGCGCAAAGAGACCTTTGAGTCCCAGCTGCTACAGCCCGAGAACTTTGCCACGCTCACAGTGGGAAACACCAAATCCACTCCCATTGAATCAACCCCCTCTACTCCAGGGCCCCTTTGTGCTCAGGAAATCAGGGCTAGTCAGCAAGCAGATGCCTGGGCACAGGACCAACTTCGCCAAGGACTACATTTCCCCTTTTCGCTTAAGGATGGGCTACTTTGCTATAGAAATCATGTCTACATTCCTCCAGGACCGGGCAGGGAAAAAGCACTTCGTCTGTGTCATGACTGCAAGCCAGCAGGGCACTACGGACTATTTAAAACCATGCATTTGATCCTAAGAGATTTCTGGTGGCCCAAGATCCGCAAGGATGTGGAAAAATATGTCAACACCTGCCCAGTATGCCAGCGCTCCAAGACAAGAAGGGAAAAGCCCTCAGGGCTTCTGCATCCCCTCCCTACCCCATCTCGCCCATGGGAAATAATCTCTGCGGATTTTATCACTGATCTACCACCTTCTTGTGGATTCACCACAATCCTAGTGGTGGTGGACCTTTTTACCAAGTTAGCCCATTTCATTCCCTGCGATGGCCTTCCCACGGCCAAAGAGACTGCAGATTTATTCCTTCAACATGTTTTCAGATTGCATGGATTGCCCAAGAGTTTGGTCACAGACCGTGGGTCCCAATTCACCTCTCATTTCTGGAAGGCACTACAAAAACTATTGGGCATAGACTCTCGTTTATCTTCGGCTCACCATCCCCAAACGGATGGGCAAACTGAGCGCACCAATGCCACTCTGGAACAATACCTTCGCTGTTATGTGAACTACCAGCAGGACAATTGGGCTTCCCTGTTACCGCTGTCAGAATTTGCCTATAACAATGGTGTCCAGGCCTTGACTAAAGAAACCCCGTTCTTTGCAAACTACGGCTTCCATCCACGTTTCTTTCCTCCTGTCATTGAAACCTCAGAAGTTCCCGCAGCCGAAGACTGGCTGCAGGAACTCTCAGCGGTGCAACAACTTTTGCTCCAGCAACTAGACCAAGCCAAGGAGGACTATAAACGTCACGCGGACAAACATCGCCAGCCGGGCCCCGAAATCAAGGTAGGAGACCGGGTTCTTCTGTCCACTCGCTTTTTGCCCTCCCATCGCCCTTGCCGGAAGTTAGATGCCCGTTTCATTGGTCCCTATCCAGTGGTGGCGCAACTTAACCCCGTGACTTTCAAACTCCAACTCCCACGCTCTATGCGCATTCATCCAGTGTTTCATCGCTCTCTGCTCCTTCCGGCGGATGGTGTGCGCCCTGATGTAGACCGGCTGGCCCCCACTCCTATTTTGGTGGATGGGGAGGAGGAATTCGAGGTTCAGGACATTTTGGATTCTCGCTTTCATCGCCGCCGCCTTCAATATCTCATTGACTGGGTGGGTTTTGGCCCCGAGGAACGCTCTTGGGAGGACGCTTCCACAGTCCATGCCCCAGATTTAACCCGCCGTTTCCATCAGACCTATCCCGCCAAGCCGCGGCCTCGCGCCTCGGGGAGAGAGTCCCAGTTTGAGAGGGGGCTTGAGGAGGGGGATAGTGTGATGACTCATGGGCCATGTAGTCCCGTTCCTAGTGCTGTTGTGACAGATGAAGAGGAAAACTTGGGTTTTCCACCATTTCAGCCTGAATTAGAGCCCTTGCACCTGCAGGAGGTTTGTATTCCAGAAATCTGCCAAACAAGCCCTGAGTCAAAATCTCCCCCATTTTCTCGCCGTAATTATTATCTACAACAAAAAGGAGTTCAGCAGGCTAATCGCCGAAGCCTGAGAATCGCAGCAAAGCATTCTGATGATTAAGCCTGCTCCCATGAGAAAATTTAGGGAGTCATACATCTGGACACAGAGATTGACTTTCGTTTCTGGTTTCCCCAGAGAAGTGTTCTCTGGTGGGAAACGAGGCCCTATTTAGGTTCCTTGCCCCTTTTGGAATCTTGCGGAGTCAATTCGTCAGCTACTGGAGTAGCGTGTGTGGACAGCTACTCCGTTTCCAAGCCTCGTTCCTGTTTTCAAGCCTTGTTCCTGTTTACAAGCCTTCGTTCCCAGCCTTGTTTACTTCCACGGATCTTGCCTTGCTTCCCGGACCTTGCCAAGTAAATTCCACGGATCTTGGTTTTGCTCCTCGTTTCTTGTTGCCTTGTTCAAGCCTTGTGTTCCAAGTATCAAGTTATTACCTAGCCTTGCTCAAGTTTCATGGACTAAAGGACCTTGTCATCTCCCCTCACTTCGCTTGGCGAAGTGAGTGTTTCGGTTATTGGATTACAACTTTGGACCTTAATATTTCATATTTGTGATGACTCATGGGCCTTGTAGTCCTGCTCATGACATTGTAATGCCTGATGAAGAAGAAAACTTGGGTTTTTTTACCTTCCCAGTCAGAACTGGAATCTTCTCAGCCAGATCTTTCCCAGGCAGATCTGGGAACCTTGCACCTGCAAGAAAGTTGTGTCCCAGAAGTATGTCAAACAAACCCTGAGCCTACATCTCCCGTGTTCTCTCGCCATGAGTTTTGTAAACAACAGAGGGGTTTGGAAGCAGCTTCGCGCAGGAGTGCGAGGATAGCAGCTAAGAATGTACCCAATTAAGTCTGCTTTTCGTGAGAATCTTTAAGGAGTCAGACATCTGGTCTCAGAGTTTAGCTTTCGTTTCTGGTTCCCAGAGAACTGCTTCGGCGGGAAAGTTAGACTCTATATAGGTGTTTTACCCGCGTAGTAACTTCGCGGAGTCAATTCGTCAGCCTCCGGAGCGAGTTGTGTCTGGACAGCGCGCTCCGATTCAAGCCTCGTTCCTGCTCAAGCCTTGCCTTGTTTTCAGCCTCCGCTCCTGTTTCCCAGCCTTTGTTTACCTACGGATCTTGCCTTGTTTCCCAGGACTAACCCTTGCCTTGTTTCACGGATTTTACCAAGTTATTCCACGGACCTTGTTCTTGTTCCTCGTTACCTTGTTCCACGTTTCAAGCCTTGTTTCAAGTATCAAGTTATTTCCTAGCCTTGCTCAAGTTCATGGACTAAAGGACCTTGTCATCTCCCCTCACTTTGCCTGGCAAAGTGAGTGTTTCGGTTATTGGATTACAACTTTGGACCTTAATATTTCATATTGGACATTGTTTCTTTGGACTAATTTTGACCTTTCCTGAAAGGTCTGCTTCTGGACTAACTTTTACATTTGCTTTTACTAACTTTATATATTTCCTTAATAAAGATATTAGATAGAATCTGGCCTCTGCGTATGGTTATTGGTGCTCTGTAGCCTGGGTCGTGACAGTTTGACTCCGCCACCCTAAGCACCAATTAACCTCGGCCAGAATGTCTACCGGAACCGTACCTGGGCCGAGCGGCCAGCCGATTACCTACACCATCGACAAGGATGAGGTGGACCGAATCCGTGATAAGCTCAATGCACAGGATGGGGAAATAAAGGGTTTGAAGGAACGCGGAATCCGTCTTCCGGCCATGGCGTTGCCAACCAAGTTTACTGGAGAAGCTTCTAAGGTTCATGTTTTCCGTCGCCAATGCCAAGCTTATCTAGAGGCCCGTGATGCCGAGTTTCCCCAGGAAGACATCAAGGTGGCGTGGATTTACAGTCTCCTAGACGGGCCAGCGGCTAACTGGGCGACGGCTCTGTTCGACCAAGCCTCCCCACATCTAAGGTCAGCGCAACATTTCTTGGACCACCTTAAGGCGACCTGGGGAATCGAGGACAATTTGGAGGCCGCCGGGCACAAACTCCGCCGCCTCTTCCAAGGAGACAGACCCATGTCTCAGTACATAGCCGAGTTCCGAGTGCTGGCCCACAACACCGGCTGGAACGATGTTGCCCTCAGAGGACAATTTCGGGAGGGTCTCAACATCGAAATGCTGGAGGAAATCTCCAAGGTGGATCCTCCCCAAACGCTGGAAGCACTCATCGAACAATGTTTACGGGCTGAAGTCATGATTGCCAACAGAAAACAGTGGGTCCGAGGCCAGAGCGGTAGAGCTGGGGCAAAACCCTCCGCTCCCGCCAGCGTTCAGCCGCGTCCAGAGTGGAGACCCCCACCACCATCCCCATACCCCAGAGGGAGCGAGGAGGTGCCGATGCAGTTGGGCAATGTGCGTCCCAGATTAGATGCCGCCGAGAAGGCCCGCCGCCAACGCCTAAATCTCTGCTGGTATTGCGGGAATGGGGGCCACTTCGCCAGAGAGTGCCCAGCCAAAGGGAAGCCCGCCACCCGTCTTGCGGCGGCGTCCTCCACGGAGACGAAGGCGTCTGAGGCGGCTGGCACACAGCCGGCGGGGGAAGCCAACGACCGGGCGTAGAGAGGCTCGCCAACCCGGTCAAGAAACCCGTTCAAGAGCCGCCAACCGGGGTCCTGTTCCTTCTAGTGGTCACCTTATGGTCAGCAAAAAGGGGACCCGTCATGATCCACGCCATGATAGACTCAGGAGCTACCAACAATTTCATTGATAGAGAGTATGCCGACTCTCTGGGATTACAATAT